>NW_027466456.1:17272500-17645000 GCF_050575085.1 Anarhichas minor | reverse complement strand
TGAGCGTCCACACTACGCCGGAGTTTTTGAGCACTGAAAACGGATACATTTGGAAACGCTCCCGAGGACGGATAACTTTGAAAACTCCAGGGTTGCCTCTTCGTGTGGACGGTCGAAAACGAATACGTTTAGAAACGATGACGCCCACACCCGCGTTCGCTACTTGATTGGTTCTTGGCAGTCATAATGTGTCCTTCCCTGATTTGTCACGCCCTTATCACGTGACCCTTTACCGGAAAATCACAAACAACAGCCTTGATTACGGATCGACTGCCATGTTGATTTAACATGGACAACTGATTACAGGTGTTTCTGACTTTGTTGTCTTTGCTAGCAGCTGTTGTCCAGTTAAATTCTGCATTTCTCTGGAGGAAGGAGCTGTTATTGTCATTTCGAAAACGATGCTGAAACGCCGTTTGGACGGAGATGTTATTAGTAATACTAAACGTATTAGTGTGGATGTAGCCTTAGTTATATCTGTTCCTATGGAGCCGGGCACGATGACCCAAGGGAGGCTGCATTTTTGCAAGCTGATTTGTGTGCTGTGAAATGGAAATGCTCTCAATACTGAAAGCATTTATTCCGTCTAATTAGCTTGAGTTCAGGAGTGCTGCTACAGCTCGGTAATCAAGTTGTGTGTGTGTGGTACGGTATGTAAACAAATTACTTAGAACTTTTTGTTCACGCTACTTACACCATTTGTGATTTTGAGGAAATCAAAATTCTCCATTTTCTCCACCCACACGGAACCCCTGCTCCGTGTCTGATGGTGTAAAGTAACTTTGGCCGTGCAGCAAGCAAGCATAAATCACCCTTAAGATGTAAAATACAATTGATAGTGTTTTTTAAAGATCAAGTGTTCTTCGCATTCTCCCGATAAGCACAATATTACCTTACTTTGTCTCGTCTTGGCGACTCTCAGGATCTCAGACTGCCATCTAAATCCAATAACACTTTCGAATTGTTTGTGGATAACGTGATCTCAACCCTACTCGTCATATTTTATCGCTTTGGCAGAGGCCCCCAGCGCCACACCAACACAATAAATTGAATGGTCCTTGCAACAGCAAAACTCAAGAGAAGAAAAAGCTACAATTTAGATTTTCATGCAATTATTAGTTATTTCCTGCTGTTGCGAAATGTGTCTATTCAGTCACCTATTGGACTCATTTCATTATATATTTAATTCTTGTTTTTTTATGCAGGTCAGGACAAAGTTTATTTAAATATTTCAGTGCATTCAACTCCAGTGAACTTCTGTTGGTCATCAATGATTAAACCACCTTTCCACTTTGAAAAGTATGATTCTGTATCTGACCCATTGCCCATGTTGTGTTCAGCTCCAGCAGGACTGTTCAAAGGAAGACCTACCTGCATGACTGGTGATGCCTGTAGCTTTAGGATTAACAGTCTTAAGTTTGGAGGAACTCAGCTGCCCTATACTACACCATGGTCGGCAGACTTTCTGCCTCTAGTTTAAGGTGAAACGGCTCTCAAATAATCTTTACAGTATGGTGCTAGTTCCTTGCTATATTCTCCATTTCATATTGTTCATTTAATGTGTCTCAATGTGCACATTTTATATTGTGTGTTGTGGAAGTTGTGTTTTTATGTCCTGTTGCTCCCAAGTTAACACAATATAAGGTTGACGTCATTAAAATAACTGGACGGATTGAATCAAATGGGGAAAAATACAACCTTCTTTAGAAATGTTCACCTAATCATTTCACTACACATATTTTGCAAATGCTTTTATGCACTGGTATGGTAGCATTTTCTCTGTCCAAGAGATGTTTAATGTTTGTATTTATTTAATTCAATACGTACTAATTTATTAGCCTTAAAGGATAAGTAACAGCACCTGGATGGTGACACAGTTTGTTTTCCTCAGGATTGATTTAGTGCGGTGCATAGGTTAACAAGATCCCACTGCGGGAAATGATGAAGGACACTTATTAATATCGCAGCATGTGCAGGCCCGGGGAGAAAGAGCACTGTTTGTTTTTCCAAGCAGTGTGACATCCTACAGCGTCAGTGTGGAGGCTTATTTACCACGTGTCCCTTATGTTCTGTGACATTTTCGCATCAAACTTTACCATACCTCTTGCTCTCTGCATCCATTTTTAGATTTTGTTTTTCCTGTAGTCTGAGAGGGAAACATGTTGGGTTAGCTGGCAATCCGTAACTTTCACTGTATTCAAACTGCAGCAGAGACATGGAGCATCTAGTTTAATTGTTTCCCTTTGTTGCTGTTGTTGAAGCGAAAAAAAGCCTTGCAAAAAATCCCAGCAAATGCGTTATTGTTATTAACATAACAAACCATTCGACATTTCTCAATAGCCTCGGGTATCCAAAAACTGTAAATATAGTTTCGTAGCGTTTCACTAAAATCCCACTGTATTTGTTACAACCATTATGGGTTTTAGTTTCCACTGACATGTGGGGCCTAAAGAGCAAGGTGAGCGATAGCGTTGGCGAGTGTTCCGCACAGATACAATGTGAGCTATTTGGTAGTTAGGGGGTTACTGATGACAGAATATCATTAGGTGATGTGAGCATATTATCCCTTGGGATGCATGTGTTTGTTTCTGTGTATGTTCTTTCCATTGTTCTGATGGTGTGGAGTCCATGCTCATAAATCATATCTTGATGGGAAGAAAATGGTATATAGGTTAGGTACTGCAAGTGTGATATGGCCATTGGTTCAGTAGTGACTTTAACTTTGATTGTTGTCGTTATGACAATATTATAGCTTCATTTCTTTTAGAAAAAATAATTGTATAAGCTGCATGAATTTATTATTTGGCCATTAACACAAACTTACAGATACACAGCCACCATATAGCACCAGTTTCGCCGACAGCCGCCACACCCTCCCATTCAGCATACTCATTGGCATTCTGTTGAAGTTGTGTCTCCGGCTTCCTGACAATCTTTCAGCTTTGGTTTGGCCTCCACCAATTATGAGGCTGATGCTTTCTAGAGCTCAGCTTAGCGCAGCATTTTATTTTGTTTTTTATATATATATACAGCTGCCGGATGCTGGAAGCAGGGTAGATAAGGGTTTGTAAACCATACAGTAACTATATGTCATTAGCCATGTAGAAATTCTGTCGCAACCCGAACCAGGTGATGGCTGCCTGTAAACAAAAAACCTGAGCAAATTGGTCATTTATTTAATGTGTCATTGCTGATGTTACATCATTTTCTTCTCGCATCACATACACAAATTGTGTAGATGCTACTTATCTGCATTGGATTTTGTCAAGGAGGATTGTTAGAGTTTGGAAAAACAGCAGCGGGAAAAACAATGATCTGACTGTTTATGTCACAACTAGCACCATCAGGCAGTGTATCCCCTCGTCCGATTACAGAACAACTTTCCACTCATTTGTATTTGAATTGAGCTCCTTTTTTTTGAGAAAGCTGAAAATATAAAGATAGAAAAAAAAGATCAACCTAAATAATAGTATCTGTATTGCACACAGTGATGAGGTGTTGACATTGTAACTAAACACCCTGAGTTTCCAGCAGTATAGATTAACTTTCAATTTTGTTAATTGGCCCCCCCAAATGACATTTTATTTCTTTTCATTTCCTGCAGAGGTGATTAGAGTAATGAGGAACATAGCTGTTTAACAAGGACAGGCCACACAACTGTGCCAACTACTGCTGCACGGAGATGTGTTGATGGCGGAATTAAAAGCGCTGGACTGGAGGAATTTTAAGAGAAGCAAAGACAGACCGAAAGAGAAGGAGAGGGAGGGGGAGAGGGAGGGGGAGGGGGGGAGAGGGAGGGGGAGGGGGGGGGGGGGGGCACAGAGAGAAATAATCATTGGGAGAGGAATGGGCTATCCACAGGGGCTCCTGCTAATTGCCTCGCTCATGAGTTTGTGGGACGTGTGAGTCGGCTACTGGATCGGGATCCAGCTCTGCCGCCTCAGGGGTGTTGGCATCTCGGCTCACCAGACGACAGCTCAGTTTGACATGGATTTTTTTTTTCTCTTCCTCCCAGCAATTGCAGCTTGCCTCCCCTAGAGGTTTCTCTCTCTTCCCCCCAACTCCCCCATCAGAAGTGGCCTAGCTGTGATGGATTGGCATCCTGTGAGTGTCAAACTGCTTTATGGCTCTTTAATGAGGCGATCAGGCACAGGAAGCCTCCACTGCCACTATTGGTGCTTAAATAGGAAATCAAAACAGGTGAAGTTTCATTATAGCTGCTGCTGTTAGCGCCCGCCTTCGGTGGCCAAACGACTCCCACATAAAAACAAACAGACGCATGTTCATTGAGAGCAAAAATTGAAGTATTTCCATATTCCAGTTCGCCAATGGTGATATGTTCATATTCTTAGGGATTTGTGGGAATGCAATTCTTTCTAATTTGAATAGAGTTTCTGGAATCAAATTTCTATTAAAGTAATCCCAACACCTGAACAGAAACTGGATTAGTCGTATGCCTCTGTTCATATACAGGCCCATATTGTATGGTCATATGTACTGCATAAATTGAAGATAAAGCGACATGCACATGCATAAAAACAGATGTCTTCCCGGCTTTGATATTGCATTATTTTTGGAATTACATCATTAGCGAAACACCACAGAACAGCCAGCAGATTCATTAAATAATGATGTCACTGCTCACAAAAATCTGTTGGTGTAATTTATTCTGCATTGACAGAACACCAACCCAAACATACAGTCTGCACAGATGCGCAAAATAACACACTCACACTCCTATCATTTCTCAAAAACATACATGTCTGTGCACATCCGGCCTATTCTCTCTCTCTCTTACACACACACACACACACACACGATCTTAAAACGGGAACAAAGTGAACCCTGTTGACAGAAAAATACTCCAATTATGCATAAAAGAAGATACAGAAGCAAGCAATTATTCAAACTGTGCCAGCTGTCACAACAGTAATGTGGCTGTGCATATGCTGTATTCAATCAATCAAGAACGTGCCACATGTCTGCCTCGGCACAGAGCTGTAGTCTGGTGACCGGCGAAAAATAATCTACCCTGACAAAATTTCTTACAAATCGAAAGCAAAACAAACAGTCTGTCTGTCGCAAACACCAAATCTAGATTGTATCGAGTGTATTTATGATTTTCAAACAGTAATATGAGGTTGTTTTGTTGCCACCAAGTTGATAGCGTGAACCATCTTGCATCATATAGGTGACAGGTAATATTTGAACTGAACTGAGCATGAACTCTAAAATGCTCATTATTATTTTTGGACACATATTGTAAACATCTCATTCCTCCTGCATGAAAATGACTGTCACAAACAATAGAGTAGTTACCCCATGTTCACCTGTTTTTCCACAGGTGAAGTTAAAACCAGGCAAATACATTGTTTTAGTTGAGGGTGGACAAGAAAATTCAAATGCCACTGTGAAATATTATAAAAATGCATTTACTTTTTGTAATGGTTTCTTTTTCTCTGGTTCTGGTGGCAAAGTGTCGTCCTATGTTTCTTATTTTACACGCGGAAGGTCTGACGGTAATAAAAACAAGATACTAATAGAACTATAAAAGGCACATGTCCATACCACTTTATTTATCCAACATGGAGAAATGAAAACAGCATATCGCCAACCACATCACCAAAACTGCCTTCTTTCACCTCAGGAACATTGCACGCCTCAGACCCTCCCTGTCCTCTGCCACCACCGAAATTCTCATCCATGCCCTCATAACCTCCAGACTCGACTACTGCAACAGCATCCTCTACGGTTCTCCCAACAAAATCATCAACAAACTCCACTATGTTCAGAACTCTGCCGCTCGACTGCTCACTTCCACCCGCCGCTATGATCACATCACCCCGGTCCTTCGCAACCTCCACTGGCTCCCGGTCAAATTCAGAATAGACTTCAAAATACTACTCACCACCTACAAAGCTCTAAACAACCTGGCCCCTCCCTACCTTTCAGACCTCCTCCCCCTCCACGCCCCAACCCGTTGCCTCAGGTCCGCCGGTGCAAACACTCTGAAGACCATCAGGACCAAGCGCCGGACCTGGGGTGACATCTACATCCGTGAGGCTTCCTCCCTATCATCATTCAAACAAGCCCTCAAAACCCACCTCTTCAAACTCGCCTTCACCTGCTAACCCCGGCACCCTACCCTCCATTACATGATCCATTCAGCACAGCTTCTCCAGTTATTCTTTTTTTTTTTTGGTTTTGTTTTTCGTTTGTTTGTTTGTTCTGTTTGTCTCTGCCTTGTAAAGCATCTTTCAGTATCTAGAAAAGCGCTATAGAAAATTGATTTATTATTATTATTATTATTGTTATTATATCAAGAGAGATGCCACACATACAGTTCTGGTTTGTTCTTTCCTTGTCTTAATGTCACTCCTTTTTCATTTTGTCCTGCATCTCCATTGCTCTAAGCTGATGTTCTCCTCTTCTAAAGGAATACGTGTCTCAGGAATTGCTTGCAAACAGAATCAATTTCATGCTGCTTTAACACTCAGAAAACCATTTTAATTCAGGAACACAAAGCTGATCCCAAACTACTTCAGTCAGACGAAGGCCATTATAAGTCAAGTTAATTCAACAGTATATGGTGTCGACATTAAACCTTCGGTGTGTTTCTTTTACACAAACAGATCTGAGTCAGGCGCACGTTCGTATTTGATGGTTTAGCTGTTATGTTTGAATCTTATAATTGCACCTCTGAGAATTCTCTTCAACTGTACTATGCTTCACTAAAGTCAGTACAGGTTTATATTCAGTACATCAAATGGTGTCTTAGCAGTGGAAAAGCATGGCTTTATTAAATCCCGACCTCTGTCTTTAACCAAGCATTTTAAGTAATGGTTCATTTTTAGCAGGTGAGGACCCCTGTTTGAAATTGATTCCATTTAGTTTGAAGCATTTTGTATGTTGCTTGACAAGGGGGCTATATATTACGGTCCCATTTAGAGTAAAATGGATAACAAAGCAGGGTGTGCTTTAGGGCGTGGCTTCCCTGTGATTGACAGGTCGCCACAACAGTATTTGTCTGGTCTGGGAGTTGTCCGTGTTTTCATCTTACAACTTTAACAGTGTGTTCTCAGTTCATTCTTTGTTGCCTAAATATGTCGTCTTTAGTGTCACTTCTGGTCCCAGCACACAGGTGTCATTTTAAACATTTACAGTTCTCTGCAATCACTTCTCCCATTTAAACTGAGGTTTGGGTGGGACCACTTTCAGTCGAACACTGCTTAACATGCAAAGCAAACCCATAACCTTCTTGCTTTGGAGCCGTAGTGACTTGACACTTACTCTGTCACTCCACAGAATAGCCTCCCTAAAAAGCACAGCAAGTGGTGATTATGTAAGGTTAGAAGTTGGTTGGAAATTAATCCTATCCCTCAGCCTGGCCTTATGGAACAAATTCAATCTCCCCAAAAGTGGAATGACATGGCACCTATGCACTTAAACTCATTTTAAGCATTGTGATTGCTATTTGTCCATGCTTTAGATTCCAATCCCTCTGCATGCCACCAGAGACTGACTGTTGGAGGCTGTGTGCAGCATTAAAAAGGTCCCCGGGACAATGATTTATCAGCACAGTGCATTTGTAAAAGCCAAAACTGAATTAACAAACTCCTACGTAATGTCCTCTATAGGTCAAAATAAAGAGGAACACCATTCAACACATTGCATTTTTTTTATTCAGTTTACTCCGTGTTAAGCTTTGAGATTTATTAAGAAAGAGTAGCTCCACTAACTGTTTTTTTTTTTAGTGCTTTCAGTCAGCAGATAGACTTTGCTCAGTTATCATGGAGATGGTCTTTTTTTTAAATATACATACGGCCACATGTCATCACGTAATCTGCTGGTTAGGACTACAAGATGTGTTTGACAGCTCCATACTTTGAGCAACACATCAAATTACTTAATACATGTATGTTATTATTGATATTATTTGGGATTTGCTTTGTTTCTGTTTTTTTGAGGATCAATTTGGGTTATTGTAAGTTAAAACTTTAAACTAAATTATAGCTTCAAATCTGTTGTCGGCTATTATTTGACTGAGGAAGCTTAATTATTGATCAAGAAACCTGCTGCACACTCCATTTCAATAGGACAGATTATTTATGTGTAAATGATCTCGTCTAATAATCAAGGATGTTAATCTCTGAACCAAATTTGGACTCTGTTGAAATGGTTTGTTGAGTACACTTTTCATATAGCCAATGAGCAGTTTGGACTAATAATTAAGTTACATTATGTCTGACATAAAGCAATTATCGCTTTACTGCAATACTTTATGGATGTTAAAATCTGTATATTGGACAATGGCTCAGAAGTGCTCTGTTATTACGGAGATGAGTCCTCCAACTTAGTGTATTTCCATCCAAAATGTCAGCTTTGATTAATAACCTCAGTGAAAGCCCTCCACCTTCTCATGCATCTGCCAAGACCCAGCACCACCGCACAGCACACCAGCAGACTCTCTAATAGGGCCGCATCCACTGGCACATTCAGGAGTGAGAAATTACAGTACGGGCGTCAGTACAGTGAGAGGATATTGGAAGGATGTTGGGTTTCATTAAATTAAATCATTTCTGTGAAGATATGAAAGGATCTGGAAGTCGACATTGAATTAGTAAAAGTCATGGTATTTCCTTAGATTGATTGACATTTCCGGCTTTTGCGGTGTCCCAATAACGTTTTATCGTTTTTCAATCAAATTACAAATTGAAAATCAAAATTATGAGGTCATTTTTTTTTCTCACTGCTCTGCTAAAAGTGCATTGATTGAGGAAATCTTGACAGTTGAATGATTTCATTAGAGAATGAATTCCGTGCAATATTTCATGCACCCCTTATTAATAGAATAAAATGATATACCAGTGAGGCACGAAGATACTTAATCTGTCAAACTTGTCTTTCAAAAATGATTTGTTTCCAAATTACCTGCCTTATCATTGCATAGTATTACTGATAACTGATAGGGAAACAAAGATTATAATCACCCCCATTAAGCAGCAAGTTTGCTCATTTAAGATAAAGTTGTTTTTATATTATTAACAAACTTTTCAGAAAGTTTCGAGTGTGCTTTCCCAACCTGAAACCAGTCTCTATGTCTCTTGTTTTGGGGGGGTTTTCTCGGAAGGTTGTAAATATCACAGTTGAACCAGGAGGCTGTTCTGGTGGATGTGTTTATTGGACAGTTTGCGGTAATAACTTTACAGTTCACCTTTGTATTCTCATCCAACTAAATTTGACTAACTTGGAGCTTTGCTGTAAACCTTGACTGTTTGTGTTTGTTGCACAGTTGGACCTATGATTTGTGAGGTTTCAAGTTTCTCAGTAGTTGCTTTTGTGAATGCAATGTCAGCTTCACCTCATTTTGTGCTGCCTATCTGCATGTTATCGCACCCCATTGACTGTGTATGTGGAATCTCTGAATTGCACTTTGTGTTGTATGTAAACACACCCTTTACCCATTTTCTTTGTCCCCATTTCAACTCTGCACCTCGAATCAGAGCAACAGGAAACGCATCAGTGTTGATATTTGCAATAAGATTAAATCTACATCCTTTTAAGCCGAGTATTGCCCTCAAGTGAGTATCTGCCGTTGCATATGGGCATGAGTGTCTGTAGACTTAGGAGGTTATTCAAGGTAAATATGTGCACAACTGCAGGTTTGAAGTAAGCTTATATTTAATCTAAAAACTTTGACTCTAAATGAGATTCTGTCAGTTCAATGATGTACTCTTATTGCCAGAAACATCTCCGTGGAGCCTCTTGCATTCTCCCTGGTCACTCTCAAGAAAAGTCCACTGGTAACAGTAAAGATAAACAAGCCAGTGTGGTAATCATACCTACATGGAATGCAAAGTCTTATACATTCACAGGTAATTGTAGAGCTAATTATTGTCGACTCTAACAGATGGTGCAATAGAGTAAAAGCTGATTAGGAAAATCCCCTGGCAAAGTTCCTGGATTGTTAATTTTTTTGAATTACTGAATATCTCAGCCACCCAAGTTTTGTTGATGTTCATTTACCACCTTTTTTTTTTTTCTTAATAACCACTGGATGATGAAGCCATTAAAATAGATGGAGTACACAAAATCGAAAGCTCAAATTAAATTCTCTGGTTAACATTAGTGTGGTCGAAGCACTTAAGCATATACTGCTTAAGTGCTGAATACTTTAGATTTGTCTCAGTCTATAGTGCACTTCAAGAAATGTGGGTATATATATATATATATATATATATATATATATATATATATATATATATATATATATATATATATATATATATATATATATATATATATATATATATATATATATATATATATATATATATATATATATATATATATATATATATATATATATATATATATATATATATATATATATATATATATATATATATATAGAGAGAGAGAGAGAATTAATCACCTTCCTTTTTCTGCATTAACAAAACAAACAATTCTTCCTTTAGCTTTATCGCGTATGATGAAAGACCGTTGAACACACGGTCCCTTTGAGTTAGCGGTTCATTTATTTCTCTGGTATATGGCCACCTTATATATAGCACTGAATATATATGGAAATATTTCACAGATATTTGACCTGAGGTGTGTGTGTGTATAGGCAGACGCAGAGACCACCACAATAACAATAAACAATAGAAAAACACATGAACTGGAACTACCAAGAATTATTTGTACATTTAGTTCCATCACGGATGTCACAGATAAATGTGAACACTTAATGAAGGCACGGCACACAGTCTGAAGTCACTGCTGTGTTATGTGCAGCTTTTTAAATGCAAATATGGAGTTACTTTTACAGTTTGTCCATTATTTTAATCACTTGAAAACATGCTCCAAGTCTGACCACTAGAAAAATCTGACGACCGTTCATTCAACACTGGGAGGGTATTTTCTCCCATCATCCATCGTGTTGGTTTCTTTTAACCCCAAAAACGTTATCTTTTCTTCCCTTTAACCAAGACACTTCAGTTACCTAATCTTAAAACCTACATTATTTGATTTCTATGACCACTTGGGGATGCACAACAATGCTAAATTTCTTCTGGCAAACATCAGACTTTACGTGCAACGTCAATGTGAAATCAAGGTTCTGCCCACCTGGCAGATTCAAGTCAAATATTCATTCTCCTTTAGACTGTTTTGGTCTCCACCAAATCCTGAGGGAGAAATCTGTCTCTTTAGCTGCTAAATGCTCCACGCCAGTTGCTGGCCAAATAGCCTACGCACAGTACAGGGGGGGTATATATCAGAGCTTTTTCATGGAAAACCATTGCCTTTTGCATCAGGGCGCAGCAAATTAGCTCCATAGAGTTTGGGGATCTGCAGAGTCGGGTGATAACTCTGTGTGAAAGTCCAGCTTTCAGACCACATCATTTGAGTTGAAAAAAACAAATACACATTTCTGCTGCACAGCAAACGTATTGACATACAGTAATTACCATAGTTGGTTGTGCAAATTGTCATGAAATTCAATGGTAAACATTCACCTTAATATTTACGGCATGCCCTGTGTCAGCCAGGTCTGCATTGAAACTGCAATGTCAATCTTGTTTCAATGAAACATGCTTTATCCTGGTTTACGTTTGTCTAAGACGTATCACATATATTTAGTAAAAGCCTGTGTTGGGGTGGAGGAATGGGTCAAGCACAGGAATTAAACCCAGGACACAGCAATAGGCTACAAGTCATTTTCAATAGAAGTCGGTGACATGACGCTACAAACTGACCCCCGACACTTGACTCGTGACACACCACAAATACACTTTGGAGTGCTGAGAAAAAGTTGAGACCAGCTGAATCACTCGGCGAAGCATCAACCAATAATATGTTTTGAACCCATCCTGTTCCATTGCATCTAAAAAAAAAAAAATGCTGTCAGCCAGTTCTCAATGCTATTTAACCACATAACTATGTCAACCAGCACTTTTGACCACTGGGTTGCCTTTTTAGTGGTTCCACTGTAGCCCTACATCTCTGCAATCTTTCCAAATCTGGTGAGTAAAGTGTTCTTGCGACACAGAGAAATGATAGCAAAGACTCAGGCTTTAAAACAGACCTTTACCTTTTAATAAGCAGTTGCTCAGGTGATGCTGTGATAAAACCTCTCAAACAGCTCTAAAGAGCACTATAAGTTACTTTTACATTACCGCAAAACACTCCCAATGCCTCCTTTTGCTTTTCACTTCTTGAGACTCTGATGTTAAAAATGCCTTAAGGACTTAATGGACTTTGGTGGTACAGCGCTTTTAAACAATCCATTAATGGAAATCAAAGACACTTTGTTTCTTCTGTCAAATGCAACACTGCAAGCTGTAACATTATAATCGTTTGGGGGGGGAAACAATAAAAAGAACACAAGAACTTCAGATTTATCTTCCCTGACATGAAGCATTTGATTTTTTTTCTTTCCCTGCATCTTCTGCTCTTGAATGTTAGCGGCTGTCTTCCAGAACATAAACTGAGTATTGTTTGTAGATAGAAGAGGGCCATCTCTTCAAAATAAGCATGATGTTTCCATCAACTTGCCACATAGAGGAATCCAAACACTAACACAACATCTGTTGATGCTGTGAGACTGTGCATTGATCTCACAGTCCTCTCTGCACTAAAAGTCCCCAAATACATCAGAAACTCTCCGAGGCCCAGATCAATCAAGCCCACCAAAGTGCCCAAATGTTTGACGCATCCCCATCGAGTCCCGCTTTTCCAACTGAGTGGCATGTAAATGTTTAAAGCCCTCACATTTTAAATATCTGCAGCACTCCTCACTTTATGATCCGAGGATGTTGTTAAACTTCTCAATTAGCTTCTAATTAAGACTCCTCTGAAGCGGCTGAGGCAAAATGGGGAAGTAGGTCAACCAAAAAGCATCACAGCCTGGTCAGACTCAGTGGATGCACCAATTAAAAAGTTTAGTTTAAGGAACCATTTCATTCTGAAAGACAATAACCTCAGGGGTTGTGTCAATTAACTTATGTCATACCAAATGAAATGGTGTGAGGGAACTGAAAAGATACATATTGAAAGAGGAGATGTGACTAAGCGGACACATTAAGAAATGCTTCAAGCAGGATTACCATTGAAATTTGATTGCTCCTTATTCAACAAGACACTATATGCTATATTTTGCTCTTCCATGAAATCGTCATGGTACAATATATTGTATTGTGCTACTGTGTACCTTTGCGATTCTTAGTTTCATCGTTAGACAGTAATTTTGTTTTTATTTGGATTTTTAAAACAGTATGCATGTAGCTAGCGTATAATAACACGCTGTGCCGGAGACATTCATAACTTCATTGTTTGAGGCTTGGGAGCACTTATTAAGCTGTTGTATTTGATGCATTGGGGTGGGAATGTGTTGTCATGTTGTCTTCCTGAAGTCAATCATCCTATTAACAATACACGCTAATTCTGCTATAATCCTCCCTTCCAGCATACATTGTGTAAAAATTGTAATAGTGGAGTTGTTGGGCAAACGTCTGTATGAAGTGTGGCTTCGTGGTTTTGTAGTATGTGTCGCAGTTGTGGGGATGCTATCTGACCACCACTCAGTGTAAAAATGGTTGTAGTCAGCAACAATACACAATACATTTTACGTGTTGTTGGAAAAGTCACATGTTTACGAATCTTGTGGCCATATAATATATAAATATGTACAGTGCAACAAAAAAAAGTTGAGTTTCTCTCCATTAATTGTGAAGTCTTCATAGTAATTTTAAAACCAATTCATTAAAACGTATTTGATTATTAATCAATTGTCGGAATATAAAAAAAATTGTACATTTTTTTACTTTTTTATAGTCAAATACTTAAATACATTGCTACAACTATTAGAAACATGTTCTAAATCTGAAAAATACAAAATGTTTTTGTTTTACAGTGCAAACCCAGACCCCATCATGCAGCTTCAACCAGCATGTCCTCAAATCTGAAGGAGAACACACACAATACAAATCTCCTGTTTCTCATTCAAATGGGTGGTATATTTCCTCCACTGCACTTTGACAGCTCAAAAAAAAAGAGAACAAACTTGGACTTTTCCTCTGAGCAGCAATGCGGCAAGTATCCACAGTTACAAGCATTGTCTCTTTGAGAAAAGTGTGATTTCGTCAATGGCGACATGTGTACTGTCAGCCCCTTATATTGAGAATGAAAGAGCATCAATAATCATGTTTTCTATTCCTGTGGCATGTGGTGGTGTGTGTGTGTTGACTCTCTTCTCCAAAGAAACCCAAGAGAGAGGGACCAGAGCCCGAGGGATCTGCTATTGCTCATTGCAGATCACACAATGTGACAGGGCTAACGTCTTGCTGCTGTCTGCCCACCAAAATGCACAGCCTCGGATAACCGTGTCTTAAGTGAAATGCCAAAATGTTACAGAAAGATACATCGGAGGTCAGTGTATAGCATTGCCCTCTTTTTTTTTCAGAGTGGATTGTATACATCAGGCTATGATATGTGTTCTGACTCTCATAAATCATTCACTACAACATTATTCTTCTTGGAGACTGGCAGTGGGTGATTCTCTTTCTATAATACACAGACTAACAACTAAAAGCTGAATGGTGTGTGGTTGCTTATAACATTCAAATGTATTTCAAGATGGGATGATGCTCAAATGTCAAGTGGATTAAGTGAATATCAGACTGAAGCACAACATCTGTAGTAGAATTGCTGAAAGGCAGCATTGCATATATAAAAAAAAATGAAAAAGTGTATCTTTTTTTCCGGATATTTGCCATACAGTCATACAAATAAAGCTACCCATCTGTCTACTATGCTGTGAAAGAGAGCTCGATGGTACATCCTCGGTCAAGATAAATTGTCGCAACTGAAAAGAGGACAGCGGGTTTAACTGAGAGTGTGTTGTGTGTAACAGAGATGGGTGAGTTCAAGAGTAACAGCAACATGGTTTGTGTGGGTGTACATGGATTCAGTGTGCTGTATTGTGCCCTGTTATTTGCAATAAAATGATCTCTTGTTTGGATTTCTACTCTACTCTACTTCGACTACAATTTTAGATTGCTGTCATGCCTAACCTGTTTGGTCTGTTATAAACAAACATGTTGTTCGCTTCGGTTCTGGCTGTTGTGAAAGCTGTTAATCAAACACGGGTGCAGACTATCAACCGAAGCGAAAAAGAGGGTCTCAGCACGCTTCCAAGCGGTCTCTGTTGTGGTTTGTTTATGGCTCTGTGGCTCAGTGGAGAGCAGGGTCGTCCTTAAATCAGAGGAACGGCGGTTCGGTTCCCGGCTCCGCTAGTCGCATGTTGATGTGAACTTCTGTCTGCCATGTATATAACCTCTATCTATACGCAAATCAACACTAATGCATGCAAGTGTGGGTATTTTCCCTGATTGGTGAAAAACTGTTAAAACTGCTGAACTTGTATCGGACTCTGTGTGATAGGGATCCCACAGTAATAAACCCTGAATCATTACTAGACAAGACACCTCATGCATGTGTCTGTGCGATTCCTGATGTCATCTGGAAGCCTGCAAAGATGAGTGTGGCTCAGTGGTAGAGCAGCGTCCTCCTTCAATCAAGGCATTGGCAGTTCGATCCCCGGCTCCGCCAGTCCATGTTGATGTGTCCTTGGGCAAGACACGTAACCCCAAATTGGTCCCGTAGCTGTGCCTACAGGGTATGAATGTTAGTAAGAGTCCTGATGAGCAGGTGGCACCTTGCATGGAAGCCCCTGTCATCAGTGTATGAATGGGTGAATGACATGAAGTGTTAAAGCGCTTTGAGTGGTCGACGGACTAGTAAATCGCTATACAAGTACAAGACCATTTACCAAGGGGGATTATGTACAATCCTGTCTCCCCACGTGGAAAATCAGCTAACTAAAACTTTTTTTTGGTGCAGACCAAATGAACCAAACTACAGGTTTAAATGCACCCTAAATGTACTGAGAACAAATGGTTTCAATTTAAGAATATTCTATAAAAAGACATGTCTGACCAATCAAATCAATTTCTCCCCTCGCCTTTTAGAGCAACCGGTTGAAAACACACTAGATGTGGCAAATGAGATGAGGCCACCACCTTTCATTCCTTTTCTACAAGCTGTGGCAAATCACTTAGGTAGACCACGAGAGCATTGCTGGCACCGAGAGGCAGGCAATAAATCAAAAAATGAGTGAACTTTGATCCAGAGGTGGTGGAAAGTCGCTGTGTGGCAACCAATCACTTTTGACATTTCATTCTCTTCTATACTGTCCATTGTTGAGCAGTAGAGGCTGTTTTACAGGCCTGAACGTCCCAACATGATGTGTTAGTTTGAAAAATATGCAAATAATATAACAAAATCAGTTGTCATTAATTATGTTGTACAATTAATAGGTTTCCAAAAAAAGGAGTCTTTCAAATCTTCAAAACAGCTTCTTTTGCTTCAGAAATATCCCATTAAAACATGTTTTACTCAATTAAAACTATACAAGCTAGACTTTGATCTCTTCCTTAATATTTAACTAAAGATAAAAGCAGCAAATTAATTCATGAAGTGTAATTGTACAAATTCATAAATGTTCACTTGATAAAACATCTGACGGCTTGGATAAAATAATCTACCACTCCAAATGTATTTGTTCTATTTTCTTACATTTACACCACTGCCACAGTTTTACATGTTCTTGCTTCAAGGATTTATATAAAAGCCACATTGTTCAAACCTGACAAAATGCTGGTGAAATACAGAGCAGGGTCCGTTCATGAGAGTTGCAGGTGAAGCCAACAAAATTCCACAGAGCAGACTACACTTTATGCGGCGCTTCTTTGAGCAAGTGGGCGACACGAGCACAAACCGCGCTAATCCTTGACACAATCCTTCAGTGCACTGCTTGTTACAGTCATACCCTATACCTCACCTTTCTCCCTCCTTAGGTGCAGCCAATTCCACGGTAAGTGCACAATTGGCACAGGTGAGGGAGAGTAAAAACCCATGACAGCAAGAACTGCCATCCACCGTATGCCAACGGATTCTTATTTTTTTCCAAAGACAGTTATTCAAATTTCTCAGGTTCTTGTCAAAATACAGAATCTGTCTAATCATGCATCTTTGGGTTATTAAGTTATTTTTAATAATATTATCATTAAGCCAAACAAATAACCGTAATGGCGCAAGGGATCGACTGACGGGCCAGACATGGCAGTTGTGCCGAGTGAAGCTGTGAAGTCCCCTGTTGTGTGATTTGGCCCAAGTAGTTGTCACACATGAGCAAAACCACTATGGGCCAGCATGGGGCTTTCTCTGGGCTTGCAGCTTGCCTTAAAGCCATAAACCCACAGACAAGCCTTACACTTGGGCCACACTGCTTGCTTGCGTGAGCAGCACGTCTACTTCGCAGAAGCTCTTACTTTCTATTTCAAGCGCGTGGCAACAAAAACAAAAATGATCTTTTGACTAGTGGTGAGGCCGTCAGGGCCAGCAAAGCCTTCTCTGCTGGCCTAGACAGAATCACAAAGTTATAGCTGTTTTATAATTTAACTATTTTTCATAAATACACTACATGTATTCTAAATATGTTTTCCCATTAGCTTATTATCTCATTGCGTAGCTACTGTCTTCCTCAGTTGCTCTGCTTCCAGCACAGCTTGTTTTAAGTAGAGCTCTTATCCAATCAGATATTGCCCCTATGCTGTCTCTAGGTAAAAAAATCTGCCCCGAGGCCTTCAGAATTACAAGTGAATCCATTTGCAGTTTAAGTGAATGGGGACGATATTGTTGATTGTCAGTCTTCAACCAATCAGATCTTTAGTTTGATATGTTGGGCGTATTCTTTGACATGCCAGAGCCTGCTAGCTGGCTTACAACTACGTGCCGCTTGATTGGTCAGTGGGCTAGCGTGACATGTTGGGCGGTGACAATCCCAATATCTACTGCCTCTGTCGAGCGGACATTTTCAGCCCTCAAACGCATTATAACGTATTCGACTAATGAGGAGACTCAACTGTCATCACTGGTGTCCATGACAATCGGAAGGACCTCTTGCTGGAAGTGAACTGCCCGGATGTACTGTCATAGTGATAGATCTGCATCCTTTATAGTTTTGTGCGTATTCATGTATCTGTACTCTAGTGTATTTGTAGCCCCCATTGGTGTTGAGTTTCATGTAACATTTTATTTCACTTGTCAAACTTGTCACTTGTCAATATGCGGTTTTTACACAAAACAAATAGCCCGTAGCTGTGGCCTCATAATGAGGTTATTAGGAGGCGCTTCAACTGTAGTAGGACAGCACTGAAAGCCCAGGTATAAAATACACGGCCCGCCACTGCTTTTGACATCATAGCAGCAACATTAAAACAAGTTCAATGTCTGAATCTGTAGAACATGTCGCAGACACTTCTTGTTTTTATTGTGTTTCTGTGGACAGAATCCCTTCATTTGTAAACGAAAGGCTTTTATTCTGATATATCTGCAGGACAATGTTGTGGAAAATGCAGTGACTTGGACAGCTCCATACATTAGAGTACCGGCTTTTAAATGTGGATTGTTATTATTTACAAATGAATATGAATGAAATTATATTGAAATTCAACATTGTGGTCATTAACAAAGGGAAACTCCAGCTGTTTGTTGAAAGAAGGGTCAGCAGCAGCCGCACGCTGAGGCAGTAACACTGTCGGTGAGGATGCAGTGGTGGCAGGCAGTGTGGACCCATCATCACAGGGCCAGTGCTGTTTGCTCATAATGGGGAAAATAGCTGTGAGGCCAGAGGGCGCAATTTCACTGCTGTATATATCTTTTTATTACATCCCTACTGCAGGATGCTTTAGCGGTACATTTTAGCTATGTAGGGTTACATTTTGGTTATTAGTCGTCATTAATGGGCAAATTTATCATTGGTATTTTAGAAATGAAAGAGGCAAAAATCGAATTATGCAGAAGTGCTCAGTTATGTTTATTTTTTGCATCTCATGTTGTTTCATAAGCTAGTTAGTTTACACGGCTTTAAGGCTGAAATCATGAAGTGTGGCAGGCAATTACATAAACGAATTGTATGACATGTAGAGATAGTTTCTTTATTACTTGTGAAATAAGAAAAAGCCAAAGATTGAAAAACAATATATTTTTACCAGCCCCGTGTGTGCTATTGGTAGCACAGCAGTGGAAGATGAATGTCAACCTGCCACTGTGGGTCAGAATTTAAATGAATCAGAGTATGTGTCTGGAATGTGTGACAAAATTGAAATTGAAATCAATCAATGTCAAATAAAACAAGTATGGAATGACAACCCTTTTGTAAACAGACATGGAACAAGGAACAGCATTTTTTGTTTATAAAGTATAAGTTATTATTTGCCTCAAGCTCCAGGAAACCAATGGAAATGATCTGGTCATTGTTTCCAGCAGGAAAAATATCCTCCCAGCTGAGCGGAGAATAGTTCAGAGCCCCGAGAGAGAGATTGGATCTAAATTGCTCCAATCTTGGCGTTAGATAACAGCGGAGTCGCGCCCACTGTTGCTCTGCTGCACGGCTTCACATCTCCACACAATCACAGGTGCAGTAATGAGAGGGCCACAGGTTCGCTCTTCATTATTTAGCCCTTTAAAATGTTGCCCTTTTGCATGCCTCTTACCAGAACGGTCGCCCCACAAAACTGCAGCAGGGCCCTCCAGAGCCTCTTAATCAGCCGTGGGTGTTGTTGAGGTTAATCTGTATTGTTCTTGACGATGTGAGAAGAGGGGAGGGTCCCCCCTGATCCCCTCCATGTGCTGATAGCTGCTTCCTAACAGGCAACAAACATCCCATGGCACGTCTTGTTTACGTAGCCCTGCAGTGGGACTCTGTTGTTGTACTTGTGTCATGGACACAGAGATAACCTCACTCCAACAAGGAGTTTAATTGCTTGCCCCCTGTGTTGGCAGGATCAGAAGAGAGGAGGAGGAAAGAGCTGTGCTCTCTCATGAGGGTAACTCTATCTGAACGCTCACTGATATGACCGCAACAAATAGCTAAATATGTACGACAATTATTTTTTTGGGAGAAAGATATTAACTGATTTCAGTACAAAGATGGGGAAGCAGATGGAGGGTGTGAGGCTTGGCGGTTCTTCCTCTGGACCTACCAATTTTACTGCCAGTGCTGTTCGCTAAAAAACCTTTTATTAAACAGCTTTGCAGGAAGTAACACATAATTTGACGTGATTTTTTAAAATTTAATTCACTCCCACAGCAAGAAACTAATGGAAGACGAGGAGTCACCTTGTTTCAGGGAATAGGTCATGCAGTAAATAATGTGGGTGGTGCTGATCAACTGCCAAGGTTTGAATCCCATTTTTAAGTAATTATTCCAACCTTTTTGGAGTAAAGTACAACTATGGTAACAAAGTAACATGAGAGGCCAAAAGTGAAAACAACCACAGGGAACCGACGAAGTGAAATTTATGCAATTTACAACCTATTTAACCTTTACTGGTGGAGAGGTTTATCTAAATGCCTATAGACAAGTTGGAGTAAGTTAAATGAAAAATGTACAAAGAAGTTGTGTCAAAATGCGTCACATTAACTCTGAATTAAATTGCATTGATTTAAGTATTGCAGAGCTGAAAAGTTCAGCTGTGATTAAAGGGGTGTATTTCTTTTTTTTCCATTAAATTAATTATTGATATCACTGTAATTGGAATGAAACTGGATTATACACACATCCTTCACATCTTTTTTTTTAGAATAATCATCAAAACCAAAATGAATTTACATGCATTTTAAAAGCATGTTTGCTGGTGCAAGTTCACTGTGAGCTCATTTGTTGAACGTCATTAGCTCACTATGTTCATCTCTCCATGCAAATAGAGTGCATTAATCATGGGCTGTATTTTAAATAAAGCAACGACCAAGTGCACACTTTTGCCCTCAGAACACGGTGTGTGGGAAGATCTCACTGGAACTATCTAAGCCTCTTTTAATCTCTGATTAAATTGATAGCGTGTCAGACATTTACAGTGGGCCTCAACGAGTCCCTGTGGAAGTGTTTCCTGGAGATCAAAGCAACAAAAGGTGCTGTATTCTGGCAAATGTATTCAGTTGTAGTTTGATACTTTTAAATGCCCATTAAAGTAAAGCTTGATGAACCCGAGTGCGTACAATTATTAACATCATTATCTCATTGAAGATGGTAATTATATCTTTTTCAACATAGTCATTCCCATTATTATATAATGACTAATTAAAGCCATTACTTCTTCAGTGAACAGCGCTGCATCCTTTGGGATTTTCCCAGGATAGATAGCAGGAGAGTATTGCCTTGATTACATCACTACATTGGGTCTTGGTACTCCTCTGTTGCATAGAGTTTACCAAACTTGCACTCTGTGTGTTACCAGAAAATGTCCAACATGTTTGGTAGATTTGGTATCCAATGCTATATACTGTATATATTTCTGGAATTAAAGTGCCCCATACTCCTCAGATTAAACCACACTTTACAGAACAGTTCTGTATTTGATGTAAAGGTTATTTTTGACTATAAAATAGAACAATTGTGGACAAGAAGTACTAAAAAACGTGAGTAATGTGGGGAACAAAGTCATTTCAGGGGGTACAAAGAGAGGTTTTTGAGAAGAAATTTGGAAGTTTCATTATTTAGACGAATCCTTCAGAGATGCGGATCTTTTAAACATGAAGGGACATGTTAATACCCTATAAAGTTATCCATAATTTCTTGCCTTTATGACGTTAAATGTCAAAGTCTAAAGACTCTTCAGCGAAGGCTAAAGTCAAGGTGAACGCGATATTGAGTCTTAATGAACCAGGTTTAATAGCTGCCATTGGCGCTGCAGAGCTGTGTAGCTGCTCTCGGCGTCCTAGAGGATGTGAATGTCTGAAGCGTACTCATGAAGATTTAAATGGAATCAAAAGCCATTATTAGTCAGTCAACGTATTGACATTGAGTAATTACCACTCTTTATAGCAATATTCATATTTATTGGCAGGGCCCCCCATTCCCTCACTGGTTTTAAATTGCAAATCCTACACACGAGTGATTTCCTGATATCAATGAGGTATAATTACAAAGCAGTTCACCCAAATTACAAAAAAAGAAAAAAAAAAAACGTACCTTTAATGTCGAAAACATTTTCTACCACTAGGTGGAATTGTATATCATGCATACGACTGCATTAGTTCACTGAATAGAATATTTCAACCACTAGATCAACCATGAAATATGTAGTTATTGCTTTTCAGTTTGACTTCAAAATCAATGTGTCGCTGACTGACAGACATTCCTTAGTGGATTAAAGGTCTGTGAGACCGTCTTGATCCATCTCACTTACTTTGTAAATGAGAACTGAGATAGGGCAGGTAGTTTGATATAAATGCACTCTTCCCCGACAGGTTGTGAACGACTTAGCCAAACAGCAGACCAGAACTCAAGTTTTAATGGGAGCATGCTTTCAGGCATCATTGCTTTTTTTTCTATTCAGTCCATCGTCAACGGGGAAAATTACATGCTCGTAAGGAAGTGATTTAAACACCAGTGAGTGAAAGTAGTGGCTTTTACGGAGTTACCTATTACCACCTGAGTGGTAGCCGGGTAGTGGGAGCTGTAGTGAATGAAAAAAAAAATAATCCCATCTCTCAAACACGCTACAGAAACTCAATAAATCTCCGAAAAAAAATGGTCTGATTTGCCATCCCGGTACTCCACTGTGCAGCATCGTGCTATCCAATTTAGACTGTCATCAAGGCAGTCTATGAAATAGACAGGATTACTTGATAACCATGCACAGACAATTTTGGCTGAATGGTTTACACCATCCCCATTCAATCGAAAAAAAAAGAAATAAAAATAATTCTATTAACAGTCAATGGGATATACAAAATAGTCACACCAATTGTTGTCAGCTGGTGTGCCCAGGCAATACCCTGTTTCCTACAGGATACATCTCACAACAACTGTGTTTAGCAGATAATCAAAAGTCCAATAGTCCTGGACCTACACCATCGCCTTTGTAATTCTGTAATCCTTGACTCGGTTGTTTGGAACACTGATGGGTAAAATCATGTTCCCCTCATTTCACAAAGCAAATTGATTTAATGTGAGGATGTACAATGAAAACCACAAGGTTTTCGTGTATTGTTACATTATGTTTAGGATGTTTATATCTATAGTTAAAGCAGTGAGAACATGTATGTTAATTAAACTCCTCTTTGTGTTTGTTGGATGTGTATGTCGATGTTCGTAGTGGTGGAGGTAGGGCAAAAGTTTGTATTCTTTTTGCATTGCATGCAGAATGGAAATCTTGCAAAACAATGGGGTTCTTACTGAAATGTGTAACAAAACGTATCGCAGCATTTATCTTCTCCCCATTGATCGTCTTCACAGCACTCGATGGGTCGACTTGTTAGTCTTGTTGTTTGGCATGATTTGCTATTCCTACCTTACTTATACATCAACGCTCTCCTTCTCTTTCTGTTTGACTTAGCGGACTCATCCTTAAGGATGTGGAGTATTGATCTGTTGTCTGATCTTTCATGGAGTGCACTCAATTCCGGCTGATAGACTCCTGTTGTATTCCCGAGGACCAAACTGAAATGGAACAGATGGTGTTTGAGAAAATGTTCCGACCTGCAAGGGCCACTAATAGTAAGATTAAATCCTACATTAGTTACTGGCCTCTGCACCAGATTGCTTTAAGCCCCGTCAGACATATATATATAAAAAATAAATATTGTTTTTACAATTATGCATCTTTTTTTATTGGACCCCAAACCAATAACTCTAATGAGGCTTCTGAGGTATCTATTGGACATTAATTATTCCAGACAGGTGACAGGTAGAGCTTGCCACAACAGTCCCAGCATGACATAGAGCCCACTCAGTCATTTAGAGAGTGTGTGGGCCTTCCGAATTGTCTGAATGGAGAATTTGAAGAGCACTTGAATGCTTTGACTCACTGATGTAATAAAGGATCCAGTGCAGTGATTATAACCCTGGCAGAAAACGCTTTATATGGATTTCTAATGCACAAAGTGTAATTTTTCAGTGTTTGACGATTCATATAATTTGTGTTAACTGCGGTACTGCCTCGTGCTCTATGCTCAGCCAGTTCTTAATACGTTGAGGGGGCGTAACCCTTTTGAAATGGTAAGCACCCATCATCTGAGCACCACTTGCTTTTTAATGGCTGTTATCGTTCACAGTACAGTCTGTGCTAAATTATATATATTTTTTGTTAAGATATGCATACAAATCAAAAGTCCACTTCTTTCCAGCCAGCATCAGCATCATCATGCTCACAATGACAATGTTAATATACTGGTGATATGCAGGTTTGATGGGGGCGGCAGTAGCTCAGTCGGTGGGGATTTGGACCCTGAGGGTTGCGGTTCACGCCCCCCGTACGGACTAGCAGGTGTTTGCCTTCTGGGCACTGCAGAGGTGTCCTTAAGCAAGGCACCAAACCCCCCAAAACAGCTACCGGGACACTGTTCTAATACCAGGATGGGTTAGATGGGTTGAAATTCAACTCCGCTGTGTACAATTGTGTGTGATAATAAAAGTTGATTACAATTTTCATTAACATAATATTTGCTATATCACCATTTTAGTTGAGCGTGCCAACATGATTTAATTTGCTAAACTAAACACAAACTAACTACATACACACTTGTATTCATGTATTTGATCATAAACCTAAGTATTGGCCAATTGGATCCCCAAAGTTCTTCCTGAAGGGCAAATTAATGTGTGTATCAAATTTGTGTATCAATCTATCTAATAGTAAAAATGTCAATCTCATTGTGGTGCTACAGTACAAGTCGGAAGATCACGAAAGTCATCAGGATTAATCATCTGTGGACGATGAATGTTTGTACAAAGTTCAGTGCCAATCCTTTTGGTTGATGTTGCTATATTTCACAGGGAAAAAAAGGTTCACAGCCGAGCCATGGTCCTGTCCAATGCAGGTACAGACATTATACTTCATAGCTAATAATGACTGACCAAAGCATTTGATCGTGAAGATATGCTTGTTCTACCCCTTCATGCAAAGCAAAGTACACAGTGGTGACAGAATATTATTTTAAAGTGGAGGACTCTGTTGAGAAAGATGAATGACTGACCGGCTCTGGAGCCCCTCATTAGCTACTGTCCATTAGGCGGAGCATTCATTAAAGTCTGGCTATATTTGATGTCATTTTAAAAGACCAGATATCTAACACCTTTTGATTTGGCTGATATTCAAAAGGAATTTGACACCTTCTGAAAGCTATGTCACTAGTGCCAAGAGGTCTAGGACTTGAATTAAATTAAAAAACAATGGCTCTTCTCTGTGCAATGCCATTCTTGCGCATTGAACGTGAAACCTCATTTTTGCAAGCAGCCATTGTGGGATATTCAGGTTCTTCTGTAGAGAGAAGTCTCAGCACTAAGTAAGGTGGAATGCATGGTTTGGCTGATAGCTCTATAAACTCCTTTAAAATGCTTTGCTTGTCCCTCTAGACTGGCTCTGCAATTTTAAACGTTTAATGGCTCGGCGCTATTCTTATTAATGTTGGCTATTTTCCCATCTGTGGACTTGGATCCATTGATGCTCCACGGTTCATCTTCTCTTTCATGCTTGCTTTTTTTCTTCTTGTAACTGGTGCCACAGCATTGGCCATGCTCAGTGTTATATTCTGAAATTCAAACCGGCTGTTTTAGGACAGTGCACAATTTCTTCATGTTGGCTTTATGCTGTATTACATTTTGCCTCTCGAAGCATCATAAAGTTTTGTAAGTATTGTATATAGCTTATTGTATTTTGTGGGATCGATGTCTGTTGCAACAAAGTGGAATCCAACACAGTGATGTGATGAGCATACAGCTGCCTTAAAAAGGCCTCTCCAGATCATCACAGTAAAGAGAGGGAAATTGCAAGCAAATGTGTGTATCAGTCTCTTGCTATGACACCTGTTTTGCATAATTAAGTGTTGGTACCTCATTAACTGGAATGTAGAGAGAAGCAAGAGGCTTAGCACCTAAATGCATGAGGCTCCTACAATCAAGGTCAGTCCAGAAATTAGTTTAATCTGTTACTGCCTGGGAAGTGACAGATAGTAGGACGTCAGGTAATTGCTTCTTTGGAAAAATGGAAGAGTTCTGTGAAGTTAGTCATCCGCTTGGATGAATATTATAAATTGCACAGAGGAACAAATTAACTGGGTTGATATATTACATCTCAGGAAGTGTGGATTCCTTTCAAAGCGCTGCACTGTGTTTTGGCTGCTGTTTATTGTATCTGATGCGAGTCCATTACAGCTTTGATGATCAGTCAGGTTGATAGTACAGAACAAACAGAGAGGATACAGTGATGCCAAAGTGTATAGCTTTGCATTTGTATGTTCTAAAGCCAGAAAAGCAATGGCAACAAGAGCAGCACCAGCAGCACATCTCAGAGGGTGAAAAGGTGGCTAACAATGTGAACAGAGACTTTGGCACAGCCGTATTACCCAAAGTTGAGCATACAGTGATTCAAAGGCAAGGAAGAATGCAGATGCAGGCAGATTTGTGCAGTGCTACATTACTCATAGTTACAGTTTTAATATAAGTTAAGCTACTGTTTGTGACTGCCAATATTTTAGGGGATTGTTTTATTTGCTGCCTTACTGGGAGTTTGACCGTGCCCGCCGGGAGCACAGGGTGAGGAGAGGCGGCCATCCTCAACCAATGCAAAAGGAGGAATATGCATTTGTATTTCATGTAAGATATGTCTCCTTCTAGAAAGCCACTGATACATGATAGTCACCTGGGTTCTGCTATGAGGTCGGTGGGTTTTCGACACGGTAACAATATGGAGAGTAATGTATGACCTGAAAAAAAAAAAATGCAGTCCACTGGAGACTTGTAATTAAAGAGATAAACAAGCAACAACCACCACTGTTATGAAAAACCAACAATGTGTTTATTGAATTTAATTAATTAAGTGCTTGTAATGTTTACATGTTGCTAGTACTGCTGATCATACTGAAAATCAACATCCCATTTTCAGCAGTTCTGGGTAATGATGAGACCCAATTGTTTGCCTTATTTTTCCGTAACACACTGAGCCAAAGAGGATGAAAGAAAAAGAAAGATCTCTAGCTTCTGGGACAATTCTTTGTTATTCTATGATAGTAGTTATTCTTATGTTGCTAGCACGTCTGTCTCATTCAAAGCCTGTCTCCGTGGGTTAATGCTGGGCTGCAGCACTTCCTGTCCCCTCTAAATCAATGCTGATGTTTATTGAAGATCTTTTTGGCTCCAGCCAAAAAGTCATTATAAAAACTTCCAACATAACTCAGCAATATGTTGAGGTCTGGTAAGCATGGCCCAGATCGATAGTGTGAATCAATTCACGTCACTGTCTGCATTAGCCGACGGTAAATGTAAAGCATCCTTTCAAACAGAGGGCATCAACGCCTTCCGGGAGGACAAGAAAACCTGTGTAGTACGGGTTCTCTTCTCTTCCAAGTGGGCTTAGAAGTCAAAGAAGAACTCTTCACACCTAGTTGTTCTGTTCGAAAGCGACAAGCACGGGTTAAAGTTCGGGGCAGGACACATGAAAATGATCAAAGCGGCTACATACCTACAAACTCCTCAGCCTGAACTTCTTCTGTTGTCATCTCCTCGATGAGGATCATACTATCGGTCACGTGTGTGCATGTGCCTGTTTGTCCGTGAGTGAGTATGCAACTCTGTGTCTGTCCACGGCTAATTCTGCTGAAGCAAACTGCATAATATTTGGGTTGCCCCTTATGGCTGCGTGCTGTCATGGTTGTGGTGAGTCACACTTGTTATATACCGTCATTGACTGCTTGCTGACTCTTCACTCACGTTTTGGACGGTTTGTTTGGCTAATTAGTAACAAAACTACCAGACCACACCCTGCTGAGTACCTCACGGTTGCTGCTTTAAAGCGAGAGACACTTATCGTTTTGGACAGTGTTTTTGGCAAATAACCGACAGCGTCACCATGTAAAGTGCATCACCCACCCTCTAGTTCCCTCTCCAATGATCCCTGTAAGCACTGTCAGAACTGTTATGTTAGATATTAAATGCCCACTCACCGTTGAGAGGCAATCAAAATGCTCCTAATCTCAGATCTTGCACCTTTAAGTACTTGTACTATGGAACTACACTACAGACTGGAGTTTCTACCAGTGGTGACAATGAGAGTAACGTGTGACATCAGTTTGACGTGAATGGGTTGAAGGTTGAATCTCCATTTAGCAAACCTGCGTCATTCACACATGTCCTGTATGAAGTGAGTTTTGTTAACACCCTGCACCACTCGCATCACGTTTCACTCACCCACATCACGCATATGGCCTACGTAAACAGCCAATGAGCACAGACTGAGGTACAAATTTAGTTTAACATGGGTTTCATGAGAAACATTGTATTTTAAGTATACATTGTTGAAATCACTGAAAAAAAATAAATTTCTATTTTTTTTACAAAACGATTTTTCCTTTAACTGACACAGGAAAAGAGTTTTGGGAGACAATATCATCTTAGGGTGAGAATTCAGAATGAGACAGGAAGTAATCAGCCCTCTTTCCAATAAGTATAATGTACAGCATAAATTACTTACATACACTACGTTGCTCGGGGATAAAAGCAGGAGTAAGTAATGTGTGCATACAAAAAAGCATTTAGAGGAAAAGCAGTATCCTCTAATGACTGTATCTATATATGAAGGGGGGTGTACCTTCATTTTTTCATTCCTGTTTGACAGATGAAAGGAGCACTGATTAATTGGTCTCTCTGATGCTACTTTTAATGAACAGCGAGGTCTGACCATTGGGGGCAAATTAGCTTGATCCTCTTTTTGCAGAACAGAATTAATGAAACCCCTATGGATTAAGCTGAAGTGTGCCGTGTATCCATGCTCATGTGCAGCTGCAATACCTCGCAGTGGAAGCGACTACTCCAATATTTGCCCGAACAGGGGGTGTAAAGGTTCAATAGTTAGCCCTTGTAACGCAGTAAAGCTCCCATTAATGAGATTATCAGGCACTAATGAAACTTTTGTGTATCATTACATCTTCAACATTGGGCCATGAAATTCTGAAAAACGAACTGGAAGATTTCTGCTTCTTCATGTGATAAGCTGAATTTGAGCATTAGATATATTTACTACGTATGACTTTGAATTGCAGTCATTACACACTGATTTGCGTACTGCTGTGTATAAATAATCATTTTAACCTCTGTCTGGGAGTTTTCCCCTTTAGAAAATCAGAGGGAGCAAGAGATTGTTGCAGGACTTAAAGAACAATGTGTCTTCACACCAGGAGTTTAAAGAACAGCGTGACTACAGCCGTTAGTTGCCAACAGTGAAGCATAGCGTGTCCCCAAGAGCAGCTCAAAGTAGCAGCCCCTGTGTTTGTCAAACTCACAGAAATATGCAGGATCGGAGATGTGATGCTGAGGACAGTGACATATGAAACTTTCACTGACAATATATTACATTTGTTTCTTTACAAAAAAGTCTCGTTGAGACTGAAGGCCTTTACAACCCAGGGCGGGGGCTTTTTTTTGTTTTCGTGCAATTCATTTGTACGTCTGTATATTTTTTTTCTTAACTGTTTTTAATTAGTGCTTTCACATAAAATTTGAATATATTGCCGCAAAAAAGTGCCATGGTCATATTCAATACACAGTACAAATAGAGAGCATATACCAGATCCCTTCCTTCTGTTCTTACCTTTCGCAGTAAGAGCCCTAGACATTCACACTGCGTAACTGTTCACTAAAAGCAAATTTACTCTGAACATTACTGTAAAAAGGAAACTCACCAAAACAGCTTACAGTATTTCTTGACAATTTGTGTCTTTGCTATGATCGGAATTAAGTAAAAACATATTAAAGATATGAATGTAAAAACAAAAAAAAGGTAACACACCAAATGATGTCTCTTTTTTTTGCAGACTTCAGCTTTACACGCTGCATCTAAAAATATGAGCAGGGATATGGGTTATAATGGTCTGAAAGTGTTAAGCATGGTTCAGTAGAGCCAGATAGTGAGTAAAAAAAAAAGGCCAAAGCAGTCATGTATACCGAACCCGAGAAACCGAGAGAAACGCTGTGTCCTAAAAAAAAGAAAAGAAAAATGTTGGCATATGCTTGTACCAACAAAGAAAAGTCCAGAATTCATGTGACATCTGAGTTGGATTTCCTACTGCAGAATTGCACTTTTGTTACTAAACCGCTCGATATTTAATTTACACATTGGCAGCAAAAAGTAGCAGCATGTTGTGACTGTATGAATAGATTCCAATGCCCACAAGTCTTTATGAAATAAACTGTGAAGTCCTCTCAACTGTCTTCTTTGTAGTGTCATAGCTTTGTGGGTGGAGGTGCAGAAGAGGATCAGCCATGTTTCCTTCTGCTTTGTGGGAGGATTCTAGATTTGACTCTTAACTTTAATCTTTCTCCTCTTGTAGGCTGAGGTGGTTTCTTTCAGTAACCATACCACCACAATTGAATTGAATTGAGGCAAACCGCATAAATGTGCTTCACAGTTGGTGGATCGCTCCTCTTTGGTCCACAGCCATGTTTTTCAACAGAGAAAAAGACAATTATTGGTGTTTAGATACTTTTTCATCATCTGTATTAAAATAATGTATTGTACATTGTTATTGTTTCATAAATATTATAAAACTACAGCATAATCAGAAGAGTTTAGATATTGGTTATGACAATGCACCTTTTGATATTGGCAGTGAATCTACCGGCATTTATGTACTCTTGATACAGTGGTGCAATTAGCTTGCAATCAAGTAGCACATGAAGGGCAAATCTAAGCAGGTGGTAGTTGGAGCGGTGTGTCGGCAAAAGCAGCAGGATCGTCATAGTTTGCAACAACAGCAGCAGTGCTGGACAAGCTGAACATTCAAAGTCCAAACCATAGCATGCGGAGGATTCCAGTAACCTTGTAGAACAGCACTCGCTAGTCCAAACAATATATCCTGCAGTGTACAGTAGCATAATAGCATGATAGCCACCTGTCTCACAGCCTTAATTCTGTAAAAGACTATTAGCAGTTTTGACAGCACAGCTAGCCACTTTGTGATTTCCATCGTTCGCGGTCCATGGGGAATACTTGTGAGCCCTCTGTTGGATAAGACCAACGGACCGCAGCCGGCAAATGCTTCCTGAGTGAACTTACATTGCTCGTTGATGATGACATGTTTCATTTTCATGATGCGAGTAAATCCTAAGGATGCCTTTATACTTACATTTTCAAAAACTGGGCCTCAGGTAACAACACCGTCTCTTTCTATAAGCTCTGGCACAGTCACAGATCCCAACAGCAAGGTTGCACTTTTATTTTGTGCCTGTTCTTGCATCCTTCTGGCAGTTACCAGAACACATTTTATCTGTGGGGGTATGCGACTTAATATATCTGAGAGGGCATATCTATGTGCTTTTGTCAGAGACTCGCCAGTATACATTTTATAGCTTGGAAAGGTTGAAAGAGGGGGGGGGAGCTCAGTTCTCTGTAGCTACAGTATATAATAGCTGGGTGCAGCATGTGACATTGCAGAGGGGAAACTTCGCACAGAGGGCTGTCATATGGTGTGTGGATATGGCGTCCATAAACCCTGAGGGTGTGAGAGTGATAAAACCCTGTTCTGTTGTATTTCAAGGGAGAATTCTCCCATTAACTTTGGTTTGATTGCGTATAAACATGGCACGCAGGCGGCAGAGTGCTTGTTTCCAAAAAAAATCCCTGGCTGAGTGCTGCGGTGTCTTCTGCCAAGTGAGGTAGGTTACATGGCTGGGAGCGACCGAGCCTCAGCCATGTATGGCAGCCCGCAAAGACCACTGTCTGATGCCAGGGTTACGGGTACGCAAAGGGAGGCAAATGTGCCCATTACACTCAGACGCCCTTCCTCACCAGCCGTGTGAGATCTGCTGCTCGCGCTCGATGTCTTTCCTCCATTTTGATCGGGCTCCTGCTGCAAATGCCTTTCAGCCGCTTCCCTCTTTATCACACTGATACACTCACTTACCAAGAATATAAACACACCGACTCACTAACACACACACATACCCACTACTCAGCCTTCAATCCATCCCATGCTGTCCAAACAAATCAACAGTTGAAGCCAGAGGCTTGCCTCCCATCTGGTCAGCCATTTCCAGCGGGGTCCCAGCGTGCAAAAAGAGAGAAGCCTCTAATCCCTATCCTGCCTGAAAACTAGAGGGTTCTGATAGTTTCCCCGAGTCAAAGTCAAGGACGCCGAGTACAACTCGACTACATGGCAGCCAAGGTCGCTAAACTCTTTAATCTCTCTCCCTCTCATTCCCTTTTGCTTTTCTCACTCACTCTCTCGCACTCACACACCTCTCGCTTTTTCTCTCATAGCCAGTCGGCACATTTCCTGCGGAGGTTTGATTGTACCAAATCCAGGGGGAAAGGCCCATTTGCAGACACAGCAGCTGATGTACTGTACTCCACAGTGATTAGTGTGAGGCCAGCTCCCTACAATTGTCAAGCCAGGGGAAGAGCAACCTGGGAAGTGTGTACCCTCAAATGTTGGAGCAGATTGCAAAGTGCACTTTAGAGCACTTTTTCATTTGTGCTGGAGTTGATTTGGCTCAAATCAGAAGTTGTTACTGCTGCTGCACTTTTCCACTGGCCTAGTTTGGACACGTGTAGACGAATGAATCATAAACAAAGCAGTGTTGTCAAGATGATAGGGCTTTTATTCCAGAATGTAATAGTGTGTTATCCAGATTCTCTCTGCCTTCTGGCCCGTACGCATTGGCACGATATGTCACGTTGGCTTTCTCACTTCTAATTCTGTTAAGAGAAAAGTAAACATGAAGGCATTACCAAGTGAGTCGACAATGTCAGCAATTTAAGCGATCAGATTTACTTTTTCTACTGTGGAGTTCCTTGGTTGACTGTATTTTTAATCTTTATTTATTCAGGGAAGGTTGGCTGGAGAGGCACACTCATTTTCACCCAGCTACCGTACACAGCACTCACACCTTGGAGCCAAACAACATTAGCCATTGTTTTCAGTGGCTGACCAATAAGCAGCTCAACTGTAGCAGTGGGAGGATAAATGCTTAGTCCAAGGGCACCTTTATCTTCGTTGTTATGGGAGCACAGATAGATCCCCGTTCCTTTTGCCAAATCACATTTTCTAGCAGGTCCGGGGGTTTGAAGTGCTGACCTTCCACTCACATGCAGCCTACTTCTTTAACCTGTAGGCTGCAAACACCACACACACGGAACTGACCCAAGACGACCTGCACACCAGACCGAGCAACAAGCGCCTGTTTGAGTTAGATACAATTTTAAATGTCATAATCTCCACAAAGGTTTGGCAACTAAAAACAATACAGCCATGGAATTTTAGAAGGATTCTGCATCATCGTGATTAAGGCTGGGCAACGTGGCAGAAGTCAGTACCAACATAATCATCTCTTTAAACTATAGATATGAGTAGTTATATGCAGTAAAATGGACCAATTTATGTTTGTAATGAATTGTGTTCTGCTTTTATGTATTTTATGCTTTTATTCTATATAGTTACATTTATAAAATGATCAAATTGCTGTGGTATGATTCACATAACTTTTGTTTCCAGGCGACCAACTGGATATCTACTGTTCTAAAGGCGGCATTACTTTATTATATACCTTTACGAACACAAACAAGTAGGCAGACACTGTATACCTACAGGCATTTGGTAACATCAGAAGGTGAAGACTGGATGGAAAAGACAGAAAATTATGTTTTCAGTTGTTTTGCTGCAGCAATGTAATGTTAGCCATGCAATCATGGCTATCCCCCCCCCCCCCCGAGGACCAAGCAGTCAGTCAGTCAGGTGAAGTGGAAATGCACAGTGACAAGCGGGGACGACTGCATATGACTGGTCATGAAATGGATGAGGATGTAATTCCCTTAGCAATTTAATTTAAAACGCTTTAATGAGACCTGCAACTTTGAATAAGTAACCATGAAGGACGAAAGACCATGCAGTAAGAAAACACCAAAGGGTCGCCTGACACCTGAATGGAATTTCTGACCACAAGGCTTATGCTTGACATTGCTTTTAAACGCCTACCCCGTAGCCTCTGGCTTCGAAGCTGCAGCCTTTTCCGGTGGCTTTTGGGTCCACATAACTAGACCTACAGGTGCACTATGGACACTACTCTGGCTTACTGTGGTGTGAAATTGCATACGCAACCTTGAAATGATTCCCACAACAGCAGATGGTCTTAGCAATGGAGAAAAATACCTTTTGCCCGCCTGTCTGCAGAAGGAAGGTGACAATAAATGGAGGTTTGATTAGAAAACGACACCTGGGGGGGTTATGACAGGTGACGGGAGAGTGAGCCTCCAACTGGAGAAAAATAAATGTTCATCTTTGGCTGATTATGATGGAGCACGCTTATGAGAGCTTCATTAATTACTGAACCATGAGCCTTTTCACACTTGGGCTTCAGAAGTGGCAAATTGGTGTTAGTAGAAAGGCTCCATGTTCCCACCAAAAAACAAACAAGTACAAAGAAATTTGAATTGAATAAGAAACCACTTTTCCAACAAGTGTAGTACATATAATAAATATGGCAAGAAAGTAAAAGCAATACTGTAAGTAATCAGGATACGACATGTACTACAAATAATGTGCACAACCTCTTGAATATGTTTTGCTGCAGATACAAAGCTGATTTCAATCACAGAATTACGATACAAGCTATTTGCAGACATGCTTATTATGCCACAAAGTGCACTTTAAATAATATGCTTCTAGAATCAGCTAAGTACATCGAAAAAAAGAAAAAAAAAGCTGAATCGTGGAAAACATTCTGAAGGGACTGGTACTTTGGTGAGCCTGGCAATGATTTATGAGGCAAATTCGGATGGAACCATTTTCTCATTAGAGAGGAGAACATTGAACCAACCTCCTCCCTTCCAGTTTAGTGAACTAAATGCCCAATGATTGATGCTGATGTGCTTACTGCACATTCAGACTCACAATCTAAATTGCTGATGTCAGAGTACGCATGGCGGCCGTCGCCAGACACTTTTATATTCAAACAACATGATCAAAGAATGAATTACTTCTAAGGGGTCAACATATCCACATCACTTATACATGTTGATTTAGTGTCATTTGCCATTTAATCACGGCAAATATATAAAGTCGTGGAGATGGACTTTAAATGGACAAGTGCAAACTTTTGCTTCGCATTACCCTTCGCTTCGTTTCTGTGCTCTCACATCCTTTTCCTGTCCTGCATTGTCCTATCACTCTCTCTTTGCCGTTTCGTGGATTCTGACTGCAAGTGACCGGATCAAGGCCATTATTAAGCGCCGTCATCACTCGTCCAGCAAATCAGATTTGAAAGCACCCTCGACTGAAAGTATTTTTTTCTCTCATCTTCTGAAGTGGCAGAATCCGCCAATATTATAGGAGGTGCATTGCGAAATGGAGTACTCTCAAACATTAAGGTGGAAGATCCCAGTGGAAAGAAAGCTCATACGGGTTGTTTTTTGGAAGTCATATGTATAATTTAAAAAAAAAGGCACAGAGCAGCCTATTTTGCAATTGAGATACTGTTCAAGGATTTGTTGTAGTACTTGTTTTGCAGACCTTTACTTTGATACAACCACAAAGGGTGGCAGCACAAACTCAAGCAACTCACTGTGGTTGGTGCGCCCTCACTACCCTCTGCTACTGCCAGTCTGCTTGCTACTCCCTCACGACAAGGGGGGCCAGGCTGTTAAAACTATAATCAGGTATGTTTGCTGTTCTGGGTCCACAATAGGGGAACAAGTTCCCCATTGCCATCAGGAAAGTCACTGACTCATCTGTTCAGGCTCCACCATGGCCCCTTATTGTTTCTAAATGCTGCACTTAAAATAATTCAGCATTATTGATGAAACCAAACCACTTGCATAAGTCTGACATTTGTTGGGTTGTATCCCCATGCTTGAAGGCACTTATTGTAAGTCGCTATAGATGAAATTGACAGCTAAAAGAATGTAATACAATTAAAAATCATCGCACTCCCCACAACTGTTCAGAGCAGAGTGGCACATTTTGTTTCTCCCACTTCCATTTGCTCTCTAATGCTCCTTCCAGTTAGCTTGGCTGCGTGTTTGTGTAAAGTATGTTTGGACAGGTCAGATCTAATGATCATTAGTGGAGGAAAAAAGGTAACGTTTGGGAAAGAGCCTCCACAAAGCCCTATTTATAGCACCCCTGGTCCGGAGGCATGGAGCCCCCAGGGAGAAAAAAAACAAAGTCCTAGATCAGCCTGAGGGGAAGTAATTAGGGCAGATATTTAAACTGCATAATGCAGGCTCTCTGAAACATTGAAAACATCTAAAGTTTATTAATTAAACGCTAATCTGATGAAAAGGCATGTTTCATGTCTCCTTTCGCTGAATTATTCAGGGACACGAAGGCATACAGGAGAGATAACACTTTGCTGTACATGTCATCAGTAGTCTCGTTAAGAGTTGATTAAAGGCGCGCTCCACCTCGGTACTTCTGCGTCAGCAGTCTGCTATTGCAGCCAATGTGGTTCTCTAATACCCACAGCAGTGAATCAGTCACACTACAGTAGTCCAGCAAGGTCACTTTGAAGTTGGAGCAGTGCGGTCAGTGAAGATTTGTTAGGAGAGTTTTAAAGAGGAATTCAATTACATATAGCCAGCCAGGCATGTGCACTTGAGCATACAAAAAGATAACACAGACACATGGTCACATACAACTCAGCGAATGCACCACACCAGGGTCAACTAAACAGTTCTGCTTAACCAGTATTTGGTAAAAAAAATACCACACTTCATTTGTTTTTGCTGCCTGACACTGTCGAGTCCAAGGTTACAGTAGAAACTTGCCCTCTGCCTCTAATCCCTTCTCTATTTCTATGTTTTACTCTTACATATCTTTACTCTCGCTTGCTCTCTTTTCCACTTTCTCATTTCAGTCTCTCTTCTCCTCTCACCCATCTCTCTTTTCTTCTTTTGTTCATGCTGCTTGAGTTTCACAGATGGAGCAACTTGAGGCGATGGTGGTTATGCAAAACACAGTTCAAATGAATGCAGGGCTGCCACAGTGAAAAAGGCATAAAAAAGGCATGCACACAAATACGCATCCAACTCTTTTATGGCATGAAAATCTTGTGGTGGAGGCACCAAAGTGCATAAAGGATTTCATTATTATAAAAGCAAGATATATATATATATATATATACACAGTATATATATATGTATTTTTTTTTCTTTTCTGTGCTTTGCTGAAATTAATGCATTGTTCAACAAAATAGATTAAAAATATACACGCAGACACACATTAAGAAAAAATAAATCCAGTTTGGAGTCTACTGGTTGTGCACAGATTAAACTGTCAGTGATGGAATTATTCACCCTTCAAAGTCCCCCAGATACCATTGTATTACATAATTCCCAGTTTCCTAGTTTTTTGTTGAGTTGCTTCTCACAATGTGAAATGTACATGATCTTCTAATATGATAAACACTACTGTTGAGACTTTATATTCTATAACAAAAATAATTGCTCATTTAATATGGAGATCCCCTGCATGTCTGTCTGGTATTATAGTCATATGTATGGGTACTGTATGCTTGAAACAAACTACTACTATTCTGCAACAGCAATACAGAAAAACATGTTGCCTTCTGAATTATATTGCTTCCACATGATTAGAAAATGGTATTTAATGAATGCGTCTGAGAAGTAGAAAAATGTTCATCTTGATCTTATTCGAAAAAATGTTAATGTGTGTAATTATTTCATTTCTTTCCGGAAATAACCTGAAAAAAAATCTGGGTTTCAATCTGCTGAATAAAGCACAAGCCACAACGTGTTTATTATGATTTAACTGAAACCGCAATCTTTTCCAAACCTTAAATCTGCAATATCTAAATAGTTTTGCAGGGAGAAACAAGTTGTGAACACAAGACTGACATATCATCCCCCTTATAAGTTGATTTATAGCAAACGAGTTAGCAAACAGTTGCTTATTTACGCATCCAGCAGTTACGGGGGAACCTTGATTATTTGGAGTTGGCCACCTGATGGATATCCTATATTCAAACTCGTTGCTCTGTTTTTGCTCTCTACCAACTCCTGAGGGACGTATCTGGCTCAGAAGCTGTTGAACATAGTGAAGCAGTTTGCAGCTAGTCACTAACTGTGTCTGTCTGATGTTATGTGCTGAGCAGGTAGTGTACAGTGGCATTTTTCTCTGGGAATGAAACTATAACAGCAGTGAGAGTGGGACAAAACAGTGAAGTTAAGCATCAGACAGCTAAACAATGAGCGGAAACCTACGGTAAAGTAGGAATGTCACTAGAAGCGATACTTTGGTACCAAGTCGGTACCAACATTCTAAAAACGTGACGCTATTGGTTATTCTACAGTACCACAGGTACCATAGGTACCAGGGTTCAGGGCTCTGGACTGACAGCGTCGCTTCATCCCGGGGACGAGAAAAAATGTCCCCAACAATGCTTGAACAACAAATCTGTGTTGAAATTGGCAGGAGTAGAGCTAGTAGCAGCAAGTGGGCAGTAGAGTCCCGCATGGCTAATTATTATAATCGTTTTGTTGCCTAAATCTAACCACATACATTCAAGAGGCAAACCCTGCTCTTAGGTGTCAGTGTCCTGCACTTTGCACGCCCACCATCCAACATGCCACTTCCCTCCCTGTGAATTGTGTGGGAGAGCAATAGCATTAACTTCGAAATGCAGTAGCCAAAAGAAATTAGTAGTATATAAACGTAGTTTCTTGGACAAGGTTGCACATTGCTCCCGAATCTCTCTCCAAGAATACTGCAGGTGTTTAAAGAACACAAGTTCGAAAAGAGAAGTTCAAACGTTGTCCTACTCCTAACGGTACCTGGCCTTTCAATGCTTTAAGTGGGTGAATTTGTCAGATTGTCTATTTTTGAAAGTTACAAAATTGTTGAACTCTACCACCCCAATTCCAACGTCGGAGTGTGTGGGAGGAGGGGTCACAGTCACTGTTAAACAATCCTACAAGCACTAAATTTGAGGCCCTATGAGGGCATATATAAGCTCCCTCCTCCTCGAAGTGCAGTTTGCACACTGATTCCAATCCATCCCATACTGCACAAGTTAAAGGCAACAACTTTGTATCATGCGCTTTGAACACCATATCGACTCATGCATTAAGAGCGATCATATCATTTGAGAAATGTCTTTCCTTACATGAGAAACATTTTCAACAGCAGCTTTAGCTAAAAGGGGTCTGATTTGAATACTGCTTAGTCAGCAATTGTCTCTTTTATTGTCAAGATTTTATACTGCGAGATGGGCTCTGTCTCGACGACTGTACATCGCTTAACATTATCCATGAGGTGCGGGGTCAATCAATACAGCGGGACCTGTCCTTTAGGAAAATGCAGATATATGTTGAGAATCAATACTCCTGTGTCATCACCTCTCATTTCAATCAGGGGGGCTGAGATATGACACCATGGCAGCTCTCCCGGGAATAACACTGGAGTGAATCTCAATGGGCTCTTTGCTTCTCCTCACCTCACTCAACCTACCGTAATCTATTGTGTCCTGGGCCGCCCTCCACTTTTCTATTCTCTTTGTCTCAGCCTGAGCTTGAGCCTGTTTCTCCTCTGAGCCGAACAAACCTTTGGCATGGGAACACAAAGTTGAATTTTTTCAACTCGAGCAAGAAATCTGCATTTCACTGAAGTCAGTGATGTTGTTAACATCAGAAATGGAGGAAAACAATTCAGTAAATTCAGATTAGTTTACTGGAGTGATCAAAAAGTTATGTTATTTTAGAGAAAATATTAAAATAGAGCTATAAATTGTGTATGGCGGTGTAGACTAAAAATAGAGATATTATTTAGAAGCCATATTGCCCAGCCCTACTTCCTTAGTTTAAATGTGTCTCTCTCCCCGAGATGAGCATGAACCTTCTTCTATGTCTGAGCCTGAATATGTTTTCGGTTTCCAAACTACTCTTCCCAGCTTTAGCCATCTGCAAAGAGAATCTCTCTGTTGGCTCAGCAATATTTGTGGAAAAATCAGTGAAATAATCATGAGAGCTTCTTCAATCTGGAAGTGTTTCCCTTTTCCCAAATTGACCCAAGTAAACACTGAATGAGAAATATCGTTGTTTCACATCAAAAAATTTAAATTAAATTAAATGAATAATCCACCAGAAATAGTACGGGTGACTGGAGACTGTAAAACCGATTTCAAATATAGCTTGTTCTCCATGTGCTGTTAGATCCTTCAGCACAGATATGAAGAGGACATGTGGTTAGACTGTAAGTCTTGAGCATTCTCAGACACACCTCCTGGTTTTCCCTTAAACTGTAATCTCGGACCACTGGAGCTGGAGGAGAATTGGCAGGTAGGGCCCAGTAGCCCAGACATCTCTCTACTGAACAGAAACAGAATGAGCCTCATTGTTGGACTGTGTGAGCACCAGACTCTCTCCTCGAGCTTCACTCAGCGATTAAACATGTTTTGCTTTGAGCTGACCAGCCGTTGTCAGGGATCAATACCTTTTTCAGTCTCAGTCGTGGTTTCCAGCTCAACTCATATGACGCTTCAGTGGACACATCTGCCAGCAACAGCAGCGCCAGGCTTGACACAAGCATCTGCTGTGTCTGCGTGTTTTTCATCTTCTATGAGACTCATGAATTACCTTGCAAAGTGCTTTTCTTTTTTTTGTTTTTTCATTTGTTGGTAAAAAAAACAACAACAAATGTTTCAGAAAAGAACAGAAGGCAATTGTCAGTATCACGCCTCGCATTCAAGGTCAATGAACAAACGAAAAATGAAACGCACTCCAAGACACACTCACAAAAAAGAGGCTTGCACAAATAGTGGGGCTCTGACTTCTCCACATCTGAGCACACATAACTTGCAGTGCAAACAACTAATTGCAACAATTAAACTCCAGCAAAATTGGATCTGACACTGATTTCAAACAAATGCAAATTAAAGGTAGGGCTCAAGGTTCTTTAAAAAAAAAAAAAACGGATGAAAGTTGCAGTACCAGACTTCCTGAAAACACTTGCTGTTGCAAACACGGACCATAATTAGCTTGATTGCATATGTTGATCATCATATTGCGCCATCAACCTGCCGCTGCACACCACAGCGTATCTGTCCTCCCATTCCATTTCCTTGGCATATATTCATTTTCATTTTTTGTGTCGCCCGTGTCCACCTTATGACAAGGTGCCAAGTGTTTGCAATAAATGTGCTGACATCAACAGAAGCATACATCTCAAAGTGTTGTTTATTGGCAAAATAGCTCCTTGGGTTGGTATCAAAACATGGGAAACGAAAAGAACATACAGTTCTGGCTATGTTTAAGAAACCTGGCCGCAACTCAGAGTCAGTTGCCAATCACTGTTGCTCTCCATCATCTGTTGAGTGGCAATAAGGATCATGAATGACGGTTGATCAAACATCAAGTCGAATCTTATCAAATGAATCTTATTAAATGCTAGCGGAAAGTGGGTGGTCGAATGCGAGCGCGCTGAAGAAAATCATTTCCAATAAAACCATGCTCTGATGTTGACTTGAGGATGTTTCATGTTGCTCCTGATTGAACTGAACCAGACTGCAATACTGAACACCACTGGCACAAAGAAAGGACAAACATCACATGATGCCATTTCATTTTCTCCAGTATTGAACTGCAAACACCATTAGTTCTGCAAACTGACCACAAAACAAGCAGACAACATCCATAACCCCAGGTCTGTAATATGTTGTTTCCGCTCAGATAATACTATCACGAGCCTCTGGGAGCCTTGTAAAGGTGATTATTTGGTATTTGACATACACGACAGTGGCGCCTCTCGGGGTCATAGTATTGATTTATTCTCTTTTCTTTTGGTTCTGACATCAGACGCCAGTGAAATTTCTTTCTTCTCTCAACTTTGTTGGCACTTCCTCTCAATTTTTGGGATCCTGGGGCTGGGGTGATATTTTCCAAATCGATCTGTTTGATCAGAAGCAGTCTGATGGAAGCAGACAATTTGTTACCGGCTCTGTGCCCTGGGCTGTATGTGTCATCAGTCCGATATAGCAAGTCATTTAAAGGCATTGCCGAATTAACTGTGGCTGATTTCCATTGTTGATGACAGGCTTGATTTTATATTGTGAGACATGATTTATTCCACTTTAAATTAAATGAGTTAACCTTTCTGTTACTTAATATAATTGTACTGTTCCTCATAATTCATATTTGTGTTCTCCCTGGCTGTGCAAGAAAAGGGGTCCGGAAGTTATTTCATCTTTGGCCACTTAGTGTTCTACCAAATGGGGAAATCATTTAATCATTTATCCCAATGCTGCTATATTTCAACTGGGTTCGTTATTTAATTTAATTAGAACCAGAAAATGGACAAATACTTGGCTGAGGAGCGAGCAGATGACATTTTTTTTCGTTGAGTAATTAGATTTAATCATCTGTTGGGTAACGGCATTGGGAAAGCTACGAGGTAACAAAACCCCAAATTCCTTCGACTGTGGATTTCAGGATGTCAGCTCGAGCAATTAAACCTCAGCAATTTGCTATTTAGACTCACTCCTCTGTCATTTCCACCTACGAATTATTAGCATGGCTGCTTATTTCTGCATGCATAATAATGCATACGCAGGAATGATCACTGGTGAGCTAAATACTCATCTGCTGTGAGTGACAAAGCCAAGACAAAACCTGACAGTGTGTCTCATGTATTTTGATTTGCAGCTTAGCTCTGCTAGCTTCCTCTGTCCCTAAGACTTACCAAAAACAAACATGATCCAATAACAGCCTAATAGGTCTGATGATGAAACTTTTACTGTCATCACACTTGTTAGGTAAAGACACCAAAAAGTAAGAGAGAGTGAGACAGAGGAGAGAAAAGCCACAGACAGAGAAAGAGACACACACACACACAGGAAGGGGGCATGATGAATTTGGAAGAGGAATAAAAAGAGGGCTTATTCAGTTGAGAAAGATTTATGACCTCATGCGGATGTCGTTGTGAACTCTTTAGTGCTTTGCCTCACAAAAAATCCCCCCATAGTGGTGCTCAGTAACTCTGCAATCCTGCAATCAACATCCTGTCTCCATGTAAATGTGCATAAATGGCTCCCTAAACATTGAAATTTATGGTCCAGACAACACACCTCTGGATTTAGGTTCAAAATTGCACTAAAAGTATTGATTTACACATCAGCCTGGTTTCCAGGCATTAAATCCTGGATATTTACGCCTCAGTGGATATATATAAAAAAAATAATTACAGCAAATGAATCTGTTATATGTCATTCCTCAAATGAAGGTACATTATTAAGCCCTACATTTAGGATTGATCATGTGAGATGATTTCAAAAGATGAGAGTATATATCATTGTGTTTGTTTCAAACACATTGAGTCATGACTGGTGTTAACTACTTAAGTTCACATATGCTCATTTAAATGAGGCTGTAATACAAATTCTACAACAGATACTGCCATGACTGTTACTGATACAGTTATTGGTTAACTATTACTTTTGATTTTGTAACAAATAAAAAAACATCATACAACTGTTACCACTCCGGCTGCCATTATAGCAGTTCAATTCACCCTTTATGTACACTGGGAACATGGTCCTCCTTTGACAAGGGTGCAGAGTTGACATTGAAACTAACACATGTAGAAGTTCGGTTAACCAGTAATTAAAGTAAATAATCACGAACATAAACAAAACAAACGAAACACCAGTTTTTAGTAGTAATTAATTAATTAATTAAAACGCGTCGTAGTCACCGTGCCCTTATTGAGGTGTCTGAAACTACTCGAGTGATGAGTTTCAGCATCTTTGACATGAAACCACATACACAGTTTTAAGGTAATGGAATTAGCTAAAGGTTCCATTCCATTTAGTGTAGAAGAGCCCTTCCATTGAGGCAACATGCAGAAGAGCAGCACTCTGACTCTGTTTGACCTGAATGAAACAGCGCCTTCATCAGTATCATTGGTAACACTTGTGTTTAACCCACTATGTCATGTCAAAATGGCTCCTGTGAATAGGTCCACTATTCCATGAGACCGACAGCATCTCTGAAATTAACCTTTCCAAACATAGTTATTGATGGAACCTGTAGTCAAAGCCAGTCTGGACAAAATAAAATCACAGATCTTCAGATGAGAAATGATATCCGGCTATAAAGCAAGGAATCTGTGTAGGTTTGCGCATCAATTTTGCATATCTCGAGAACCATTCATTCCATCTACTTCACGCATGGCAAGTGTATTGCTGGAAACCCAACGACATGCAGTTTTGAAGTCGGTGCAATTTGGACAAGCGACATCGTCTGTCTTGACAAACAAATACTAAACAAGTGATAGCGCTTTGAGCAGCAGCGTGGATGGGGGCTTCAAGGCTATGCTGACTGGGTCGAGCACGTCATCCACAGCGGGACTTTACAGGCCGGGGCTCATGGACTGAAGCCAGAGTTCGGTTACAACCGAACTCTTCTTTACTTCCCCGGCATAGACGAGCGAGGCGTGGATCTTGACAACACTACAAGCAACACTTCCATGTGCCAAGTGATCGGTTCACTTCGAATGGCCACGCCACAAAAAGGCACTGCACTAGTTAATTTAAATGGCTCTCTTTTTAAAAAATACCTGGATGAATATCCAGGTAGAGCTGGTCATTGGTGGACTGTTTGATCCCCAACTCCTCCTGGCATCGTGTCACAAAACACTGAATCCAAAATTGCGCCGGATGATTAGCCCGGTACCTTGCATGGCTGCTACGCCACCTTTGGCTTGCGAGTGTGTAAAAGAGAATGAAACTGCAAAGTGCTTTGAAAAAAAGCACTACCTAAATGTAGTCTATTTTATCCAACCTTTCACAAGAGCAGATGACGATTCTTCTTAAGTACAAAGATGGCCAACCAACATTTTCATAAAGAGTGCAGTGTAAAGGTCACCCGTTAAGTGCTGCTAACTACTGTACGGCTAAAGCTATAACTGTTATTAAAGCTATGACTACTACAACCACTACTGTTAATACTTCTTATGTTGCAGAAATCAACCACTTTTACAACCAGTGAAAGTATACCGTTAAAAGTCACACGCTTTTATGGCATCCTCGCGTAATGGCAATGCTTTCATTTTCAAATGTTGGGGCGGTACAGTAAATGAATTACATTTTGCGACTGCTATCACAAATACAAGTGCTCCAGTTCTGATGACACTTCTATTTCTACAAGCAGTGTATTTGTGTTAAGATCATCCAGGTTTATGTCTTGACTATACAAATAATTCATCATTGCCACGCTTAATTGATAATTTTGCAGCCACGGTTTTAGTTTGTGCTGGTTAGGTTGTCATGGTGATGTTTGTTTCCAGCATAGACTGCATACAGGAAGTGGACGTAGTCACCGGGACGTCACCCATCGGTTCGTGGACTGGCATTTTGAAGCCTCGAGTTCGGTATTTTTTCGGTACCATCTCGGTTTTCTGCAACCACAAACGACATTAGAGGGTGGAGCTAAGAACAACCTACGGCTGAATAAGACCTTTTTAGTTGACCAGCATGTTACAATATGAGCTGAAAGTACACACTGTACGGGTGCTAAAGTTGTAAGACGAAAACACCCAGACCGTATAACACCGTGTTAGTGACCTGTCTCAAAGACATCGATACAATCTGGCTTCTTTTTGCAACCAGCAGAGGTGCGCTCTGCTGGCCTTTAGAAAAAATGCAAGTTTAAAAACCCTCTGCATTGGCTTCACTTTTCAGAACCAGAGATTACAGACTGGTTTCCGGTCTGCGTAGACACATTTTGGAAGTTAAATTTCTCAAAAGAAATGACTGGAATATAAAAACAAAAAGGAAACAAGTGAAATGTCTTGATTTACTTTTTTAATTGTATAACTGTTGTATGTAATATGTACAGAAGGACATTCGGTGGCTTAGTCTGCCTTTTGATTTGCTTTCACACAAAAGCTTGTATGTGTTTGTTTGTGTTCACAGCGAGAGTACACTCATCACAGCATTTGATGGTTTGTTTTGGGGTTCTTCAAACTGACTTCCAGAGTTTGTTTTTCCAACCAAGTGTGACACTCTTGGGACCCACTCTACATTCTCTGCTGCTGTCAGTGTACTGTAAGCGCCCTCGAGCTATGTGGCTTTGTGAAGTTGAACCATGGCGGTGCACTGTACAGGACGACTCCCTTACATAAGTAAGAGCTTATATAAATGTTTAAAAAAGGGTTAGTTCACTGACATCACCAAAAAGATTAAAAAAAAAAAAAGTTTTGCTCAAGTTTTGAGGTGTTAGTTAGTGAAACTGCATAGAAGTTGAATGGCCTTTTAGTATTGCTGCGGAAAATATAAAATGACTACGTTGATAAAAACTTGAGAATCCACTTCTCCTTGTATGTTTTTTAAAAGAAGGAAAGAAATTGTCCCTATTCGGCACATTCCTTTCTACAAAGAGAAACCATTGCAATTCCATTTACGTCCATCATTGTGGGGATTGTGGCAAAAGTTCCAGCAGTGGATTTCCTCACAACTTTATCCCACAAGACTTAATCTGAATGGCTAAAGTGTTTCTGACCTCTGACTCACTGCAGACATCCATGATTTTTTTTAAAGATTTAAATAGGTCTGGTGCTAAAGGCAACGAATTTCCAAAGTTGAGGAACTTCAAAAAGGTCCCCAATTGAGGAAAATAGAACAATCAGAGCTTTGTAGGCTTAGTTATTTACAAGCAATGGTCACTATCCTGCATCAGTGCATGTGTGACCCTGCCCTTATTATGCTAAATTTGTTTTTAAAATATTTTTTTTCTATCAATCTACAAATAAAACCCAATAATGAAAGCGCAAAAACATGATTTGTTTTCTTGTTTTTAGAAATGTATTAAAGATAAACTCAATTTCACATTGCCATACATTTTCACACCCTTAGCTCAGTTGAAAAACCTTTGGCAGCTATGAAGCCTGGGTATGACGTGACATGATTTGTACACTTGGATTTAGGGATTATCATGCCGTTCCTCTCTGCAGATCAGTGAACAGACATTTTCAGGTCTCCAGAAAAGTTTGATTGGGTTCAGACCCCGGCTGGGCCGCTTAAAGACATTCACAGACCTGTCCCTAAGCCACCGCGTGTTGACTTGGCAGTGTGGTTGGGGTCATTGTCCTGATGCAGGGTGAACCTTCAGCACAATCTGAGGTCCTAAGTGCCTCTGGACCTGGTTTGCATTAAGGATATCTCTGTTTTTTACTCTGCTCCCTCCAACCTGACCAGTCTAAGATTCTTCCATTTACAAATTATGGAGGCCACTGTGCTCTCTCAGGACCTTTAATGCAGCAGATTTGTTTTGTCTTTTGTGCTACACCACAATCATGTCTCTGCTCCCTACTGGCAGGTCCTTTGACCTTATGACTTGGGATTTGCTCAGATATGTATTGTCAACTGTGAGACCTAATGTAGACAGGTGTGTGCGCCTTTCCCAATCATGTCCAATCAATTTAATTTACAACAGGTGATCTCCAACCAAAGGTGATCAAGAGGAATGGGAGGCACCTGAGCTAAATGTCAAGTAAAGTGTCTGCATGCTTATGTCAATGTTCTTCTTTTTAATTATGCAAAACTGGCTTCATCTTTATGGGGTATTAGGTGTAGATTGATGGAGGGAAAATAATAAATCTGCTACAATGGCCATGGCAGTGGGTTTATTGGTTTTAAAATGTCTATCAGACAGAGGATATACAGTATTTGAGGCAGAGGAAACAGAATCATACTATAAAACCGGCCCTGTGTGTGTGTTTGTTTGTGTCCCTTGATATTTGCCAACCTTTGCTCCAAAACTACCCAGTGCAACTCAGCACCTGTGCATCTTCAGATTTAAACAGCTACAGAAAGCAGTGAGTGGAGACAAAGAGTTGCTCTCAGCTCTCATGCCAGGTATATCTTCTATCTTCCCCTCTGGCACACTACGCAGGCATCCACCTCCCATCATGTTCCTCTGGCATTTAAAGCAAGATTTCTGCAGAAGTCGTGCCAAGCTCAGCTTCTCATTGGCTGGGCTCTGGAAGTGCCAGCAAAGAAACCATGTTAAACCAACGGGCTCCATAGGTCTCAACAAGTGAATGTATGAATGAGAGGAATAAAAAAGTGAATTGTTGCATGTGATTTATCTGTTTTTCTCACTGAATTAATCCGTTTCTATACTTTTGACGGTGCATTTAGCAGTCATGTCTATTAGCTAACAAAGCATGATTTCACTTTGGTGTGTTTGGCTCGACACTTCTAAAAACCTGTTGACGGTTTCATCCTTTTCAGTTGGCATTTAGAGTAAGCCTTCTGTGGAGCCCAATGCCAGGCTTAGCTAATTTATTGGCTGACTTTCAGAGGCTCCAGCTATCTATTTACTCTTTCATAACATAATGTAAATAAATCACATGAACTATTCAGGAGAGATTTTTTTCTGATTTTGCATAAATGCATCACAGAAATAGCTGCCACGGCCAAACAATAATAAAATATCATTAATATGTATCTAATCCATTTGAATAAGTCAATGGAAATGCATAACAAATGCGTGAATGAAAAACAATGGAATTTAAAACATAAAAAGATCACAAAAGCAGATGCGAAGGTCTGCCTGCAGTTCCTGTTTTGCCTCAGTGTTTCTCCTCAGCTGAACAGGCAGTTGGGGACTGAATAAATATTTATTTCATTTTTTTTTTGACAGGACGGTGATCATGTTACGCCATGAACAGGTTTCTTTACATATTAATTACATCTACCAGCTGCTGCGAGAGAGGACGGCTCCAGATATGTAGCCCAAGCGGACTCATTAGTTTTTACCCACAGATCTTAGCTGCTGCAGCATCGCATACTCATGAAAATGGAATATGGGATTTCAGTTCAGTGCTGCACTTTTGCTCTTACTTCTCTGCGTGCTATTACTGCAACTACAACAAAACCACAGATTGTACAGCTAATATGCTTGTTACAACCCCCACAGAGGTAGCCACAGATTGTATTAACTGACGATACTAATATTCATAAATACAGACGCTTGGACCAAATTGTAATTATTGCACTCAATGTCCTTAACTTGGATGTAAAATCAACAGAAAAACAACAATCTGCAGACAGAAAATGAAAATATTGAGTTAGGGACATGAGCTGAAATAATCCAACATCAACAGGCAGATGGCGGGGCATGGACTTCACAAACAGAGTTACCATTCCTGGAACTTCATCTGACTTTAAAATGAAACAATTTTCGAAAATATCCTGATTAGTGGTACTTGTGTAAGTCATTGGATTTTCTATTTCATAACACTGCAGATACAGATGTGATTATGTTCCCGCAGAGCAGTCTAGACTACTTTTTCTAGCTGCTGCAGCATCGCATACTCGTATATATGGGATTTCAGTTCAGTGCTGCACTTTTGCTCTTACTTCTCTTTGTGCTATTACAACACCACCACTGATTTTACAGCTACTATGCTTGTTACTAACCCATAGAGGGAGCAGAAGATTGTTTCAACAATCAATACTAAATGACATAAATACATTTAACAGAAGCTTGAACCAAATTGTAATTATTGCACCTAATGTCAACAACTCAGATGTAAAATCCCCCCAAAAAACTGCAGAATGAAAATAAAAATATTGAGTTAGGGACATGAGCCGAATAAATCCAACATCAACAGGCAGATGGCGGGGCGTGGACTTCACAAACAGAGTTAACATTCCTTGAACCTCATCTGACTTTAAAATGCAACAATTTTTGAAAGTATCCTGATTAGTGGTACTTTTGTAAGTCATTGGATTTTCTATTTCATAACACTGCAGATGTAGATGTGATTATGTTCCAGCAGAGCAGTTTAGACGTATCTTAGATTCATGAAACAGCTTTCCTGTTGAGGGTTAGACTTGTTTTGGTTGCAGTCACTGAAGAAACCTGGTGAAACAAATGAGCAAACACCACTTTTATTAACAATATACAATTCAGAGCGGGAATTCCAGGTTAGAGTAGGTCTTTTTTTTCAAATTAATTCACAGATTAATTTCAAGAGGACAGTTATTTCACATTTATCAACTCAAGAATCTTTACAGTAATTTTGCAAAAATATTTTAATCCTTAGTTTAATCTAGTTAAAATTACATATTGATGGCCAAAGCACAAAACCTCTTACCTGCAGACTTTTCTGATTGGCAGATTTCACTTTGGATGATGAGAACAAGGAAGGCTGCTCATATTCAGTCCGTCTGCAAGATTATCCCGCCCTTTGTTGCGACAGAAAAGTCACCTGACGAAAACCTCCAATCGGGTTCGCTGGGAACATGTTGAGGCACAACACCTCCAATCTGCATCAGCACCAGACTGAGCTGAAACTTGGGATATCTGTCAGATTGTAGTGATCAATTGTTTTCAAAATAAAATGTGTCCTCCACCCTTACTAGTGAAGTATTTGGTAGTATGTCAAGTTAATAAAAATAATCTGAATCGCGCAGGGTACCATTTTAGCACCCAGTGGTGAAACTTTTATCACACCCAGATGGTGGGTTGATCGAAAATTTTAGGGATAATACTTGAAACAGCACCGTAGAATGTCTTGATGTCAAAATGAGCGCTGTAAATAAGCGTTATTTAATAAAAATCGTGTTTGTTAGCCTAACTATTTCGGTGTATCCTATCTGCATGTATGTAGATAGGAGGTTTTGGTGTTGAACATTTTGAACTTGTGGTTAGAGTTTGTCATTGCTGTTTTGATGTTGTTACCACCTGGCAACAAAAAGGGAGCTCACACACAGATCTCTAACCAAAAACTGTTTATTTAGGCTCCACAACTTCAGCATAAGGAAACAAGGATGAGGCTGGTGCAGCAGGCCCTGCTGTGAGAGAGAGCTAGACTCCCAGAAGGGCTGTCTTTTACGCCTTCCTGGAGGCTCCAATCAGCTGGGCTGGTTGGTGCAGGTGACTGTCCCAGCTCCTCCCACCAGGAAACCATCACCGAGCAGGACCACAGCCTGGCGAGTGGGAGGGTCGTCACAATGTGAACGTCATTATCGTGATCTTGTAACGGGTGTGGTAAGGACCCAGAAGCAGTACGACAGACACACTGAATAGTTGGAATTGAAGCTTTATTCTCAACTGAACACACAACAGGTAACAGTCTTGGATATGCACAGGTGTAGAATCCCACACGGTGGAACGTCAAGCCATCAAGGGAGGAAGCAGAGGCAGAATCTCGTGGTCGGGGACAGAGGGCTGGGTTGTTTACTGGGGAAAGAGGCAAGGCGGAGAAGTCCAAACAGGCAGGGTCGGTAACGGGAAATCAGTCGGAGGATAAACGCTGGAAGGTCAGGCATAAATGCGGAGAACGATCTGGCAGTGAGTGTGTGTGAGACTGGGGTCTAAATAGTGGGTGCAGCAGAGTGAGCAGGTGAGAGTGATGAACTGATGAGGTGGGTGTGACTAGCAGGTGCATTGAATGAGCTGATTAGGTGAGTGAGAGATGAAGTGGCAGAGCTGTGACAGATCTCTTATTAATCGCAGGTCAACACCACACGTCAACACCACACGTCAACACCATGGCAGGCAACAACCCTGACAGCAGGTCAGGCAAATGTCCAGTGGAATGATCATGATGGAGTTGGCTCTCAAGAAAGGCAAGTAGTGGTATTGATGCATTGTTGGGACCAGTTCCAGTGTTATAACATTATAATAGGAGTAAATGGGGATATTTGAAATGGCTGAGAATAGACTAAAGGTTGTATTTGGAAAAATTACGAGGTTTGACACTGATTTTATATGCAAGGACATTATTTAGAGAATGAGAGACAAAAAACTTTGCCGGTTCCCCATGAGAGTAATGCTTCCAGCCTCGTACCACCACTATTAACAGTAAAATGAATTATTACAGCATAATCTAACTCTGTGTCATGATGGGAACATCATAGATAATAACACTGAAAGTTTTAAAGATGATTTAACACATCATGATACTAATAATATTGCATTTCATTTATAGGAAAAAAATGTGATCCCCCAAGAATCAGTGTGCAACCTGATGGAGCCTGGTGGAACCGCTCTGAACCTGGTACAGCCAGCCGCCCAGTGACTGTGACCTCGGATCAAGATACTGTTTTAATATAGCTTATTGTTACGCAAGTTACTTAGCCAATCGCGGACTACTCGCTGCAATAAATATCCGGGTTAGACAGGTCACTTCCTGTTTACGTTTGGTTCCGCCGGACAGCAAGTGAAAAGCAGCAAGTGAACGTTCTGTGTCGTCCTCAGTTCAAAGTTCTTTGCATGGCACTGGCACACCTGCAGCTGGATAGACGGCAGCCGGAACCACCACCTGCTAGTGCGTTCCTGCCCCAGCCACCTTTAATGTTTCTCCCTCTGAAGAATATCTGAGGGAGTTGCATGCATGCACTCCTATTGTCATTACTATTATTCAAGATGGGTAATTATCACAGAACATTTTGATCATATGCTGAGCAACTGCATTACAACAATGGCCTTTTAGCATAGATGGCTGGAAAACATGGTTTAAAAGGATTCTGGCTGTGATCTACAGAACACACCGTTATGTGTTTTGTTCTCAAAGGACCTATACAATTTCATTGAAATATCTCAAATGTCCACACATTCACAGCTTCTCTCATATTGGTGTACAGCAACAGAAATCCACATCCTGGAATATTAGATTGTTGTTGTATGCAGGGACATTTTTTTGTCTGTTTCTGACCAATCGTAGGATCAGTGGTCAGCCATCCTCCAGCACCTTCAGGGACCAACTGATTCCTGAGAGCCAAAGACCAATAACACCAACCGAGCATGTCTTTTTCATTCTTTCCGTTTTGAGGAAATTTGAGCAACTGGACGAAATCTGTGCAGAAACAAGTAGCACATGCAATTTCACACAGAAAGTTCCAGGACTTGGATCTGAGGACCCTCTTGTGCATACACAAGAGTACATTAATACAGAAAAACAGCCTGGAGATAAAATCATGACAATCCGCATGAGGGGTGTACAGTAAATGGCTGACAAGTAAGTAAATGGGCACTCTCGCCCCAATACGAGTTTTATATTCCAAGAGAAAGTGTTGTTTTTAGGATGCATGTTGTGTACGAGGCATGAGGCATATGTCGTGTACAGCTGGTGGTACTTTAGGGGGTTTGTCTCTGCCTTATGCACAGCATGCTCTCTGCCCAATATAAACGAGGCAGCTGCAGATTCACCTCCGTGCACAGGACCATAGTTGGCTAACAGCTCACAGACATCATGGCTGTCTCATCCATTTTCCTTTCCCCGACGTGTCGGCGGTATCAGTTGTTTTTTGGATTCCAGATAGGCCTGAGTGATAGGTGGAGTATGAGCATTTATGAATATATATTGAAAGATTACCACAATTATAACATTACATTAATGTCATCTTAGGCCGAGCACGTGTGGTGGGATTTAAAGATTAGCCTCTGTCAATTTGAATATTTGCAGGAAAGACAGATAATCTGAATGATTTCTGGTTGTAAGGAGCGTCACGTGTGCCCCTCACCACACTCCACATCCAGCATGTGTGACAATTTTCCCAGGCCCCTTCTATATTATATTGTCACAAGACAGATTTCCTAATATAGGCTAATATAAACATTGGGAAGACATTTTTGGCAGCATTAGCCTTTGATTGAATGCCATTTAAACCTCTGAGTGAGAGTGGTGAATCAGAGGGGTAGGACTTGGCAATCTGGTAAAAGAGAAATTCCCTTTGAGGACGGGTGTTTCATTTATACATCTTTAGCAAGGCACAGAGCAGCAGCGCTCCGCAAACACACTCGACTACCCACACACACATTTAAATGCACACTAACACACGTACGCACACTAAAGCAGTGTTTTCTAATTGCTTAGTGTGGCCAAAAAGATTGCGTTCTCATTGCCAACTAACTTAAATTGGCTCATCATTGGCTAACCGTATTGGTGAAGTTCCAGACTTCATTCCACATTACTAACAATGTTTGACAGAATGCTGGTGTATTCCCATGTAGGAGGGATACGGATGTCATGTGTGTGTGTGTGTTTTCAGTTTGCCTCCATTTTATTTTGCTTTACAGAAGAGTTTCACACGGAGTCTGATGTTTCTAACTGACAAATATCAAATCCTAAAGATACAAAATATGTAAAGCAGACAGTTTAAAGGGAATAAAACAACAAGAGTTGCAGACAGTTTGAGATGTCAATTAGTGGCACTTTTCACACAATTTAGTTCTCTGTTTATCTATATGTCTTTATAGGTGTATTTTTTCATTGTACATTCCTCACAGTTTGTGGTTAGCTCTATCAAGACAATGGAGTCAGGGTGAAAAGTAATTGGCACATTTGTCTAATGCTTTAGGTTTTCTGTCTATGCTATGTCGCAGGCCTTCTTTTAATCTCCTGCAAAGCTGCTTTGGATCTTGTGTGTTGCCGCTGATCGTGAGCGGCTTTTGTTTGTTTTCACATAACCGACAGAATGGCTGCGCAGCTTCATTTTAAGTCACATATACTTCATTTTTTTGTTTTTTATTGTGAGTTCCTCAATGACAGGAGCATGGATATGGGCTTAGCACTTTTAAACAGCTCATCTATAAACATGGAGCAAAAATATATTATTCCATTTGACATGGCAATATTTCTCGACAACACAAAATTCTGATATCAATTTGCATGCAGTGCCTGCCTGTTGAGTTATGAGCAGGTTTGCATTTTTAAGTCGAGTCTGAATAGATCCACAGAAAACTGATGTAACCATTTGGACCGAAGTGAATGTTCATGTCTTCTATCTGTGAGCTGTCTCCACACAGTGTGACAATGAACATGACATACAGTGTGCAGAGACTCATTGCCTGTGGCAGTTTACACCCACAGCCAACTAAAGTTCGTACCAAACTGGTCCCTCGCTGATGTTTTGTATGAAATAATTTTCTGGAAGGTTGAGCTGCCTCTAAACTCTGGGATTATACATACAGTACAGGCTGGAAGTCAACTCATTTAATCCTCTCTCAATTTCACTGTTGCATGGGCTAAGCTGTCACAAAGTTAGCCCTAAACATTATGATTGTCTTTCCCTTGTTTCAAACTGCCACATCATGTGCTGTATTTAACAGTAAGGTGTTTACGGGAGCAACTCGGGGAAACCCTACCCAGAACAAGTGGAAACTGGCTGACAGATGTGATAATTGGTAAAGAGTCAGATTTTGGGGGCAGCTGGCTATGTTCCCCTTAGGATCAATAATGCACACCCGAAATTGAAACTCACTCAGCCTCAACTGGAGAATGAGTTTGCAATCTAATGTCGGTTGGGTATGAAGAGGCATCCCAATGGCTCAAAAGCTATATGAAAGTGAAATTGAACACGACTCCTCTCTTGGTGCTGATCTTATCCAACTCATTGTATGTGTGGAGGGGCTTCATGATGAATACACAGAGCAATAACCACAGGAAATCAAATCGCCACTTTATGTAGCTGTTTGGTGCCCAATCGGTGCCAGAGATTCTGTTTACATTGCAAATAATACAACTTCACAGATTCAAGTGATATTTTGAAACTAACTTTTTGTGATTTCCACTATTACATAAATGCTGAACTTAGATCATTTCAACTGGAGAGATGCATAAGTAGTTATGATAATAAAAAAAGGCACAAAATGAAATATCAAAAGAGTTGCATACACAAAGATTTCAGTGCCCAATGTAGTTAAGCTCAGGTAAAAAGGAACTGCAGGTGACATGATAAGTATCAGTCTCTTTCCACTTTTAGTGAAAGAGACTGACAGTCAACACATTCAAAGCAATATGGACACAAGACAATGTCACTTTTTTTTTTTCTTGAGAAGGCCAGTCAACTCTTTTTTGGAAAGCAGATTTCCAACACAGAGGGACTATAAAATGTACAGAGGCAAATACATTTTACACCGGCAATACAAACAAAGGGGAGAGAGAAAAAGCAGAATTAAAAGAATTGGGTCCCAAAAAAATGAATGTATGGCGGCATACTGTACGGCCACAAACATGCAGAAGCAGGAGGAAGCCTGTACAATTTCTTGGCATACACACCTACATTGAAAGCAATGAGGCACAATATTACACAGTATTCGGTTTTTCTCATACGTCCATGGAACACAGTTTAGGCGGAGAGAATCCTGCACATCACCTTCTTTTAATACAGCAGCCAGAAGACGACAGTCATTGGTGTTGGCCAAGATAGTAATATAACACTAATGATCAAATGATGCCTTCTGCCTTACACCCATAAAATGCATGGACCGGATTCAGTTTTCTGATTCCTGTGAATCTGTTGTGTGTGGGTACCCAGTTTGAATATCACTCAGGAGGTACAAAATCAAGATATGCAATCACGGATTGTAAAAACATTGAAAGGCTACCGCTAAAAAAATGCTGTCCAGTATCAAAAATGGGGTTTGATGTATGGAGTTTGAGGGTTCAGATTTGGGGGTGAAATACATTTTCCCCTGAATTAACAAACTAAATAATGACCCATTGCTGTGTTCTATTTAAAACCAAAGAGATAAACAAAAGGACAACAGGGAAACAAACTAAAGTGGAAGTTGAAAAGTGTGACTGTTATAACAAGCTCTTACAAGTTATATAGAAGGAGACACACTGCTGGCCTTGGGGTATTTTCGACTCCAGTACAGACCCAGTCGATGCATTACGGTGAAGCCTGTCATGAGTTCTCTGTGTTGGCCTGCGTGTCTCACTGAGGGGGCTGTGTTGCATGTGCCATGAGGTAGCCTCAGTGCGGCAGTCTTGAAGAGAGCTCTGAGCTCCAGGCTCACTACATTCACTCCCTGTTCTGAAGGCCTGGCAGTCCTATTAGGACTGAATGAGGAGGAATTTGCCTTACCTTGGCAAAAGATCTCTCATAGCCCCTGACAGCTATGGCAGCTCGTCATGGCAGCTTGCTGATGAGAACTCTGCAACCCCCTTCTCCACCACCTCAGTCACTGCCATCTCCAGCCCTCCACTCCTCCTCTTCATGAGCACTCAAAAAGCCAGATTCTCTTTTCTTTTTTTTTTCTTTTCACAAAAAAGGACAACAAAATGGAAATATAAAATACATGCATCTCTTGCTGTGAAAGAAAAGAGAGAACTGACTCTACCAAGGTAAAGCATGGAGCGGGTTGAGTGACAGGAAGAAGTTGAGAAGCACACAAGGCAATTTAGAAATTTATATTCAATCGCCCCCCTTGTGGAAACCCAAACTACACTCCTGGCATCTCATTTTATTCTGGATGACACGCCATGTAAAATTGATCAATACAAACGTGTCACCTCTAGTCGACAGGAGAGGAGAGATGGAACGACAGGTAACTCCAGGCACAACAATCAGTGGAGCCAGCAAGCCTTGTTTACAAGTTGTATTTCCAAGTGTTGCACTTGATTCAAAGGCTTTATTTGAGAGTTTGTCCCTCAGACTTATATGGAGCATTGCATATTTAGATGCCAAACCCACAGGAAGACACCACAAAGCCCCGAAGCTATTTTTGTCAATGTCGCAAACAATAACACCCCATGTTGCTTTTAGCATACAGGCTACTTTTATGACAGTGTCCTGTTGACGACTGTTCCCCCAAGAAACAACTTGTTTGCCGCCGATGACGCCAATGAGCTGCTGAATCTGAGAAGTTACACCTCTCGCAATCACAGCGTCAAGCATGAGAAGGGAAGAGCGCCGACAGTCGATGAATCACCAGGAAGTGAAACACGAGAAAGAGCTCCCAGAGTGTGAATCGGTGGTGGCCATCTGGCAGTGATGAGCAAGTGCCCCCTTCGCCTCCTCAGCCTGTCGAATGGGACCAATGGAGGCAGAAATCAGTCATATGTAACTGATGCGGACATCAGGTGGAGGATCCACTTACAGCTCGTCTCGCCTGAGCTCCCTTTGACTGCTGGTGCACTCCGATACGCTGCCTTGCCTCTGCAAGACAGTTCTATTTCTTCAACCTCCTAAAGGTGTTCAGCAGTGACTAAACACTCCCAAATGACCTTATCAATTGTTTTATTATTTCAGCCGTGGAGTGGGTGGTGGTAGCCAAGGTGGCAGAAACAGATTTTCTGCACGGAGATTTAGTGAGCATAACGCCCACCCCATGGGGGTTTGGTGCTCAGTGATTATGCAAAACACATCCGGGCTCAAAAGAAAGTGAGCCATGGATGCTTTGATCATGCTGCTGAGGTTACCTCGACATCAAGGTCATACTCTACATTCATATTCTTCCTTTGTTCTTTATTATTCAAGGCTTGTAAGAAACACCTATACTGAAAGAATTATCAGAGTGCGGTCACTGGGATGACAACAAGCTACAGAAGGGTGCACGTGGATTTTTTTTTTCCTGGTACTGACAGTGAACAGTCACAGCGCCATCTACTCTTGGGATCTACCGATAACGCTGAAGAGGAATTACGTTCGCAAGCAAACACTACATGGTCAACCTGATCTCATCGGAAGGCTGATAAATAGCACGACATTTTAGTGATATTAAGCGCAACACATTTTAGGCTGGCCGTGTGTCATGTTACGCAATGTTGTTACCATGAAATGGCCACAGTCTAATTTTTTTATATGTCACTTGCTCTGAGCCTAGCATATTCCTGCATCTGTCTTTTTGTCGTCAGTATAGATTGCATGGTGTAAAACAACACGCAAAAAGATTGAATAGCTTTATTGCACGCTCAATGACTTACAAATTGCCATGTCATTCTTTAACCATTTGGTGAGACTGAGACTTTGAACTTTGAACCAATCAGCGTCCTTGAAGCCACTACAGTTGCGACATTGTTCAGTCAATTATATTGTTCTCATAGTATTCTCATTATAAATCGTGTTAGCGTGAATGCAAAATCTTCTCATAAGTGGGCTACCTTCCTTCTATTCTGTATCACAGTAAAAATGTGTTGACTAAGCATGTGCTGTGGAGGTGCTACAGAATCCATTATCCACAATGTGCTCCATTTATGTCATATCATGTCAAGATTATTTCAGCCCGATAACACAAACAGAGTCTCAGTGGACAGGCCAACATCATAATTGATCCCCGATCCAGTCAAAGCTCTTCAAAACTGAAATAATAATACACATCAATCCATCAAACAAAAAAGACACACCATGCACAAACTACACATTTTCACCTTTCTTGCACATTTTAATCCAGTTAAGATTCAAGATTGGTTATTTTTACTATATTCCAGATTTCAGTGAAAATGAAATCACTGCAACAATTGCACATGACCACTTTGCTTTAAGCTATAATACACAAGTCAATTTTGACCTGGAACATAAAGGTGAAATTAATAGTTGACGTCATAAAGAGAATCTTAATATCTAGCACGCATGCTAAAAAGAGATGGTCAAAATATACCTTATATGATAACGGCAGATATATAGTAATTGAGTAAGTTTTTTCATGATTTATATAAATGCACTTAATGAGGTCTGTATCGATTTTAAGTTTTTTAGTACAAGAAATGCTGAACACTGCAGAACCATGCCAAAGTAATTACACTGCAATACAATCTGAGGGTATTTTTTTTATTTCTAAGTTAATGGTAGTTGCTGTGTCTGAATCTTATACAAGCACATAACTGCAACTGTAATCTCTTCAAAGTACACACCATCAATCTCCCATCTGGCTAATAAATCAATAATCCAAACAGAAATTACTAATTAAATATCTATTACAACAGATAAGAGGTGGTTTTATTTTCTGTGCTGAGTGGTTTCATGCATTTGGTACCCTTGATCAGAGGACAACTGTCAGAACTGGAGATGTAACCTGCAACCATTTGACCAATAACTGACATGCAAACCGTCTTTTCTGCCAGTTTCTGTGTCCAGTTTCTGTGACAGACATGAAGATAAATTAATGAGACATCCATGTCCATTCCTTTCATCCGCAGTAATTGATTCTCGCTGCAAAAAAAGGGAAAGGTTAGGGGGGAAGCCCATTGCTGCTAAAAAGTCTGCATCAAACATTTATGAAGAGGATGATTCATGGGATGGGATGATTCAATCAGTGTATTATTAATGATGACGTCGGTATCGTCAAACTGAGTGAAGGACACGGTCTGGGAGCGCACTAGGAGCCTCAGACTATGTTTCTGATATTCAGAAGCAGCGAACAGGTGGCAGCATGACAATCCGGGGGGATTTTCTGCTTAATTTTGTTTTTTTAGAACTAATACCACAAATATTAGACACAACTTGTGTGCTTATGAAAACAATGTGCAGCTAGAGACAGAACTGATATTATCTGGGTAACATCAAATATCATAGATTACAGGAATATGAATAAAGCTTTAAGGATTTATCATTGCAGACCATGTCTCAACAATCTCTAGTTGTTGGTTGAAACTTTTAAAACTTTAAAATGTATAATAACTGATGTATATATTTTCCTGATGAGCAACGTCTCGCAGTTGTGCAAATTACTGACTGTACTCTCAAAAAAGCAATGGCTGAAGTTGGGTGTTATAACCCAACAATGAAATTATTGATGTTCATTGATAAATATCAGTGTCTATGAAAACTGCATTTGGATATATACACTGAAAAACACAAAGACACGAATATTGACTTTGTCCAACTCCATCTGCTCCCCGCTAATGTAATTAATCTCACAAATCAACGACAGAGATATTGAGGTTTGTCTGTTTTAAACCAATTCAATTATCTACCTTATCTAACAAGATGAAGGAGAAATCAATTGCAGCGTATTACTGTAAAGCAATGGGAGGAGATATTTGGTATTCCTTGCAGATCTGTGAACACGAAACCAATTAATGTTTATCTGTGTTGATTTTTCTTCTTTTTTTTATCAAAATTGAGTAAGCATGTTTCTCTAAAGCCAGGGGATCCATGAAGTTTGCCAGAAAAAAGACAGAAATCTAAAAGTTGACATTCTCAGGTGTACACTATTTGTTGTTTCACGTTTACATTGTACACCACCTGCTTTCAAATCCAAAGTATGTACTATAAAGGTGTGGAAATGTATTGATTTTAAGATTAATCGCAATGTGGACGTGAAAGATTCCACAGTGACAGAACTTAAGTTTGGTTCGATTTCTGCGCAGTGCCTCAGAATCTTTACTGCGTTTTGTTGTCATTTTCTGTCCTACTTGTTTCTCTTCTGATCTCGTTGTGTCACCAAGAGTGATGATTAGTCGGTAGTTCAGGAAGACTATTTAAAAAATATATAATTTGTCTTGGTATACCAGCTGGGATCGGCTCCAGCGCCCCGCGACCCTCAACAGGATAAGCGGTTTGAATAATGGATGGATGGATGTCTTGGTATACCATATAATTCATTAATTTGATTACTGCATCATACGTGCAGCTAAACTGCATGTTGACTGTTGAAAACTGTCAAACTGTCTGTCCTGTTGCGTGTTACTAAATTCTGTTACAGTAACTGTTAGCCAAACCCTGTATGACTCCCACTGGCTGCTAGCAGCTAACTAGATCTCCTCCTACCAACATAAGAAGATGCGCTCCATTGTAGTCAGCACTCAGTTTTGTTTGTCATTTGCTCAGCAATAGTTATACATACAAACATACATACACAGTAGTCAGTGGAGACTGCTGTATAGATTAAAATGAGAGCGTGTTGGGTGAGATGTGGATGAAAAATGCATCTGGTACCCTTCCAGTCTGTATGGGTGGCAATTGTGGTTTGTATTTATTCAATTGAACATTAGTTGTCGTTGCCAACACACCTGGCAGAGATCTGCAGTTTGTTGAGTGCCCTTTTTGTAGCCATTGAAATATTTCAGTCTGGACCAATGTGGTGGACAGACCATTGCCATTGTCAGCATGTCTAAAAAGCAGAACGTCACAAACATACAATTGTCTTACCTCGGCGTTATATAACTGAAGCATTTGGTGATCGCTTTAGGAGGAGTGAGGATCAGCAGCGGTATAAAAAATAATCAATAAAATATTTTGTCAATCTGTTCACAGCTTGTTTTAAGTAGAGCTTTTATCCAATCAGATTTCACCCCTATGCTGTCTCTAGGTAAAAAGAGGCCTTCAGAATTACAAGTGAATCTCTTTGCAGTTGAAGTAAATGTGGACGATATTGTTGATTGTCATAGTCTTCAACCAATCAGATTTTTAGTTTGACATGTTGGGTGTATTCTTTGATGTGCAGAGCCTTCTAGCTGGCCTAGTCGAGTACATCAGCATTAACATGCAGCTTGATTGGTCAGTGGGCTAGCGTGACATGTTGGGCGGTGACAATCCCAATACCTGCTGCCTCTGTGGAGCGGACATTTTCAGCCCTCAAACACATTAAAACGTATTCAAGAAATACAACTGGGGAGGCTCGACTGTCATCACTGGCGTCCATGAATCGAGAAGGACTTCTTGCTGGAACTAAAACGCACGGATGTACTGTACCGCTGTACTGAACCGCGTCATTGAACTCTTTGTAATCAAAGAAAGGAGGATGGACTTTGTCTTTAAATAGTGAACAGCAGCTTTGGTAAGTGAACTGCTTTTGTTTTATTACATCTGCAGTAGCTTTACTACTGTTATCATTTTTCTATTGTGTCGTTTTTATGACATGGTTAATATTGTTCCCTCAATGACGTAGCATCCTGTCATGCGCGTATTCATGTCTCTGCACTCTGCAATTAGTGTATTTGTAGCCCTCATAGGTGTTTAGCTTCATGTAACATTTTTTTTCACTTGTCAAATGCTGCAGTTTTATGTGAATATGCGGTAATAATAACCCGTAGCTGTGACGCCACAATGAGATTATTAGGAGGTGGTTCAACTGTAGTAGGACAGCACTGAAGGCCCAGGTATAAAATACAAGGCCCGCCACTGCCTGTGAGTTATCTGCACATCTACTGGATGGATTTAGTACAGACATTCATGGTCCTCAGGGTAAATATATTATTGACTGAAGTTTGCCACCATAAAGTTGACATTTGTGGTTTTGAGTGAAATGTCCAGACAACTATTAATGGATTGCTATGAAATCTATATGCCCCCTTAGGATGAATTGTAATGTTGTATTGTAACTCTGGCGATCCCTTCACTTTAATCTGGCACCATATCTTGTCCAATTCTGATCAACTATCTACAGTAAGTTATCAGTTTCAACTGCACTTTGTGTTAAGTGCCAATTACCGAATGTTTACATGTTAACATGCTAAACTAAGATGGTAAACATTAGACCTGCTAAACATCATCCCCCTTATTTAAACCTAAACAACCCACTATTATTTTCTCTATCTTTCTATATTTTTCTTTCTTTCTTACTTTTTCTTTCTTTAGGTATAAGTCTTGAGTAAAAGCTCCCCCAAAGATTACACTTCTATGTTTTATGTATTTATTGGAGCAGACATGCTCCGCTTCTACTAACTCTAATGCTATTTGCACTCCTATTCATACTGGCGGTCTGCCACAATTCAGCTGACTTTCATTCATCAAAGGGCCGTCTGTGCAGCCTGCACAAACTGAGCAATAAGTCCTTAAAGTGACCCAAATATTATAACACCAGGTACCCTTCCAACATTTTATTACACTACAACTGACTGGCAATGTTTCTTTGGGATTTTATTATGTGGAAAAATTCCTGTGTTGCCAACATTAGAGCATGTAGGCTCCTGAAAACACACCACTCGATTGTTTTTAAATGATTTTATAAAATGGCCATTTTTTTCAGTTGTGTGCATGCTTTACATCAACAACAGGCTGGACATGTAAATGAAGAATGTATTGATTTAAATCCTGTGCTTGCTAATGATGAGGATAAAACACATTATTAGTATGAAGTAATTATGTGTAAAAGCTATTTATCATCCCCTTTGACCTCTATACCAAACCAATACTTTCAATTTGTGCGTCGATAAAAGCAAACAGGCTTAATGCGAGGGCTCAACACAATCTTACAAGGGTCACATTAAAATTGCAAGGCGTGGTAGATATCTCAAGTGCCCTTACTGGACGTTGTCCAAATATAATATTGTACCCCTGCAGCAATTATAGGGATCGCTGGAAGGGTGGAGACTGCGAGGAAATGAACTCAGGATCAATCTCAGCACTTATCAGGGTATAAGTGAGTCGACTAAGGTTCAAGGAGACTTTAGGAATCTGTTTGGCACCTGAGGCAGTGCAGCTCTGGCTAGGAGAGGACGACCGCCATCTCACTCAACTTTTCTGCCCTTTTAATTATGTTGAGCCTTATCTTATTTGTACCTCAAAAATGTAAATTTTTTAACTTGAAGTACTTCATCAACAAACTTTCATGGACTAATTCCTCAACTAATTTCCCTTTTCTGTAAATTCTCTCAGAGGCAGCTTTTATCATCTTCCCCCTCTGTATTTCGTAGCAGAGACAACTATTCAGGTGCTATGATACAATCTGTATTCAAAGTCAAAGAGTGATGAATATCTTCCATTTAATTCTGCTGGCACTCTAAGCAGCTCATATTCCCAGCACTGGTACCTGCCTTGAATTGTAAATGTCAGAAGACTTGCTTTGATCAGTTGCATCAGACAATAAACGTATCATATTTAATTCTAAAAGATGATTTCATTGATTGGCATCAATGCCATGCTTTTCAGTCGACTGACATCAAATTTCCTTGGCCTTTTTAATCATAATACCCATTATAGACTCGAGGGCATCCATGGTTGTTAAGAATCTCTTAACACACCTCTCCATCTAAATCAATGCGGTACATTGTGATGTAAATTACCGTTTGGGCTTTAGGTTCTCAGCTGAGTGGTTGAGAGTTCAGGCAGTCTGAATTATGTGCAAGGCCTTTCTAATGGTAGGCCATCATTTCACAGATCAATGAGCATTATCTATAGCAGTAAAACAAACAAAAAAGTTGAATTTGCAATGGGACCAAACTCAATATTCCACTCCCATTGTTCAGCAAGGACACGGCCTTTTGAATCCCACTGTGCCGCCAAGTACCACCTTTGAAACACAGGATATCTCTGTGTCTTAAACCACTTGTCTGATATTCCATCTGAATTGAGATTTTGGTTTGCCTTATTCCTGGGACACTTAATGTGCTCGCCAAGGCTGAATGACTAACCAGGCAAGGCGGGCAACTGCTGGGGGGCCAAGACGCCCAGGGCCACAACTGGAGGTTCAGTGTGTATCAATTGGTTTGTGTGAAAGTGTTTGGGAATATACACTAAATCAGAATGCATAGCACAGTGCACAGAGAGAAGGAGGAATGTGGGGTTGAAGGAATAGTTGACATTTTGTGAGACACTTTTGTGTGGAGAGTTCGATGAGAAGATTGACAGCGCTTCAGTGGTTTCATGGCAACCTCAAGGTGACCTGGACTCCAGTCACTGCTTTATTCCTCTGTTCCCAGGCGTTATGCTTTATTTAGCAAATTGTCTCTTTCCTTTAGTTTAATTTCTAACAGAAAGATGTGCGACTGACATCCATCTTATAATCTATCTGACCAAAAGTCGATTTCCCAAAATGTTGATCTATTCCAGCAACCTCACTAAAAAGATGGAGCAAGGAACACATGTGATTAGACGATCAAAGAGACAACTGAACTAAACGCCCATCATAGTTTACAGACCAGCCTCCTGGTCCAACTTGCCATTGTTTGAGGCGTGCACAGTTTTCCTTTTGCAGAAAATGATCACCAGTATTTAAGAAATACTTACATTCAGTTTTTACCTCAAAATAAAGAGTTGAATGAAATGGACGAAATTATTGACTTATTCGTCAACTGTCTTATTTTTTGTTCAAGCAAAGTCATTGTGTTCCCAGATCTCAGCATTTCATTTCCTGAGTGTAATATTAGTATTACCAATATAAAAGGTGGTCAATACTATGATAAACCTACCCTTTAACAATGTGAGAGTTTAATCCAGCCATGCAACTCACAACAGTTGGAAGACAGTCAAATTGGTGAGGAGTTATCCAAGTGATATTTATCTTTATAATGTTCCAGCTTGTGTTAAAACCGTGTTGATGTTGCTGAAGAGACTCTAGTGTTCTAGTGTAGAACTAGCAAGTGAAGGCAACAAGGTCATTGATTATGTGATTATGTCACAGACCTGTACTGCATTATGTTAGAGCTACCAGGGATGGATACGAGTCACCTATCATACAATCTGTAAACTCAGCATAACATTTTAACTAGCTGCAAAGATGGCAACACCCCATCCCATAATAACAAGTGGTTCGGCACAAGACTCATTGCGGCTTTCCCTTCCTCATAAAGACTTTAAAGAGCATGCAATTCAAACACAGATAATGGAAGCCTGTTTAATTATACTCTTGTCTCATGCAGAGGCGCCTTCATTCCTCTCTTTGCTTCAGGCCATTTCCGATCCAACACCGGCATCAAGAATGAGAAGAAAGGGAAGGCTCTGCAGTGAGAATGCAAGTTGCAGCTGGTGTGTGCATCCTTCGATACTTGCCCAAAAGACATGAAAGGTTAAGCTATTATGATCTGCACAAGGCAGATAAATAGAGTCCTGCTGGGCAGAGAGAAAAAGAAAACAACACTCTTTCTTGGAGATATGTTTACTGGACCTGCAGGCATGCGTAATCTGTGTTTAATTCAATTAATATGTTGCCTCAAAGTATTCATAGCCAAAAACAGAGCTATTTATTTGTACCACGAGATGTTGCATATTCAATGATGCAGCTCATTGAGCTGAAATCTGGAACGACATAACTAAGATAAAGTGAAAACATTCATTGATTTGAGTCGGTGCTGGTAATTCAGATTTATAGACATACTAGGACTAATAGTGGACCTTGAAGGAGCATCCATCACCAGTGGCATGTGGCATTGATGGCGTGAGAATGTGAGGCAGTTTTATGGACGCTTTATGAGCAGGCTGTCTGAGCTTTTTGAAAGCCGCATCACTCAGCGTGTCAAACAAAAGTGGTCTCCATGTATTCACTTACAGAATTCCTCCGCTAAGCCTGACCGTACCAGTAATAATCTCTGGTTCACACACAACACACACATTATCCAAATCACCCAAGGCTCTAACCATTTGATGTACAATCACCCTGTGAATACTGTGTTAAAAACTATAAGCCTTTCTGTTATCTTTCCTTCGCATTCTGCCTTCCCCAGAAACGGTCCTTGTTAGTTAGAAGTCCCAAAGATGTCAGTGCAGGGAGAGCAGACGCATCAAAGAGCCAAGTATTGTGGTGGATGTCTACCAGACCACGTCGGCTTGAAACTCTAACCCTGCGCTCACTCCTATGCTGCCTTAAAAAATAGCTACAGTAATTGCAGCTGGGCTATTGTTTTTCTTAGCAGCAGAAATAATTGTGTTTACTGGAGTTTACTGTGTGGTTGCTGGAAATTTGAGACTTGAGAGAGTTGCAGGGTCAGCTTGGAAATGACAAGTTAAGAATTCTGTTTTTATTTAAGGGAGAATTGCCTTTTAAGACCAAACACAATGTGTGGAAACATCCTTTTCTCATCTGCTTGCTCGGTGGACAAAGTCTGTTTCAGACCAAATTTCAAAAACATCTGTTGGTTTGTTTATCGCTCACAAACAAATTAGTGAGACAAGAAAGCATGAGGCGAAAGTATCTCATCAATATGAAAAAAAAAAATACAAAAATACCACAGTGTCTCGAACATATGGTAAAACTTCAACTTAAGCAAATGATATCAGTCAAAATTCATGAACACAGCCTTGGAGGACAGGTCAAATGGGAATTAACTCTTCAAACAAAGAGTGCAAAATTGAATTTTTGTTCTTGTAATCATATGCATGAGTAAGATCGGTTTGTGATGAGCATGGAAATTGGGTCTCAAGAGCTTTTTAAACAACAAACTTTAGAAACAAAGATTACACATAAAATAAACATCATCTGTGAGAGAAAGAAATAGGCACACACACGAGCTCACATGCACACTTTATTTTCACACACAGTATAATATACATAACAAATATATGGGTTCCTATCTTATGAGAACTATGAAATAGAGTAAGAAGAAGAGCATCCTCTTTGTCACCAAGAAAATTCAAAGTGCGGGTGGGTACTGCCTATAACTCTTTATATAAGCTTACTTTTCATAGCACAACAATACGCAAAATAATTTGACTTGAAGATGGTCAGGTGTGTCTTGCTCAGCCAAACAACACAACAGGCCTTTGTAATGCTTTTGGCATCACAAGCAGCCGGAAAAATGGGAAGATAAACTCATACTTCATAATTTCAGGAGTTGGGCCCTGCCAGGTATTTAGAAAGCTTATTGCCTGCTAAATTGCCCTGCAATTTAATCCAGAGGCCCAGTCAAGCAAGACAGATGAATCTTGTCATCTTCTGAGATGCAAGAGAGTTGATTGATCTGAAGTATTGAGCTAATGTATTAGTTCGAAAATAGAACAAAAAAACTCAATTTACTTCCTTTTAGAGTAGATTAAGTTGAGAGCTTATGTCTCTAGAGCGTTGTCTGCTGAAATGACTTCATGGAAATCTGTTATTCAAGAATTGATCAGCTCTCAGGGCAGTTTATAATATAGTTTGTGGGTGTTCTCTCCCTAAATGGCGACGTTTTGAGGCTGAGTTCTTTTTTTTTTGCGGTGCTGCAGGTCCGTGCATAATGAGGCTTCCGCTCAGCCCTTTCGGTCCGAGCCCCCATGGGTTGCATCGGAAAGCAATAGAGTTTTCATTATTTATCAATACAAGTTCATCATATTTGATCTTTATTATGATATAATGATTTTTTGAAAAACTTGAGGGGGGGGGGGACAAAAGTGGTTTCGATAGTTGACTTAACTTATTTGTGAAACCCCCTAACTTGAGGTATCTTAAAGGGCAATTTATAAATATTTGTTGAGAAGATACAGCTCCGGTGAGCTTTTTTTGTATTTGCTCACCTTCTCAAAGAAACGAATGGCTCCTACAAGTTTCTGATGCCGGTCGAAGTGGCTGACAGCGGGGACAACACCAACATTGTTGAATAAAGGCTCTGTAATCTTCTGCTTTTCAGTACGACACTGGACATCTAACAAACCCATTTCCACTGTAAACTGTCTGCCCACTGTGATCGCCTCTCTGGATGTAAACACTGTGATTGCTCGGAAATAGTCTACTATTCAGTAATGAGACAAGGCAAACCTTCCCCTTGTTGCTCTTCATCAAAGAGAGTGAAACAGTGTTAATACCATACCTTAGGGTAATATAATTAACGTGTGGCACAGCCTGGTTGTGGATAATACATGTATCTAGTGTTGTAGAAGATCTATCGAATGGTGAAATCTAATGCTGAATTATCTACGGCAGGACTGTAAAAAAATCCATGTAGTGAGTACATTACTGCCTGGTCATTAAATTGTCTTCACCAAGTTTTAGATGTATAATATAAGTTCAATCAATTCCCTACTTTATATCAGTGGCAAAGCAACTTTCTTTTCTTAAAAAAAACTTTGGTTACATTTTCCAACATCTTTCTTTTTCACCACAAAGGTCAACTTGTCTCTTCTACTGCAGTTGCCTGAACCAAAGCATTGAGTCGGCTGCCAGATAATCAGAGAAGCCGTGTTAAAGTGGCTGACTGATATAAATGTGGTGGGCTGCTTTGCTTTGGGGCATGTAAATGTGCTTTTAACAGCACTTTAACACCGCATACATTTAAGCTGTTCTCTGAAGAAATGTTCTCCGAGGAAGTGGGAGTGAGTGGAGTGAAAGAGAGAGGAAAGATTATTTCAAGAATGGTCATGAATTTTTTATTTAAAAAAAGGATTGAACTTAATAAACAATTGAGTTAAAACTGAGATTTGTAAGGGAAAATGTAGCTGTAATCCTTATTTTGAATGATTAGCACATAGACAAGACAAGGACAAAACTAATCAAAGAGTAATAATCTACAGATTTTCTTCTGTAAAATAAAGTAAAAAAATTGAGGTTTAGATAGTACTAAGCGTTTAATTTAGCTTTGATTTGAAACCTGGAAAATGTATTTTCCAGCTATGAATGATAGATCTGCACAGGTCAAAATAAAAGTGCAAGGCCTGGTCATGTTTGCTCTCAATGGTTGATGAAAGTAGATAATGTGAGATAACCTTATTAAAGCTTGTGTTGAATGAAGAGTCAGAGTACGCTTGTCTAAGCCTCAGTCCACCACTCAGGAAATGTAAAAAAACAAAACAGAAAAAGGTTAAGGTTATAGCTTTTGTTGGGCAGTGACAGCACAGCGGGGGTCATAACAATTTAGCCACAGGGGGGCCAACAATGGCTATTTGTTCACCATGGGCCTTTTTTATAGAAAGATAGTTCACCATAGTCCTGACTATGGTTAGCTGGCCTCTTCCTGTTTAACACCAGACAGGGCAAATACTCAAAACGTTAAACTATTACACATCAACCATCCTGAAGATTGATCCATCTGGTTTGTAAAGGTGTCACCCTGCAACCAGCCCATCTTACGCCATTCAATAGAAACCACCTGAATTTGAACAGAAATATCACTGGTAAGGGGACGAGTTCAATTCGACCGCTAGTGTAGTAATAAAAGGTGTGAGTGTTAAACAAAAACACTCATGATAATAATTTGGTGAAACTCCTATCGATCGATCATATATTGTGTAAAAAGAACAAGGAAAAAAGTACAGTACGATTATAGAAACCTGAAAATATGTAATGATATTTGGACGTTTTCTCTTAATCATTTGCCATCTCGAGTTATGAAAATGTAACATGCATGTGATGAAAAAGCTGTTTGTCATTGATGTTGTCTTCCTATAGATATATTCACAAAGAATAGATGATGTGCTCTGTTATTGAGAGAGTGCACCGATGTGTAAAAACAAAACCTTTTAAAAAGGGATGAATTTTCCAAGTCAGTGAGTAGTAATGCACATTGACCAGACGAGGCGGAGGTTGATTGATTATTTCATTTAATCTGGCTGCCACACCTCCACATTATACCAATTGTCCTCCCTACTCCTTCAGCCCACAGTCTTTCTCACTTTAGCATGGCTTTCATAGTTACTGTAAAGCACACTCACACCTTCAATCCCTCTTCATATCGGTGGCAAACAATTTCCATCTCCACAGCTTTGTTCTCCCTAATAGGCAATAGAACTGCACTAAACTCCTCAAGCTTCCCCATCTCCATTCTGCTGTGAAGACTCCATCCATTAGCCTTGCACCTCATTGCTCTCAGCACCTGACCCAGAAACCAGGCAAAAAGGCTTTGCAGCATCCACCGCCATTCATTCATTCAGTGCAGAGGGCTGTGGTGTGCTGGCACCAGTTATTGGCTTTTAGGCAATGTGCCTGCTCTGCTTTGTGTTATTGATGAGATTTAAATTATACCCAGGGACAATGTTTTATGCTTTAGTGCGTCAGAAGTCAGTTGGCTGTGAGCGACTCTGAAGCACTTTACAGAGACCACACACCACATCATTCAACAAAAGTTTAAGTATTGAGCTAGTCTAACTAAGCTTTGATTTCCCATCCATTTTTCAGCCAGTGGGTCAGGTGGCAGGACTTCAATAGTACGTAATCAGTGAATACTCTCACTTATAGAGTTCAACAGATTTAGAAAGCTTACATTATCCAATCTTTGAAGAGGATACAGGTTGCATTACACTGATGAGGATACAGCGCTCATTCTTACTAAGTGTACCACCTGTCAGCCGAGTGTATTGCAATATGGACGATGATATGAAAACACTTATATTCCAGCATTAAAACAATGAGAACACCAAAGAGAGGCCAACTGTTTGCAGTGATGGATATGTTGCTCTGTGGAAGATCATTTTAATATTGTCTAAGAATAAATGGCATGAAATGGCTCGAAAAAACAGTCCTGTTTCTTATTTTTGGACAACTGAAATGGTTATATCCATGTAATGTTCCAGCTGCAGCTGAGAGGCTGCAGACTCAGTACTCAGATGGGGAAGAGGAAAATAGCAGCCACTTTGACCATTTTGTACCACTAAAAAAGAAAGGGGAAAAAAACACAAATATAATTGTGTGTGTTGGCAAAATGTGCTCTGCCTTGTTCAAATATGAACTATAAACACCGTTTTGAGACGCACCATGCAATAGTAGTGGATGGAGAGAGAAATGCTTGTTTTGCAATTCCATATTAGATAGATCTACAACACCCCTGATTTGCTGCTGCCAAACAGTCAGGTGTGGTCATCATATGTCTGGTCAAGGAGTGTGTTCTTAAGAGTGGAAGGGAGAGAGTGTGGTCTTGTATGCCTGTAGGTAGGTAAAGTCGTGCAACACTTAACACATGAGAAAAGCAGTAACATGAAGCAGTTAGTGGATAAGGCTGAGGATGGCTCATTAGGGGCTTTCTCTGTATATTGTCAAATAGGCTTGTTGGTAGGTAGGTGGAGAACTGAACTTGCTCAGTAAGGCCTACACTGCAGACTTGTGCTTTATTGACTATAGCTTTGATCTCAAGTTTAATTCAGTGGAAAGTCTTCAAAGCTCCAAGTTTCTGATCTTTCCCGGGAGAGTTGTTGGCTCAGTGTTCAGCACACAAGTTATGTCTTTTCTTAACATGTGTGTGTTGAGCTCAGTCAATGCTAGCTTGTGACTATCCAAGTGCACAACCAGCTTTGAGAAAGTCGTCTTCCTGCGATTACCATGTGCACTTTCATTTACATTCAATTTGTTGGAGATCCCTATTTAGGACTACCTCCTACATCTCCTGTTCAGGAGATGTATCATGGGCTCTTACAAAGTCGCATCATCAGCATACTAGTAGAGCACAATCTCACAAACATTAATAAGGACATTCATGAGGATCGGAAATAAAAAAGGGACTGAGCGTTGAGCTTTGTGCTACAGAAACTCTTAGTCTTAAAGTGTGATGGATCTGTAAGCCTGCAGTTAACCTTGGAGCCAAGTGAGTTGGTTCGCACATAATCCTCTGGAGTGGAATTTGTCTATGGGAAATAAATGTAGGATCGCTGGCGAATGCATGCCAAAACACATTTGAGCCGTGGGGCGAAGATGTATGCAATACACAATCTGATCTGATCTCTCAAAGGCGAGGTAATCTGATTTTTTTTAGACCTCCGTTGGAGGATTCAAATTCTGCTTATTCATGTCAGTCCATACTGTGCATTCCCTCTGAAAAGTTTACCAGGTGCTCAAACTTAAGGATGTAATAATGCACAAGGTAGAAGAGATACTGCAGCCTAAGTGGATTGACTTGTTTACGAAACTAAATACGGTAAAGTATTTCAGTTCTTTGCTCAAGATGGAGACTTCACATTGTCCACTGCCCGGTAGGTTTGACACTTTATTCTCCAGAGGTTAACAACACTGAAGGAGAGCCATATTGGATGCCAGCTTAACAGGAGTGCAATCTGGATTGGTATTTAAAAGATAATGGTGAGGCAAAAACCAATTAGCTTTGTGCTCTGTGGCTGTCCAGTGCTTACAGCTGTTGTCAGTGCAATTACAGGGTCACTCCTGCTGCCAGGTACAAGCCTGACATTAGCCAAGCTAATTTAGCTGCAAAGCTAATTATGGAGATGATTATTGCTGAGGAGTGGATGATGTGTGCAGTTAAAGAAAGGTTGTGTTCTTGATTACTTCGTTTTTTGTAAAGACCATCAGGTGAAAATCGCATGTATTTAGTCAAAAACCAAAGTATTGGACATATTGAAAAACTATGACATAGCATTCCCATCAACCTTTGTGTTTAGAACTAATTAGTACATGTTAAAATGCTAACCAGGGCAGGAATTTCACTGGCGGCCGTGGCTGTCGTGGGCTCACCTTGTTGCCCTTCTGAAAATCATATGCCTATCAGCCACAGTGGTCTTGACAGCTCCAGCTAATTTTGTTATTTTCTACTCTGCGTCTTTCCTGTCAATACGGTTTTGAGTCACCAGTGTCTTTTGTTAAGATTTTGTATTATTAATGGACAACAACAAGTTAAACACTGTGCACATTAGCAGTGCTGCGATCGATTTCGAACCTGGTATGAACCGCTGGAAAACCGAGCTATGATGATAGTTTGACACCAGCCCCAGCTGGACTGTGTTCCGGCTGCTACATGACTGCCGAAGCTGATCGTGCCAGCTATAGTCAATGCTTGTGGTGCAAAAAATGTTCCACTTTATACCCCTAATGGGCAAGCCTGAATTCGTTTATATTAAATATATTGGATTAAGCATAATACAGTATTGTAATCCCTCCAAGTAATTATCTCTATCTGTAATGATTAACCAAGTCTCCAAATGTCTTTTTTTCCAGTTTTGAAATGAATAAATAAACAAAAACAATGCTTTATTTTCTCTCTCTTTATAATCCTCATGCAGCTCACAACTATCTTCATCCAGTACATTTCCGATATCAGTCCACCTGGTGAAGGTAGTTTGGCCAACCACTCTCCTTTTCAGCATCGCAGGACCTGCTGCTGACAGATGGACAGCCTGGTTCCAATGACAGAGACGGCCTGACAACAAAGGTCTCACTTTTAATGTGGATTCCCACTTGGTCACAGCCAGAAAGCCTAAAGAGTCCATATTTCTTTGAATGGAATGGTTACTTGCTGAATAGAAATATCTCCGTTCTGAACATCAAAGTTCAACCTGAGCAAAAACACAAAACATATGGTGGTGGTTTAGAATGATAATTGTCTAACTGTTTTTCAATATAAACCTGGACTAGAGTGACTTCATAGAAAAGACAGTTTGAAATCCCACATCTAAGGAACACCTCATGCATCTGCTCAGCTACGATTGGATTCAGACGTGTGTAACCATGACCACAGTGGTGTTTAAGACCGACAGAGTCATTCAAGCTGAAGCCTGTGGAACCAAACTTCCACACCTGACAGACAGAACGCAGAGTGAACTTCCTGTGACATTCTGCCGGACAGTCCATCATTAACCGCTAGACAGCTTAATTAAATAAATCAGAATAAGATCTCTGGGATTTTAAGTGCTCCTAAAAGTGTCCTCTTAATCGATGTGATTATAAGAGGAACTAAGGTCATTACCAGGTCATTACAAAGGATAAAACGGTAGCTGAGTGAATGCTTCCACATATCTTGCCACAGCCTTAATATATTCTGTCTCGTTGTGCATGAAATACAAAGATGTGTTTTTCTTTCTCCTCATTTTTTACAATCTCACTGCAATCAGTCCCATGACAAGACACAGCACTTTCTTAAAATCGTTTCAAAAATCTCGTTTTTTCCACGTTTCTCCACTGAGCCGTTTCTTTCTGTTTTTATAGCTCATCCACCTCCACACTCAAACGCACACAACTACTCTCATACACACTCAACAAGATTTAGTATTGTTATTATGGTCATTTTTATGTTTTTTAAATAGACAGTGAAATATGTGATGGATATTGTTATTTGCATTACATATCGCCTCACACCTGTTCGTTCAATACTTTCATCCTCTTTCAACCTCATACAAATCCCCTTTGACTTTTTTTTGCAGTTTAACGAGTCAAACTAAAAACCTGTTATATTCTGTATATTTTGTGCAGAACTTTCATCATTTTTACTTATAATTCACATCTTCTTTTGCAGATGTACGCTCACCCACACACGCCTGGACCAGCTGTCCATTAACAGTAGCAGAACTGTCCATAATGATTTCACTTGTCAAGTGTGTCCTGCTGCGAGAAGCTGCATACAGCAGAGTGCAATTGCCACTGGGAGTTTCAAGTCAGCACTGACAAATGGCCAAGGCTGGAAGTGGATCAGCAGACTTGGGGGCTGTCTGACTTATCACTCCACCAGCAGACACTATTACAGCCACTGGGTTTGTCTGCAAGCTCCTGTTCTCTCTCAGTCTTCTCACTCGCTAATGCAGTATTCCTACCCTGCCAGCCTGTTTTTCCTTATCACTTGTAATTCTAAGTCAGAGATGCTTTATTGGTGCAGCTCTTCAAAAATTTGCAATACTGACAAAATACGTCAACTTTTGATAAATGTAGCCAGGGGAGGATGACTGAACATCCTTCTTTTTTCCCCTGTGACACCTTGCTTCACATTCATTCAGATGCACACATTTACATTCGCAGGTACTCAAGTATAACCACAGTCCAAACTGATCCTGACAAGACTCAATCCTGCCAGAAAATGACGTTTGATTTGATTTCATGTTCTATTGAAGACTTCAGGCTTGGGTAAAACTCAGCACATTTTTTGACTGATTAAATTGTATGGCTTTGCACTGTAAGTCATCTTATTTTCGGGATGGATGTTTTATGTTTGACAGTATGCCATGTATCTTTGTATTAGCAGTCATGGCTGCACGCTGTTTCCCTTTATTATATGGTCTGGGAAATCATTTTTTGTGTGTGACACAAGTCTGTTTATATTTTGTGAAATAGATCATTTTGGTTTCTTCAATTTTTATTTTTTTACAGCCAGTAACTGGTTAGCTTTGTATGTCAAAATCTCCCAGAAACTAACCCAGCAGACCTTGAAACGTCATTCAATTTAATTTATTACTGGACAATTATTTAGTTATTACTTTGGTAAGAGCTAATTGGTCTACTGCAGTACTGATTAGCATTGGGAAAAGATATGTCGTATAGCTCAAAATAGCTCCCGTGCTCACTGGGCTTCAGGTAATCACCTCAGGTAGTCACATACTGAGGGGCTAGGCCAGTAGGACTTTATTCCTCTGCTGTTCAACATTGAATATTATTGGAAAGCTTATTCCCAACAGTTGAAACGGAGTAGTCAACATTTACAGTGAGCTTATTTGGACAAACTAAACCTTCCTAAAATTAGCTATTAGACATTGTCAAACAATGTTTCATACACAAGTTCATTTAGTGTCAGCAGCAGTCAAATGCAACATCCTATCAGTCTCACCTGATTTACAAAAAGCTTTTTTTTCTGCTCTGCAAAATATGTCTGCACCACTATATTTCTGTCTTTTGTCTGTTTCTCCGTCCTTTTGCTCTTCTCTCTCTCTGTGTCCCTCTTTGTCACTCTTGGTCTGTGTCACTCTGTTACTGATGTGAATTTTTCATCACAATACTCGGTTTGGGCTTTGTTCTATACACACAGCAACAATGTTTCAGGCCTCTTTGCGTGATTGCGTGTATATTCAGGGATGCCAGATACGTTTTCATTGATGTTGTTGTCGCTGTACAATAAGGCACGGCAGGTTGTGTAAAGCATGTGTCAGTGAAAGAAACAAATCTGTCAGTGGGAGAAAGGGACTGAAAAATGTATTGTACCTTGTAGGAAATGTCACATTGGAAGAATAATACTGTCGTAAATATGTTCCAAAATATTCATAAAAAGTGAGTTGGTGCAAAATAGACCATAAAATGCATTTATACCAGGCATCTTGTATTTAAGCACCTGGATCAGATATTAATGATTTTGATGAAAACCTATTTAAAGTCAGATGTCAGCAAGTTTGTTAGAAATTAAACAAACTGGAATATTAAAACTGTCTGAATTTATGAAACCCGTCTTCTAAAGTGACATAAACAGCTTTGCCAAATGCGTTTTGAAGGAAACATAATTCAGGGAATCTCAAATAAGATTGCAGATACAAGCGGCTGAAATGAGCTCCCATCTTAGAGTGGCCGGGCTCAGCCTTACAGATAGGGTGAGGAGTGTGGAGTAGAGCTGCTTCTCCTTTGTGTCGAAAGGTCGCCAGCTTAGGTGGTTCGGGCAAATGATCAGGATGCCTCTTGGAAGACTCCCTTTAGAAGTTTTCCGGGCATGTCCAACTGGTAATATGCCCCAGGGTAGACCCAGAACACACTGGAGCAATTATATATATTGTCTGGCCTGGGAACACCTTGGGTTTACCCAGGAAGATCTGGAACACTAAGCTTACTGGATAAGCGGAAGATAATGATGGATAGATGGAAGAGTTTACTTTTTTTCAGTCCAGTAAGTGCTTCTTTCTCAGTAGAAAGCCAAGAACTTTGAGCCCTGTCCAACAGGAAGGAAATCCAGGGATTCAAAATGTTAAAACAACCAATGCCTTTATTGTGGTGGCAAAATCATTAAAAAAGCCAACATTTTTTGACCAGTAGGTATTTGTCAGGGCATTTGACAAACAAAGAAAACATGAGGAAATGTGTGAGGCAATCATGTGACCCAGATAGTAACACAACCTGTGAAACAAATTCAAAATGATGAAAACAGTAAAGGACATTAGATGGGATACAAAATGTTCTTTATATGGATCATAAATGGAAGATAAGTATCTATACATTGGTTTTGATAGGCTGAAGGAAAAACAGGGAAGCCTATACAGTGGTGTGTGTGTTTAAGTTTAACCAACACTTTGGTTATGGTTGGGTTGATAATTGTGGTTTGGGTAAAACATTGTAAAAGCAAATTTACTTTTCACTACGGATATTTATCGGCCGATATTAGTTCAAAATAGTTTTATGGGTAGTCTCTATAAGAAGAGCTGATTCAATTACTCATCAATTCTGAATTAAAGGTGTTTCAATACCCGTTTGCCTGCTGTCTCGCCTGCTCTTCAATTCGCTTAAAAAAACACTGTGGTAATCTATCATATAATCGATAAAGATATAGGCCTAAAGAATATATTATATATGATATAAATTAATCTCATTATGATAAATGATACAATGTATCCCATGCTTGCTAACCCTTTTGATTTTCCTGCCCAGAACACAAACCGATAAATACAATTTAAATTGTATGAAAATGTGCTTAAATTAAATTTCCACATATCCTTCTGTAAGTGATAAACAATCCTATGCAGCCACACAAGGCCAAAATTTATAATTAATAATTAATTCAGAAGCTTAAAAAGTGAGTTAAAGATGGGAAATCAGCAGTTTCTCAACTGATCATAATTGATAGTAAATCCCTGATTATATTAGTGATAAAAATCCAGCTTGTCTTCATGTAAAGCATACGTAGCCTACTGAAAATATAGTTGTGTGGCAACTTTTTACTTTTGTTCCGAGAATAATTTGTTGTTGATATTGATATTGTAGCTCAAGGTATTATCCTCACCTGTATGCAGATAGCATCTTTAACATCAACATATCATCAGTTAATCCATTCTCTGACCTTGGTTCTACCTTCATATGTTCATGCTGAGAGGGGGAGGAGGGCTTGGGCCTATCGCAGCGTGCTTTGGGCAAATGAAAGTACAAACACATGGATTAACATATCCATCACATTCATACTCATGAGCTATATGGAGTGTCAACCCACCTGACCTGCATGTGACAGGAAACACATGTGAATACAGGGAAAAACATACTCCGCACAAACAGGCCATAATCAGGTTAGAAACCAATGGCCCTCTTGATGTGAAGCAACTAATCACCCAAGCCCATCAATAAGTTATAACCTCATTAATTTGTATTCTAATCATTACCATAAACAAATGAGTCCATTGCCAAGAGGATTAGCAGCCTCACTCGGCTTCTACATTTTGCATTGTGTGCTACCGGGTCAAAACTGACAGGAAGTCTTCTGGCTAGCCTAATGCAGGCTGATTGCTTCAGGGTAGGGGGAAAAGGCCACTTCATCCAAATGGAGCCAAAGCTTTCCAGAGTTCCTGGCTATAGTAGACAGGGAAGGTGGGTAGAAAAGTCACCTCCACCATTTCTATCACTTCTGTTAGAAAAAACAAAAGGTATGTTGAGTGATGCCAGAGAGTGGAAAGGGAACAAGGGGCCATTTTAGGATTCCAGCTTAGGGTGGGCTTAGCCTCAACAAGAACGCAAGGTATCCCATTCAAAGCAATGTGTAAGTGTTGGAAATAGATATAGTTTACCTTCTTCCAACATTCCTAATGTAATGACTTGCATTAGTTTGGGTATCCACTTTTTGGGGGTTTTAAATCTGTCTAAGATGTGAATATTCCCGTTGTCTATTGGCTGTACAGCGTGGTCTTCAAAAATTCTGTTCCCATACAACAAAGCTGCATTGTCACTATTGCGTTTTGAGAGAAACATATCTTGTCCTGGATTATGTTTCTAATGACAATCTGCAAATGTCCATGGAGGGATGAAGTTGGGGTGGACGGGTGGATCAACACAGGACTTTCACCCGTTGTTTGTGTCCCGTGTGAAAACAAAAGTCAACGATGACTTATTTTAAGTAATGTCCCTAACTTGAACAACAGAACAAATGTATTTATTTTATGCCAAACCATGATGTTTTACTTAGCCAGACCCGGATCAAGCTTCACTAGACGGACAGACCACAAGAGAGTGCAGGACCGCGGTGGGACGAGAGGAGGCTGACTCTGTTTACACTCACTACACTCTCACTCTCTTTAAAATCCCATTTTTGCCCTACTCTCTTTTAAGGTTTCAGTTTTATTTACTCACTAAAATATCGGAAAAAAAATTGGGGGAATTTCAAGGCTAAATACTGAAAAGAGAGATTTCTATGTTCATCTAGGTCACTTTCAGTATTACATTGCCTCCTCAGAACTTTCTTGCCCCAGGTCTCGCTACTCTTCTACCCTCTGATTGGTGGAGATTGTATCAGCAATCTGTCTATTTACTGCAAACTCCTCATTATTTATTAACATTGTTTGGTAATGAATCCAAACCTAGACTCTTGTGAATTGCAGTGGGTTAATGAACCTTTTTTTGCACATTGTAACAAAAGAATGATTCTTTCTTATTATGAGTAAACCTAATATGAAGAAGTCATTCCTTATTCACCCCCCTCAAGTCAATATGTCACCTTTGACAGCAATTACAGCTAACAGTCAGCGTGAATCAGTCTGTATCAGATGTGCACATCTGGACATTTTTCCCCCCATTCTTCACATGTCCTCTGTACAAATGGATTCACTCCAGAGAAAGTCTGAGGCTGTCTGCTGCCGATAGCAAATCTAAAAGCCTTTATAAGGACATGGGAAGATTAAAACCAAAGGGCTGTGACTATTGTGGTCTTTGTGAGTGAGACAACAGAGTCCAAGGTCAGAGTAGAACAGATGAGAAGCCAGTCAGGGCCAGATCAGCTCTGATACCAGTTGCACCTGTAGAGCTCAAGGCTGTCAGGATCAAAGCAGGACAGAGCAACAGCAGCATGAGGCATTATCAGGTCAGTGCACAAACGACTTCACCTGAATAAATGCAAGCTCAAACAAAAGATCATGGGGAATAACTAACATAAAAACCTGCTCAAGCCAGTGATTTTAATGTGCTGCAATTTTCACTGGGCGTGTCTCATTTTCTAACCAAAAATATGATACAGTTAGCAAGCAAGAGCCAATGGTTCATTTGTCCACGTAATTTAGAGGTAATCCAGACATGCAAGATAATTAAATCTTTTTAGATGAGACCTTCTGTGTGTGTAAAAAAGAAACCTAGTGACACCTTTAGAGCTCAAGGAATATAGTGCCCTACTACAGCCAAGCCTGTTGTTGTGTGAACGATTTATAGGATGCTGTTAAGTGCTTAAGTGCGAAATGAATGACCCAATCTCATCATAGAACCTTGATTACTGTAGATTAGGACCCGGTTTATCAGACTGAGCAGTCTCTCTGCCTGGAGGATGGAGTGGACTGAACATCAAGCACCAAATAATATAACTCAAAACTGCATTCAGAGCTCTTGAATTAAATTATTGTTCTCGGCTCGTTGCTTCAACAACAATCTCAACAGATGCTTTCTTTTCATACCGTTTTTTGCTCGGGCACAAAACAACCTCAGCCCATATGGTAACCATGAACTGAAAAACCTCTTAAATTTAGGCATATTCTGAAACAGTAGTGGTTTGTGCTTTTTTTTTTTTTCCTTCCTCATCTGTCACATAATTCTGCATCTCGTCCTTCTGTCTTTATGTTGATCAATTCCTTTTTACCTGAGGCGAAAACATAATGTATTCTATTTGCTACAGGCAGCTGTGCCAGCTATCTTAAAACAGCAGCACGAGTGGCAACAACAATATATTATATATACTTTAGATTGACACCAAGCACAGATTGCTGACATTGGCATCTCAATTTAAATAAAACATCGGACCGAGTCCTACTGTATATGCTACTTCCGTCAAAACTCTTTCAGGGTAATGATGATGATAACATATCTTTTTTTGTATTTTGTCACAAACGCTGTTCAATGTTTTAGCTCAGCCTCCTTTTCCAGCCTGGTCTCCTAAATATCAAATTCTCATCCAACAAAACTGCATTGTCAATTGTCAAAAAAGCAGTTGTATAACCCCTGATCTGACAGAACTGCTTAAATTTATCGGGGACAAAGGAGGTATTCGGTCTGAGAGTAGCCCCGCTGCATCACCACGAAGCAGCAAGCAACTGGGGTGCACAGACAGGGCGGTTAGTTCATACACTCTTAGCTGAGGTCAGTTCAAGTAGCAAACCTGTCTAGAAGGAAAATGCCTTCAGAGAGGAGCGCTCCACGGCTCAAATGGACCCTTCACCAAAGCCTTGAGCACCAACGGCAGTTCCCACTGCAGGGAGGAGGGACGTATTACCAGGCGTGGTCTCGTGACCCCCTGCAAGAACAGCTTCATGAGAAGGTGGCCAATGACCGGTCTGTTGCCAAAACCCTCGGGGCAGGAAGAAATGCTGCTGCGTACACTTTAACAGTGGCATGAGACAGCCCTCTATCCACCACACACTGTAAAAAAAAAAATGGATATAGTCCATCGTGGTGCGCACCATCATATGCTTCCCCTGTATCAGGGGTCTTTAGTGCTGTGAGACCAAGAACATTGACTGTATCTTGAGGAGGTTGATGTGTCACACACCATCCACTGCTCTCCTCAGGCAATTCCCCCCCCCCAACCCGTCAGGGAGGCATCCGTGAACACCCATAGGGGGTCACTCGCCCAGCAGCATTCCGCTTAACCAGTGTTTTGGCAACCCCCAGTAACGTGCGTCGTTCTCTACCGATGGGGGAATGATAACCAAGCGCTGCTTGTATGTGTTGGCATCCAAGTGAAGGCTGGAAAACCACCTTTGCAGTCGTCGCATGTGTAGCAGCCCCAATGGCACCACCGGATGGACAGCTTCCATGAACCCCAGCACCTGCATGATGGTCAACACAATGCCCGTCGCACTCCGCCATAGTTTGCCAACTGCCTGCTGCAGGGCCGCCTGTTTTCCGAAAGAGTGGCCGACATCCTGCGTGCATCACACACGACCTCTAGACACTCCACCTATTGGTGTGCCGGTGGATGCTTTTCTTTTACAGTTGATTCCAAATTCCAACTTGGTCAGATGTAAGATCAGTTGGGCCATTTAGAGCATATCACATTCTCTGGACTTGTCCATATCACTGAGGTTGTCCCAATAAAAGAAGACCCTCATGTCATGATCACAAAGCGGCTGCAGTGCAGTGACCCACTCATATGCTGAAGGTGCTGGGGGCGAGGAAATAGTTGAATGGCAGCCTGCTGTACTCGAAGGCTATGCCCTGGAAAGCGAAACACAATAATTCCCTGTGTTTCAGAGCCACCTAAACATGAAAGTATGCATCCTTTAAGCTCATGGTGGCGAACCAATTGCCCAACTAAACCTGTTCCAATTACCGCTTGATGGTTGGCAAAGAGAACGTCTTTCAGGCTTACGCTGATATGCAAAATGGGTCTTCTTGAGGTCACAGCACAGAAGTACGCAGAGTAAAACACTTTCTGTCTGAGGTGAATGGGGACAAGATGCTCTCTCCCACAGACCGGCATATCTGAAAATGTTATATTCTAATTTATATTCTGACTCCAGGGAATGATGCAGGAGGACATTTACTCTGTCCTCTGTCAGTGATGTGGTGTGATGTGTGACTTTCTTTCTTTAGATGTAACTGTAGCTCTTTATCGGCTTTTCTATTTTCCATATTTTCCATACTTTAGAATATAGTTGTTATTTACTGACATTGAATAGATGTTATTGTGTTGAATTTGAATTGCTACATTTACTGACCCTACGTATTGGACTTCCAATCAAAGCCTAAGTTTCAAAACTGATTCCCAGTTAAAGTTCCCCTCTTACATCAAACGCTAGAGGACTCGGAATGAATCTGAAATATTGTTTCTGGGAGCCCATCTCATCTCATTCCTTCAGATGGTATAAATCCTTTTTTTCATATAAATCATTCATGTTAGGTTTGTATTAAATTAGTATGACAATGTGTCTTTTATGTTTGGGTAACTTATATTCATGAAAAAAAAATGCATTCCTGTGGCCTCGAGGTAAATATTCTCCATTTTTGACATTTTGATACATTTTGTTTTGTCATGTTCTTTACACTGCTCATCAAATTTCACTGTGGGGCAAAAGGAAATTATATCGTTTCAAAAATGTTTTCTGATATCATTATTCTTCTTGAATTGGCAGGTTTGTCTATTTTGCTTAAATTGCCACCCACTTTGTTGTATTGAGGTATTGTTACAACATTGCTGTTCTCTCTCCTTCAGTGGTGGTCATTTGGAGTTAGTGTCCACCCTGTTGCGTCCTCCTTTTCATCTTGATATGTATTAATAGCAATTCAGTCATAATATCAAATATCCATAAATGTAAATAAATTGTAACTTGGGAAATAGAAGGCAACGCTATTTTACTTATTTCAAAGCTTGTTTTGCATGACATTTTTTGACGTATTTTGTCTTTTGAGATGAAAACTGCTGCACTACTCTGTCAGCACAAATATACACATTGATGAGACTAAGCATCATTGAGCATGTTCCTCTGGGGCTTTTATATTCAGCATCAGAACAAGTGATTTGTTCTCATATCGAGGGTCAGTCCAGGTTTTCAACCTGCATCAGGAGTCTAACGTCTTCAAACTTTAAATAAATGCAGGTGGTCATGAGCGGTGCATCTGCCCTACTGGCGATGAACACGAAGGCCCACATTCAGTGGGCGTTGGAGGAGAATAATACACACTGTATCACTGAAATGACAAAATTAGGATGCTATATTCACAGTGTCATAATAGTTATGATTATTCACATTAATTTGCAATATTTGAGCAGCAAGTAAAAATATTATCTAGTCAGCACATTAAGCTTCCTTCGTAGAGTCGTGCATTTATATTTTGGCCACATCGAGAACAAAACGTGTAAATAACAACTTTTACAAATTACTTTTTGAGACGCTGGTGTGGTTAGCGGCTGCTGTCAGTGGTGCAGCAGCCATCATCATCAGCAGGTCTGACCGGCAAGGGAGAGGTTTGTCCAGAAGTGAGAGTTGAATCTTTAAAGAGTGTAGAGATTTTGCATTGACGCTGCTATCTCTAGTGTCCATTTTATTATTTCATAATGTAGAATGTTCTTTTTTTACTTGAAGTTGAAATCCCCCCCCAAAGCTTAAAAGACTAATATTTCAATGTCAGACATTGACAATAACATGTAAAAAAAGTGCAAGATAGCAATAAAGAAAAAGAATAGAGAATAAAAGATCTGTATCATCACAGTACAAACAACTAAACCACGTAATTTAGATCAATATAAATATATACATTTTTAGAGACAGGGTTGAGTATATAGAGTACATGTAAACGTATTTCTTCATATTAAAGATTACAATTAAAGTCGAAAGACTGTTTTGTTACTTTGTTCACTTAAATGTCAAAGTACCTGTTGGATTATTTTTAGAATAGCTGTATTCTCCGTCCACTGGTACAACTTGTCTGAACACATGTACCACTGCAGCCTCAGGATTTAGTCTGACAGCTGAAACACAAATATTCTCCTGCAATTATCTTTTTTTCACATTTCTACATGAGCAGCTGAAGTGCCATATGCACAGTGGGCCTACTGGCGTAATTATACAAGGGCCCTGACTGTTATAGTAATTTCACCATTGTATTCTCAAATTGTTCTTAATAATCTTGTCCATGAATACGTCTTCTGATTGCCCTGACTGACTCACATGTTCGGATTATGAATACAGGATGAGCACATTCGTATCTCATGATGAGGTTTTATTTTTCAACTGATTAATGATGCAGCATAAACATGAAAGTCACACTACCGGAATTATAATGACTTGTCACAGATGCGTAATAGAAAACATAAGTTAGTGTCCACTTGTCCTCTACCGTTTCTTTGTGTGTCTCTCAGCCAGGTGAATCTCCAATTCACTCTCCCTGACCAGACATATTTTTCATCTTCATTTCACAGCTATAGCATCTAAGTTTTTTTTCCCATGTCCATTAGGCTTTTAATGCTGGGGAAACAATACATTCTCCCACAGAAATGTCCTCTTCACTGTGCATTACCTCCCACCCTTCTCTGCTGCACAGCTCTCCCGCTGTGATGTTGAGAGTTGAAAGGTGCGGACTTCATAGGCTCTCCGTAGAGCCACAAAAAAAAGGGGGGGGGGGGTCGGTGGATTTGACATTGGTTGTGATAAAAGAGAACGACTTCCCGAGCAGTGTGCAGGATTTAATTTACAAAAAAAGTAAAACCCTGTAGTAGCTGTAGAGCTTTGTTTGTGTCATAAAAAAAAAGGAAAGGAGCAAAGGACAAGCCGCTATCTTTAACCCGGTGATTTCTGTTGAATGTTAATGATTTTCCAGCATGGTTGATAATTCCATGTGTGCTGTGAAAAGCTCCGCAACTGAATCAGTAATCAGTAAACATTTGTTGTTGACATTAAAAATAAAACACATTCCATCAGCCTTGTTAGCAGAGAACAAAACATTGACAGGGCGGTGCTTTTTCTAAGAGTTAGGCCAAATGTGTGGTAATATGAGGCTTTCACTGGAGAATAGAGGCGTGCTTTTATTCACAATGAGGTGACGAATCCATTTTTCTAAATGCAACAGAAAACCCAATGTTGCAGCGGGGTGAACGCACAGATCCTCAAGTGAAAGCATAATTACGCCAAATAATGTGCAATCAAGCCAAGCTCCTCTGCCTCTCCCACTTAAAACCATCCCAAATCAGTTTTGTATGAATGTGCAATTATTTTTGCTGCACAGAGAGAAAAAAAAACAATTGGCATCCTGCAATATTCTTCCCGGTTTGGAGGCAGAGTACTGTACATCTGAAACCTCGGTTTGTGTCGGCAGCTAGCATTGTCGCCGAACATTCAAAATAAGCTTGTTGCGTTTCTTGTCCCCGCGCTGACATCTGTGGGTCTCTAGTGATCCACTTAACGAAGACCTTCTGGGAAGAATGTGATGGAAAGATAACTAAATGGGCTTTTTGCTTAATATAAGGTGACTGTTTGTCCTGCTTTGCAGCACTCAATTTGAAATAATCACAGTATGTATTCGGCCGAGGTGGTTGCAGGTATTTGATATCGTGCTTCTTGATTTGAACAGCTGTCTTGACATCAGCAGATCCTAAAGTGTGTTTATCTGTCTGAGAGGGTAACAGTGCATTTTACCTGAGGGAAATGTCAGATCTGTATTTTTACCATTGTGCAGCTTTGAGGACTTTAACACCACATCATCCAACCGACATCAGTTCATGGCAATTTTCGATAAAGTGCACATCAAAGGCTCACCGATAAGATATGGGCACATGTCAGGAGAAAATCTCTAACAGCAGTGGCTTATCCAGACGGGATCTGTCTGGGCCTGCTGAAAAGATGTGTCGGGGGGGAAAAGGAGAACAGGACCGGTGTGCATCAAATATAATCAAATGAAGTCCTGTCACCAAAAGTGCATATTCTCATCAATCTCATAATGTAGATAATATAATAACGTCAGCGGTAACAAAACAATCCCTGTGGGATCTAGCCTGTGTGAAGAATACAAAAGGCATGCTCAAATACGACCTGGCCTTTGATTTAAGCTTTTCTGTTGTCTTTTTTAAAGACACATTTGCATGTGTGTGTGTGTGTGTGTGTGTGTGTGTGTGTAGGAAGTGACCTTGTTGAGTATTGCACTCGTTATAACAGCTGTGGTCCAGATATTGATAACATTCTCACCAGGTGTGCATTACAACTCAACCTCAAAGTTGTACATACTCTTCTGTTTAGGAGAACATTATAATACACACTATCACCTGTTAAAGGAGTAGTGTATAGGATTTAGTGGCATCTAGTGGTGAGATGGCAGATTACATCCAACGGAACACCCCTCCCCTGAAGAATGCTCCTTTTCTGGGGCATGTTGAAGAACTACGGTGGCCTTCAGGTATTGTATAAACAAGGCTCTCAAGAGCCTTTCTTGTTGTTCTGAGCTACTGTAGAAACATGTTGGTGCAACATGACGGACTCCGTGAAGAGATATAAACAGCTCATTCTAAGGTAACGAAAACACTTAGTTTCAGGTGATTATACACTGATTATAATGTTCAATTTTTGCCAATAAATCCTACACACAGTTCCTTTAATCATGATATATTATAAAAAGCCTCTCTATTTTCATCGTGCATTGCACTGTGGGACTATAGTGTCAACAGCACTCTTAAAAATCAAGGGTTTTTAGTACGCAGGAGCTGTTTTATTGTATACTTTATTTTGTCAAGTGTTCCAGTATGAACAGAAAACCTGCTTAGAAGAAAAAATCCAGGGAGTGGATCAGCATTTTAAATATTTAATTCTCATATAATTAAAAAGGAAGGACAAACTTCAGAGAGAACAAATCTAGAATAAAATAACGTGCAATGCCATCATTCATTTTTATGTTGCTTTTATTGAATCTATCCTCTTTAATTCCCTCGTTAAGTGGGTTTGTAAGCGTATTGGTGAATCTCAGCTCAACCTTCCAATCCTCTCTTTACTGCTGCAGTTCCAGTATCAATCCCTTACCTCCAACAGTGAATTACATCTTTTTTTTTCTTTCCAACTGGCAGTATGGACCTCCAAGGTGCAAAACCAAGCAATGTAGGAAAGTTGTTTTTTTTACCTAAACTGTTAAGAAGTTAAAGAGGAATAGTCACGGGAAGGAAATGACGGCAGTTTGTACACTGTGGATTTGGGTGTTTTTAAGATAGCATGATTTTCATGTCATTTGGATTGTTGTTATATCTGCTCTGTTTTTAAGTTATGGTTTTTCATTTATTTTTTATTGTTGTGATTTCTGCTTTGTTGTTATCTTTAAATGCTGAATCATCTTCCCTCCCTGGGTATTAAAAAATAATCGAAAAAAACCTTGACCCATTCAGGCTAAGATATTGCCTTTAACTAAGACAGACCAACACTTCTGCATAGATGCAGCAAGTATTTTACCACAAAACAAGAGGTATCAGCTTGTCTTTATCCACAAATTACATTTAACAAATTCCAAGCATTTTTAATTAATATTTCCCTTAATTATATGTTATTAATATGTGCATGCATGCAAGGTGGTGCACACACACACACACACACACACACAGCCTATTGCCACATATTAATACTCAAAACAGGCCGATGCCATCTGGCAATCCTGGTAAATGTGAAAAGGTTTGCCCTGGGCCATGGCTCGCAGGAAATCTCCTGGCACATTGAGGAAAAAAAGGTAAATCCTTGTGAACGAATATGAAAGCTGCAGGGCACAGCCATTTCACTGACTACACAACGTCATCAAATGCTCAGTTCAATGAAACCAATTAATAATGGCGAGGGAGTAATCGATGATTCAGTGACGGCTATGCAGTACACAAGTAGGAAATGGCTCCAGTGACCCTCATCAAAGTGAAGCCATCCGCAGTGGCATCAACAGTTTGGAGGTGGCAGCACTTTGCACACATTGCATTCGTTTTACAGGACGACAAAGAAAGAAGGTGGGAGTGTGACTCTGTTTTATGGTGATATGGATTGTCCTCCATGCATCCATCACTGGCTGAACAGGTGGTCCTGTTGTGGTCTTCAAGCACATTTAGTTTTCTCAATATGATTTCAGCTAATACATTTGCTTTTTCGCACATTAAAAACCTTGTTTTGCTGTGAAACTGCAAGTTTTGTCCTTTATTATTATTTTGTCTGTTTGTACTTTCATTATTTCTGCAATGTATTTGTCTTTCCGATATGTCGTTAAATGTGTTGTCCTTTTTACGCTGCCTGCCTTTAAACACTTCGAATTGAATTTTGTTATGTTAATTTGACTTGCATAATACATGACAACCCTTTGTGCCAAGATTTTACAGCATATGTGCACAAAAGGATGATTATAGTTTTTATTTTTTATTTTCTTCAATCCAACAATACAAAAACAAATACCAGTGGAAGGCACTCTTTGAGTTGACAGGCCATCACACAGATTCCTGTTGGCAAAAACACGGTCATGGAACTGATGGACGACAGAGTTGATACATGGAATCATAGGCTTCAGGTTTTACTCAACAAAGAAAACACAAATAAGCCACCACATAATCTGCACGAATGGTCTACAACTGCTTACATGACATGTAACACAGAAAGAGTTTTTAATATGAAACTGTCAAAACCATGGGGGCTCTACGAAAGCCAGACGTATCCTTTAATGCATTAAGGAGCCAGAGAAGTTTCCTGATTTTTTTTTCTCCATTTATATGCAAAATACTGCAGCAAAGCGCTCCAACATCTTAATTCTCATGTTCTCTGTAGGAGGTCGAAGTCTCTATTGTTCTTGTTTTATTATGTTTACAGGAATATCTTAATAGACGAACGTTGTGATGACAATTTCATTTCATGCTATTTACAGTGGTGGAGGAATACAATAAAATACTTTCAGAAAATACAATTAAAAAATGTGTTTTTACAACAATTGATGTGGTTATGTTCCCTAGGGCCGATCACAGTAATAGGAGAAATGAAAAAATAACTTTTCCTGCTTTAGTATTTACCATGGTAATTATTGTAGTTTTTTTTTGTTTTTTTTTTACAAATGTCCTTGTCATAATACAAAAAGGCAGTCAGGGAAGCCTGTGTGCCTCCATTCAAGTCACTTGAAAGCTTGCAAACTGTACCTTGTCATCCTGACAAAACAAAGAGTTTTCACTGCTGGTTTCCCACCAACAGTGCAGAAATATCAATGGATGTAGAGCAGCGACGTACTGTTTGATATTGTAAAACAAGCACAGACAGGCAAGTCCTACATGATGAGGACTTATCTGAAGAAAGTCATTATTCTCTCATTATTTTCAGTTTTCAAATGTGGAAAAGCGAAGTGATAAGTTTGCCAAACGTTCCCTCCTGAGGGATCATGCTGAGACGTTATGACGATTTGCAGAGTGTTGACATGGCTGGAAATTGATTAGGAATTCATATTTTCATCCATTCAGCAACTGCTGAAGTCAGAGCTCATCTTATTCAAGTTTGAAGAAGCGTAGAAATAGAGAAAAACAGAGAGCAAGGAAGACAGAATATCTCTCCTGCCCTCCCCGGTGAGCGAGACAAATTGATTGTATTATTCCTGGCCTTTGGCTGTCACTATAATATAATGCTACAAAACACAATACAGCTATAGGAGCAGCAGGGACTTTATGCATCATGGGAATATAGTTGATGGTTAGCATTTTGAGAAGAACATATACAATGAGTTACCATTCAGTCCGCCCCAGCTCTCCCTCAACCACAGAAATGATAGCAGATTCGGCGAGGTTTGTAAGAAATCTAAATAATACAGCGTTCTGTTTACTGCTGCCTAATGGAGACAAAACACAGCAGCGCTCAGTGAACGATTGTTATACAGAACATCTTATTTGAGAGAAGCAAGGATGCAAAAGGGAAAGGTCTAAAGTTGGACTAAAAGTATTGCAATTGTTAAAATGATAACTTCCAACTGATGTAATTACAACATAGAAATGACTGAGTCACCATTGTATTGGCACTCACCCACTAATGAAAAATAAGGTACCTTATTCACATTTTTCAATAATTATTACCATCATCATTGTGGGGTTTGAAATGTTAACAATAAGTGGAGCCAAGTGGTATTCTTCTATTATTCCCCAAATAACCAAATGTATGTTTTCATCTTTCATTTTCTACAATAAATTGCTACAAACTAATCACCTTTAAATACAGTAAGTTATTGTGATAGATGTTTAAAGTAAATACTATTGTTGTAACGTTAACAGTGTGCTTTGTTTGAAGGTGACAATCAGCAAGAGAATTGCCTGGATACACAACTATATTTAATTTGATCTAGGGGAATTAAACATCATTAAAACGAATCTGACTGTACAGGAAATAGTCCTTTTACACAAACTGTACAGTGACAACACGTAACTGTGTCATTATACATTCATGTTAACATAACAAAAGCTACCCAAACATATTTTCAAAATTAGCATGTCCATTTAGATATAATTTGTAGGTTTGGGGAGACGTTTACATTGTATTCCTGAGAGCTCCTCGGCTGGAATAATGAAACCGGCGAAAATGTTGGGAGAGGTAATCAGTAACCTGGCTCTCCTCCCACCTGCACCCACTATTGCAGTCATACGGTGGCTATATCACACCCTATTAACCAGAATGGCCCAGAACCCAGGTGGTGGGGTACTTATTCACCCCGCTGCTTCTTATGCAGTGTGGTGTAAACTCTGCAAAAAAACTGTTCTTTAAAACACTTCCTCGGGACATCATTTGCCATAGGCTGGTGAGCCTGGATAAAGGCCAACATGTTTAGAATCCATTTCGGTAGGAAGCCACTTCGAAAAAAGCAACTGTAGGTCCGTGGTAATTGCTAAAACAACCAATGAACCTCTTTAATTTTCATACATCCTGTAAGGATCAAATGATTTCCCTTAATATGGAAGGGGGGGGGGGGATGAGGGCTTGATGAGGGCTTGCTGCTGTGCAAGCATCGGCCCCTGGGAGTCAGTCGGACTGAGGCGGAATGTGCGAGGTGTCGTGGATGAAATATGATTTGAATGCTCACTCTGAAATGGGAAATATCACATTTGAGGCTTGCCGTATATGTATCCATGCCCTTAAGATACGGAGGTTCATTACGCACCGGCTTTGATGCATCTGAGAGAATTTCAATGTTTATCGTCGTGGTCTCTCCCGTCGCCGTGACGCGTGCATTAATATCACACAAGCCCCGCTGTTGTTTTTCCTTCTGAACTCAGCATGGGGAATGGATAACCGTGGCCTCATTTGTCTGCCTCGGCTGCTTTCCGGGTCAACAGCGACGCAGCGGGCACATTTTATCAGTGCGTTTGGTGGGATATGGTCCAATTTGAAAGACAGGGGGAATCACCAAATTGTTTTTGGTGATTGTTTTTTTTTCCTTTTTAGAGCGGAGATGTAGCCAGAACAATAGACCTGTGGCAAAGTGGGGGATGTCGTTAAAGGTGGCGACAGAGATTAGTATGATGGGTGTCACCTCATGTATTTTGCAGAGCGTGATAGGTCCAATCACTGCAGCTTAACGGGGCTTAGGCTCTCAACACATCATACTTCATCAATGATGAGAAGACGAACAGCGAGATGATACAATAACCTTTTAAAATGCTTTAAAAGCATGTCTCTCCCACATACTGATCAGCCCCAGAACAAAAAGCAGTATTCATCCATTTGGTCACATTGTGAGTCAGGAACTGCGCTGCCATACCTCTCTCACATCCAATTAAAGATACATCAGACTTCTCGGCTGTCAGAAACCTTGCACCTTCACTGTGCAGAACTCTTTCCAAATCTTAAAAGGTTGCAAAGCTCAAGCCCTTGCTGGCTGTGCCATCAATTTGCTTTGGTCAGCATTAACATTATAAATGTGGCAATGTGGCTTCCCACTGCTCAGCTTTTACCCCCCCATTCCAATCTCACTGCCACTTAGAAAGCTATCTTCAGCGTGTCACACTACATCACAACCCACATTTCATGCATATATGGATCATCCATGCATTCTGGTGGAAACGTTTTTTGAGTACGTTTTCTGCTGGGTATAGAAAATGCTGTCTGGTTAAATGTCAGACTGTGAATTAGTCAAAGGGAACCTAAACGTATCTGTCATTATAAACTTGAACAACATACAATTGTTTTAGCAAATTGAATAAATAGGAAACTACATAATGATGTGAAGTAGTGTAAATTACAAAGAATCAACAGCGCCCTCTTTTCTGTGTGTTAAATACGAACCTGGAGCTAGAAACAGTCTGACACATAACTGGCAGAGAAACCACAGCAGGTTGCTTTAATGCTGTTTTGGTACGAATTAAACAACCAAGATAAAACGTGTTAATTAGTGAGTTCTAGATACGGCGGTAGGTGGATTTTGGATAGAGCCTGGCTAGCTGTATCCCCCACTTCAATTATTTATGCTGAACTTAGCTAACGCCTTATGGCAGTAGCTTCACAGAGTCGTCAGCCTCGTTTCTCCATATTTTGTCATTTTTTTATTCTTTTCATGAATCAATGCTATTGGTCACCGTTTTCCTCTGGCAATGTGTTTAAAAAAACATATCCAACACTGAAAAGAATTAAAAAAGAGCTTATGACTAAATCTCATTAGTATCTGATCCTCAAGCTGGCTTCAAAACCTCATAGCTCCATTACATTCAATTTCCTGAAGAGTAAAGGTTTTGGACATACAAGGTTTCTGCCTGACTGCGATGTTATTTAGCTTCCAAATATGAGAGTGGTATTGATAATCCCTTCTTGCCTCTCGGCAAGAAAACAAATGAGCGTATTTCCGTTAAATGACACAAACACGACAACCATCAGGGGTCGCTTTGTACCTAAATCTGCCAACGGGTAAAAATGACTTGCTATGAGAATGCATTAGGAATTAGAATGCAAGGTACAAGGCTCATGTATTTATTATTCCACAACACAGGGTTGCATAATAAAATGATTCAGTTGAAGCCACGTTATGCTACTCACAACAACAGTCACAATCAACCCAGGACACATCGCTCAATCCTGAAACCGCCCTACCATACTTCCAGACTACCAGACTTCACATATTGCGTCGGAAAAGTGTAATACCTGATATTACATTCAGAAATGCCTCTCTTGTCTCTAGTGAAAGTCAGCCTACTAGGACTTATGAGCCAGCTCTGTCACGCACAGTAGCAGACATATGGCATTGCAACGTAGAATGTTTATCCAAACAGGAAAAATAATGGCCAGAAAATGATTGTATTCTCAGGTGTAAATTTTACTCGCTGGCACTTTTAAATTGCCTTTTTTTTTTATTTGCCATTATCTTGATAATCTTTAACAATCAAACTTGCTATATATTTGGTGAACACAAAGCTGTAGGTAACCGTTGGCGGTTGTAGCGGTAAACATAAACTTTAAACAGATTTGATTACACATCATAAAATGGAATTGCAGGGTTTCAAACAAACCACATATAATTGAATGCTATTTAACACCAAGCCTGAGTATCATCATTCTGGATCAGGGCTAACTCAGCAACAAGTTACATTAAAAGGTTTGGACCATATATTTAAAAAAACGTACAAATATTTCATTATTCCTGCAAAACACAAATCTAAGTGCTGACAGCCTGATCTATTTTATCCTATAACTGACAAATGCTCCCACAGTACTTGGTATTCAACCTAACATACACCTTCCTGTGTCGCAGTGTTTGTTAATATGATTAGCTTACCTCAGGGCTTATCATTTTCCATAAGGTGTTTACATTATTTTTCCGCCTCCTGTAGCCTGTTGGGGGATTTGTTGCATAGAAAATGAATGCCTGTGTGTACATAAATGGCTGTAAGAACATGTTTTGGAACATTTGCAATGTCTTCATTAATGAGGACAGCAGGGCGCGAGTGCCAGTCAGCCTATAGCCGGCATATCCGAGGGAGTTTGGTAATCACTCTCCTATCAGGGGGTGATCTAGCCACTGTAACCAGATTACATGGGGGGGGGACCCAAGAGGCTGCCTTTATAATTGCTTTGCTGATTGGAAAAATAAGAACCTCTAACAAGCTCTGTCAATCAAGTATGCACTGTTTTCCCACACCGTCTATGTAGAGAAAAATGTTGAGCCTTTTCTGTGTTATTATACAGCCCGCAGATCTCCTTGAATACCTAAAAGGTTGGCCAATTTACCATTTTCACAAACAATACAATGGAAATGCATTGCAGCTGAAACATTTCAGCTTCACTGACTCCATGCCCCCCAACACACATGTTGAGGAGAGTGCATGTAACAGTGTTTGCCTGCGTGTGTGTGTGTGTGTGTGTGAATGTAATTGTGCATGCATGGGTATTTGCATGTGCTTGTAGCCTGTGTCCAACACAGGCTAGACCAAATCCAACAGAAAGTGTTTTGTTTATTTGTGTTTTCCCCCATTGTGGTTCGCCCTCATACTAATCCCTATCTGAGGACTTATTCTGGTCTGTTGTCTGGGGTGAGACTCAAACTTGATTGCAAAGCTTGGCAGGAAGGAAGCCTCTCACTCTCCTGCTGGCATGTCATTGAAGCATACCATTAGGCGCCATGTGTCACATTCTTCAACTAGCTTTTTTTCGAAAAAGGCACCAAACAATGCAATGCAAATAAGGGCCAACCTGCAGAATGGCATTCTGGGAAGATAATATGCGAGCAACTGAGCTGTAATTCACAGAGGGGTGTTTGGTTAAGTGGGGAACTTAAACAAGTTGTTCTGTACAGCATCCACCCAGTCATCAATTCACTTGTCGGCAGCAAGCAGCTGATTTGTCCACCTAGGAATGATACCAGTATTTACCACAACAGCAAGGTGGAACCTGGATGACTCACAGCCTGCTATGTTTAACCAAACACAACTGGGTATTAGGTGTATTTAATATAGAAAATGATGCGCAAACACACATGAACATACACACTTACTTCTCCTGCTGGTGTGCACACTTTGACGGCTGGAAATGGCAGCACGAGGATGCGATGGTCTTGTGAAAGAGGCTCTTCAACAGCACAAGTGACAAAATTAAAAGAAAAAAAACTGCTATCTTCAAATGTAAGAAAGCATTGGGAGCAACCTGGCCCCTTTGCAAAATTCCTATTGTTTTTGCGTAAGGCTTTAACACCCTGGCAAATAAACAAATCAAAAGAAGACAAAACAAGTGTCTGTGATGAAATTGGGCTGCAATAACGCGTAATTTAGCCCGTGTGGAGCACTGAGAGATGTGGGAGGGACCGCTCACCCCTATGTTTTCATCCTCTGAGACAGATGCTGCTACTGCAGTGCTTACTTTGGGCATTGTGGGCAGGAGAGAAAAAAGAAATAGCTGCATAAGAGAAACAGAGTCGTGCTCCTGACTTATTCATGGGCAGCCCTCAATTACTGTATGAGTGAGAAGCAGCAGAAACCATTCAATGTGTAAAAATTCAGATTTTACTTTGTCTATGCAAGGCAAACTGATCATAACTGTTGCTGTTACCCGAGCAGGCACGTCAGGAAAGCGTATATCACTTCATTTAAGTTAACTTTGCTTTTCATGTCTGGTTGTTACATGTGCATTCCCCCCCCAAAGGAAAACCATTTTTCAGGATTTGGGTGCAAGCAGTCGGACAGGGTTACTGGCACACAGTCACTGGTGCTGGCTTCCAATGTGAATGTACTTTAGGGAATACAAACGCAGCCACTAAAGCCACAATGAAGCTGCAGAGAGGATATTTCTTCTTGTTGGAACAGGATACTGAGGCAGGACACACTGAAGCGTAAGGGTGGATATTCAGTGTTAAACAACTTCATATCAATAAAGAAATGACGAATTTTACGCTGGAACAGAATTGTTTAAACACAAAGATGATTGCATTGGTAGGAGTTTTCACTGTGCACAATGAGGGAACAATTTGAGGTCTGAAAACGCAAAAGAGTTACTGAACTTAACCTCGCTGCCATGTTTGTGGTGTTGATGCCTTTAGAAGAATTGTTCATGCCAATTTCAGTCAAATGGCTTGCCGTGCGATTATTGCCAGCCTGGCACCCTGCTGGCCAATGTGCAGGTGTTGGATGATTGACTTCCTCTGGATGTCCGTGCCTGCATCGGTTTTCAGCTGGAATTCAGGAACTATAACATCTGTGAAACTTGGCAAAATCCTACTCAATCCTCCCGAAAACTACCCATCTGCATCCACCGATCCTTAAAACGAGTTAAGTTATTTTATGGTACATTTTTAATAATGTATTATTTTACTCATGTTGAAGATCTACTGTAGTCAAATATCAGTTTAGCTTTACAGCAGCTACAAGCTCTTACTTAGTGTACGCATACGTTTTTGCGTGAGAGCTGGAGCCAAACCAGGACACGAGGAGGATGCTGTTGTATCTTCTTTATCAATCTTCACAGGAAACAAATGAATTTCTAAGTATTTATTATAATATGTAGTATATATATATATATTTAGAATTAGTTCAGTTTAAAGTGTGTTTCTCCAAGATTGTATGTACCCACCAATGCACCTAATGCTGTAGCTTTTCCTGCTTTCCTCCTGTTTACAATATGCTTCAATGATGTCATATGACACATACATTCTAACTGGATGCAAATTGACCATGCTATTGAGCATAATGAGACAACTCAAATAACAATATTTTTCATAATTTTCATTATAAATACAAGCAGCTCAAGGCATTGAACTTCCAATTAAATGGTACAACACTTTTCACAATATGTGGACATACATTTATCTATTCTTAATGAGCCAGTCTGGAATTTCAATCCAGTTAATAGTTCTGAGCTCTTGATTCTTCTGCATGACCTCCATTATGAGAGAGGACTTTACTGTATTGTAATGAACACAGATGGAAATTGGGGTTTTTTTTTTGTTCTTTTTTTTCTCCATAAATGCTGTATTCATTTCACTGTATGCTATAGAGGGGGGTAAAAATGGAGTTCACTCAGGGAGCCTGGGTCATGTTCAATAATGGGTAATTGGTGAAAACGCAACAATTCCTTACACCTACTCAATTATTTTAGGGTGTTTGAACAGCAGTGTAAGAAACTCTGAGCTTCAAGGCAGAATAAATAAATCATGAGCAAAACTGATATCACAAAACAATTTTGAATGTATTAAAGCCCACGGGTTCTTAATAAGTTAGTTCTACAGTATGTTCTATTGAGATGTTTTGGCTTTAACTGTGGACGAATTACTCACATTTCACATCTAGCCATGTAATTGCCGGCTTTCGACTCTATTGTGAAATAAAGCAGGGAATGAGAGATGAGATTACCTTAAATCAACTTGTTGTGCCCAGATGTATGCCACCATCAGAAGATGAAGTTTAGGCCTATATGGCTGAAACGGCACAATCTGTATGCAGAGCTGCAGCAGTAGTGGCCCACTCTGGTTTCATCAGTAATTAATAAAACGTCCTCATCTAATTTCTCACCAATCTGATGGATTTGTATGTATTCTAGCAGTAGGTTTGTGTTTGGCTGTATAACGTTCAGAATGATAGCCCTGCCCGATCGTTACTGAACTCATTTTCCATTCACGCACAAAAGTCTTATCAGGGAAAAGTTATAGGATCATAGAGTGGTACAAAAGTTTTAATGATGACAGTGCCAGCAGCAAATTGTGACATGATTCACTTGAGTCTGCGAAAGGCTTTCTGACAGATGAGACAAGCATCAGAAAAAAAGAGGATATGGACCAACTCAAGACATGCAACTGATTTGCACTCAGAAGGAAGAAAGGAATAAATGATTTTTGCAACGTATTATATAAGCTCTATAGGAAACTTCATTTGTGTCTTTAATGAGTCCAGGGGGCCTTTTGTAAAGTTCAAAACCATTACTTTTTTAATGTACAAAACCTCCATAGAAGTTTCCTCTATTTATGCTGCTGTATTATTCATGTGCATGATAATTAAATTAGTTTCCTTAATTAATGCAGAGTCAGGCCTATGACATCCATCAAACCCATGCAGATGATGAGTAAGACAAATGGACATGCTCACATTAACTATACATAAGACACCTTCAACTAATATTTACACACGGCACTGTTAGATAAACAGTTGCCTAATTGCACTATTCCACAGCTCATAAAGACTCTCAGTATCCATTAACGTGAGGTAATTAGTCGTAATTTGCATCATTAAAGACAAAACAATGCATAATTGTTTATGAATACTCAATCAGAGCATAATTACCTCGTCTTGATCTGCATCTTCAGGCTGGAGAGATGCAAAAGAGGTAGTCTTTGTTGTTTGACTGAAGAACAACCTCTTCCTGCTCCCCTGCTCCCCCACACAACACATTTCTGCAGCTTTAACAAACCTTGAAATTTGGCTTTTTAATTGCTGCCGGCCCATTTTTTCCACTCTGTTCTTTCTTTGTCGGGGGAAAACGGAAAACGGAAAACAAAGTCGATGTTTTTGTCTTGTACTGTAGACTGTAAGACTTTGTCTGCAGAATAGCATTTTCTCTTTGTTGGGTATATAAAAGTGAAGATCATTAGCTGCTGAGAAGACATAATGAGGGGAGCACTGGAGAGGAATATTGTATTCTGTGAGTGAACTTTCAGTGAGTGAATGTATCGAGTATATATGCGTGTGCACATGTTGCTGCCTATGACAACTATACATAGTGGTGATTCTTTTTATTTTATTGCACCGTATGTATGTGTGTGACTATCTATCTTACTATGTTGGCTACTGTTTACGTATATGTCGGCATCCAGTCAGGGAGTGTACCATTAAGCCTGTGAAAACAGTTTTGTAAGGACGTAATGATTTTAATCTTACAAGCATTGCCGCCACCTGTAGATCAGTGGGAAAAAACGACACCATTAACATACATGTGCATGCATTAAAGGGACTCTATCAGAGAAACAAAATGCTCCATAGTGCTACTAGAGGATAAAAAAAACCCCACAGGTTTCCTTTTAATATGAAAACAAGCAATAAGTTGCTTATAGATTTCACTCTGCACGGGCTTGGCGAATGCACATTTTAACACAAATAAAGGGTTACAAAGCGAGTTCCTGAAAGAAATGCTATAAGAGGCTGAAAGTCAACATATATTTGCACCTATTTGTTTTAAACTGTCTCTTGTGATCCCCCAAACTTAATGGAGGTGCAATGCCTAATCGCTTGAGCACTCTTTCAATTATCAGGCTCAGATGCTTCTTTGTCCTGCCCAAACAAACCAGTTCTATCAATTTTGCGAGACATCTGTTGGACAAAATCTAAGCCTCTTTCTTTTGTCTCTGATATCCCATTGTGCTGAATTCCCTACTATCAACGTTTGAATCTGCCCTGACATGTATTCTTAGTTTGTTATTATTTAGAATCTGGTTTTTAAAGAGTTTAGTTTTACAGACCGTGTGTTTAAATTTGACCAACTAAAGGCCTACTTGAGGTGTTTTATTATTTCTACATGTTTCTATAGGTTGAGTAGAGTTTTAATTTGAAATCGGGAGAAGAAGGACATTACATTACATTACAGTCATTTAGTAGACGCTTTTATCCAAAGCGACTTACAATTCAGATTATATCACATTTCTACACCGTAGGCACAGCTACGGGAGCAATTTTGGGGTTAAGTATCTTGCTCAAGGACACATCGGCATGCGACTAACGGAGCCGGAGATTGAACCGCCGATCCTCTGATTGAAGGACGGCCCTGCTCTCCACTTAGCTACAGTCACATTAGATCACACACAACGACAAAGATGTCAAGGAATAAATACGTACCTTTTTTTTTTTATTTGGAGAAAGGTGTGTCTGAAAATGAAATGCTATAATTGCCGTCCACCTCGTTCTTGTATTCCGTCATTCATCTTCTTAAACTAGACAAAACCACTCCTTACCCATAAAAGCTGCAATGCCGCGCCGTTGCTGATTTAGAGTTACGGCACCCTTTTCATTCCAATTCAAGCGCTTCCCACATTGTAGAGGATCATTGCCTATACATAAAGATCAACAGAGAGATCCCCCCCCCCCCCCCACACACACACCAACTACCACCATACACACCTGTATAATGTACCAGACTCGCTTTGATAGCTGTTGTATCACTCTGCACGATGTTGAATGTAAATTAATAAATTAACACGCATGCATGCACAGGAACAGACACACAAATAGACCTACGTACACATGCCTGTCTGCCCGACGCCTACGCTCCATCACTCACACACCACCTCCTCCACCCCCTACCCAGATGGTCGGTCCAAGCTACAGAGCTGTGAAACACTGAGGCCACAGAGCATCAGTCCAAGGGATTCAGACTTCCCAGCTGAGCTTTTAACATGCGCAACAACGGCCCACAGCCACTGCATATGATGCTATGTGCCAGAGAGAGAAAGACAAAGAGAAAGATAGACAGGCAGAAAGAAAGAAAGGGAGAGAGAGAGAGCAGACACAGAGACACAGCTCCCCACAGTGGAGCTGTATTGTACAGTCTACAAAACACCATAGGAAACATAAAAAAAGAGATGTAAAAGCTTCAACACAGAGCTTTATTTATGTCACTTACAATCCAAGTTTCCAGTCCTGCTCCTCACAGCAGCAGCTATAGTTCAGATAGACCACTCTTTAATGCTCCACATAGGTATTGCTTGTTTATTTTATTGCAACAGAATGGCATTACAGCTTTCCAGCAAAGGCCCCTGAGATGCACTTTCAGAGTCTGCGGCATCAAGTTTTCCCCCTAGAAGTACATAGTTCAATTAGTTTGTATTTTTTTATGTGTGTGTTACTTGCTGTCTTTGTCATTGTCTTGCCTTTTTATACCACATACCATTCGCAATTCAGCTGTGAACAGGGCCAGCCCCGTAAGCCCCGTAAGCCAAACGGGGGCGAGGCAGGCTGATCAAATGTGTGAGTCACTCTCCAACTGCAATCACAGGGAGTAACCATTATTAGTCGTGTTATGTCTCATTTATTAATTATGGTTGGTGATATTTTTGCTATGATTTTGCTAAACACTTTGAGTTAGCACGAGCTCTGTATGGGTCGGCTTTATGTAAAAGTGTGTATTTAACCCCACCGAGGGGGACAAGCAACGCCAGACTAATACATAGAGAATATTCAATCATCTACTAAGTATGCATGAGCTGCATTGGCATTATTCAAATAAGAACTGGCCATGAACATGCAGGGAGCTAAACGGTCTCTGGAAGTCTCTGTTGCCAGTTCAAATATTTGTAAATGGCTCTGAGGTAATTCTTTGGTTATAAAGTAGACTCTCCTATTATCAACCTTTTGTCTCTGGGGTTGAGTGAATGTGGGGTCACATAAGATGGCTTGTAACAACAATTTAAACAATGTTTTGTTTTATACTGATTTATTTTGTGCGATTGTGCACATACACGTAAAATACCATTTTTTTAAAAGTATTTCAAAAGACTTAGTTTTTCTGTTTGGATAGCAGGTCCCAGTATACAGCGCCCTCTGTTCTTAATTAGCTCACACGAGTTTAATTAAACATACAGCACTTAATAATGAGAAAGCATAGCCAGCTGCATTCCCATTGACTTTATTATTTGTTCATTGACAGTGCTCTTGACAAATTGCTTTTATGGGGAGCTTTTAATGGCTTGTTTTGAGCCAAGGTTATCATTATGCTGTGTATGGCCCTCCCACAGCTTTCACCAAACAAATTATTGTCATCTTACAATAATGGTTTATGTAAATGAACATCGTTATGTAAAGTGTAATTATCAAGGTGGGTTATTTAGGACAGACCTTGATGCACACTTTTTAAACAGATGTTCTCCCCATCCACAACTTCTTTATCATATTCCCATTGTGCAGTGTGTGTCTCATAAACAGGGTCCTGCAGCAGTTGATATACACAAACAGTCATGCTTTTGTGACTTTTGGGGACATTACATTGACTTACATACATTTCCAAAAGAGTTACCTGAACCCTATCTGCTACCAGCAACCCTTTCCTTAATGTTAGACCAAGTCTTCACCTTAAAATGTAATGCTTTATGTTATGGGAATGTGCAATTTGTGCCCATAAGGAGGGTGAGTCCCCACAATGTGTATGTAAATAGATTGATGTCCCCACAAGCTGGGTAAAACTGCCCCCCCCCCCCACACACACACACACACACACACACACAGTAAAAACTCTCATTTGAATGCTTTAGGAATGGAAGTCATCCAAACAATTTTAATATCTACAAACCAAAAACACATTTAACGCCCGCAGCAGTATCTGAATTGTAATACATTTTTAATGTAGCTGAAATTGTTGTGAATACATTTCACATAGCTGCCCTTATTCATTCACTTAGCCCATGGTCAATGCTTTTGCTTGAATTAAGCTTTGAATATATTTAGTTAATATCGCGAGTTGGGTGCCTTTCATATGCCATTTTCATTCATGTCTGACAGCGGAACAAGCTGTACACACCACACTGATTAAATCGTATTAAAGATGAGCATGTTAGCAAATGATTGCCTGTGTATACACACACACACACACACACACACACACACACACACACAGCAGACATAGAGCAGAAATTAGCCTTCTTTTGGAGTCATGTTTCTGGTTGACCTGATGAATGTAAGTCCAGTATTCACTCACTACTTTGTTCTGTTTTGGTCCCAACAAACTCATCGGAGGAATATATGACTGTGTGATTTGCTAAACGCTCCACTGTTCACCAGCTAGCTGCTCACTTTGTCAGTCTGTCTTTTGGAGCTGGAAAAGGAGTGTGCAGTGTTTTTTTTTACAATTTCACTGTACAGTGGCTTATCCTTCTGGTGTGACCCACAAATGGGATATAACAATATTACATAAGAACAGTAACAAACCCATAACAGTTGGGATGCTCATGCAGACAAACGCTAACACCACACTGACCCAAGTTGGGCCGTGAATCAGTGCTGCCACCTTGAGATATCGTATCCTAACGTACCTGTGCCTCACCAGACAATAATACATGCAACAATTCCTCTTCATCTCACTGTTCCCCGGGCTTTCATTGCAGCTATAGCTCTTGAGCTGAATCTCTGATCTCCACACGCTGAAGGACGTGTTCAGTACCCTGCATGTGTCTGGTCATAAATATGAAACATATTTGATGGTATCAGGGAAGCTCAGATGTGTGAGTCCCCTGTGGAAGTGATTGAATTCCTAAATCCCTCACACTCAGCCACCGTGAAATCTTTTCCAACAATGGCCTACCTATCCAGTGTATTAACCAGGTGACTTAAAATAAAATAATGCAAGTCTTATTCTGCCACAGATGAACAGAAAGTTGCAGACATTGAGGAAAACGTTAAGATAAACGACGCGTTATTGTGTCGAGAAGACAAAAAAGCGGTTTTCCATCATCGTTAAGTGATGGGACGGCCGATAGGTTGCAGCTGAGTTGGTGATGAATACCACTCAGAGCGCGTATCTGACAGGTTTTGGTTGCAAAACATCATACTCTCAGCATTTCTAGTGGGGTCATTACAGATGCAAATCCCAGTCGCAGCGGTGTTTTATGACACCTGTTCTTGTTTTCCAGGCCGGCCCCGGTAAGCGTCCCGTCGAGGACTTGCAAATCAAGACAGAAAAACGACAGATAGGCGGACAGGTAAGCCTGCTCAGCTGTCAGTGTTGTCCCCCGTCTCCCCACACTCCCACCCTCCTTTTTCCTCCCGATCACAGCTCTGCCATTTGCGCTCCCATCACTCATTTTCATAGCCTCATCCCTCTCCCCTTCTCCCTCTCCCTCGCTCTCTCTCTCTCACTATGTTAGATGAGGACATTGCACCCTACCTCTGCCTGACACTTGAGCATCTGCTCCTTTCTGCCGCTGGTTGTCTCTGGAGGGTTTGATGCTCATGGGGGTTCTGTGTGAACTGTGTCAAAAAGCCCTCTCTTCCCTGTAGAGATGTCTGGGTTCATGTAGAGGAAACAGATCCCAATAACATGTTGAGGAAATATAGGGCCAGAGGTGAGTAGTGCAACCATGAAATACAGAACAATCCTGCAATACCTGCCAAGCACTTCTGGCGTGATCAATTTAGAGATCTAAAAGGCAGGAATTATAAGTAATAATAGGCCTAGAGCATTGTTATCTGACTGAATCACAAAGTGAGGTTGCAACAGTAAAGAAGGTCCAATATACCATAGTTGAGATGACGTAGAGTTACCCTATTGAAGCGGACTGGTGGGAAAACTCCATAGAGTAGAATTCTGGACTGTGAACCTAGGAATTACATCTATATTTTAATAATTGAGCAACTGACATTACTTCCAATGCCAACACTGTGTGTGTCTATGCAGTAAGAAATGTGTCCATTCTGTAGCAAGGCGCAATGGAAAGGTGTCGAGGTCAGTGTGTTGTGTGTTTCAAGTCTGGCTGTCATGCAGTCTTACCAAATAGCTATAAATGGCACACCATTCATTTAACGTGCAATAACAATGCCAAAGACTAAAAAGTGTTATTGTGAAAAACAAAGTGTCCTTAAAATATCATGCTATTTATACATTTTCCTATATTGCTTACTGATATCTCATGTCAAATTGTCTGTGTAATGGCCTGGTAGTGACCAAGGCATTGCATCAACCTGTAGCCCACTGACAGGCGTAACTAAAGCATCCAACCATGAGGTCATCACAACGCGTTTAGCAATCAAACAAATCACTAAAGCATTAATAAAATATATGTCAAACTAACCCTGAGAAATACAGCTAATATGGTTTTGGGCTACCGTTTAACCTCATAATCATGTGAATAAACGTGTTTTCACAAAGCGGTGTGCATTGAATTTAAAAAGATTATTTTCCCTTCTCAAATACATATTACTCACTTATGCTTCTGGAGCACCTGCTTTGCTATCCTTCGCAGATTCAAGTACCATTTACTCTTGACCCTGTAACCGTGACACATGCCTCAGCTTATTTAGAATAAAAGTGCAGATAAAGAAGCAGAGCATTAGTCTCGACAACCAAGGTGAAATCCAATGACTGACAAAGTCCAAGACTGACGAGACAAAACAGGCTTTAAGTCATCCGATAAAAACAGTTATGCACAACAACCTTGCACAGAGTGAAATGTTTTTGATTCTTCTATTTGGTGCAACAATTACAATACAAGACAAAATGGAATCATATAATCAATCACCTGCCACAATGTATCTTAAAATACTGCATCTCTGTATTCTTTACAATGTAATCCGTTCCAAAATCTTTATTAATGGTGGGACCAAAGTTACGGAGTCGGTGTGTAAAAGTGATTGAAACAACGTCAAGTTGTATTTGCAACAACGACGATGATGACGCCCGAAAGAAATATATAAAAAATCCTCAAACAAAATCTTTCATTTGTGTTTGTGTGTGGACAGCCGCTACGTTAACAGTCTGCTGATCTTACATGTTCAGTGTATTCTGCCTGTGAGCCTTGCACACAGAAACACAAGAGCAGAAGATATAATGATAGCAGTAGCTGCTGCTTCATGAATATAGGGGAAACACTGATGAACGTGGCCTGATATTTTACCTACCACTATGCAGAAATACTGGGTTTAGACAATACAGTGATAGACATGCAAAAAAGATTTTTAAAAAAACAACAACTTTACAGGATTCTAATGTCAACGTTATGATTGAAGCTGTGAACTATTAGTTACAGCCACACAACACTCTTCCAGGGAGTGAAAGAGACTAAAACTGTAGCACTGACGGGTAGGGTGTATTCGTTAGGGTGTTGGATTTAAATATCAATCTTTCTCCCGAATGGCATAACAACATACATTATATTTGAGACCAAAACTATTGTCCCCAAATGTTTTTGCTGGAGCATGATCTGTAGGTATACTAATTTAGTTTGGTTTAGTTTGTCTATGATATACTGCTAACCAGTTACCTAGTTTTACAAGCTGCATGGAGCTAATGTGTACGTCAATGAAACATTTAAGTAACCGTTGAATTACTGTTGAATGACATGTTTTTTTACCTTTACTCTTGTAGACTCTGTGTGTACATTTGTTGTACTTCCTATGGGTGTAAAAAATGTTACTTCTACTTTTATGCTGACCTTGCCACCTTGTTGTCAAATATGCACACTGCTCTGAGAACTGCACACATCCAGTGATACATTAATATCTTCAATGGCCAACATCCAAATCCAAGCCACACACATGTTCAGGCCAGACAGGGTTTGTCAAAGCTGTGCCGTCATGTCTTTTTTTTTTTTTAACTTTCATAAGATTTGTTCGGTCATTTTCTTCAGAATACAAAGTCTTCAAACCACGGAAGGCAACAAATAAGGCATTTTAAAGCAAACATGATGAGGTAAAACTTATTTTCAGGGAAGGAAGTTTGAGTTTATAAAGTAAAGAGCGAAAGCTGACATTTGCGTTAACTGTGAGCTGTGAGTGTCTGTGCTTCAGCTCAACATGCATGGGCTTGCACCTGGTTTGCCAAGTAGTGGAAAAGAAGCCCGAACAGCGAAGGGATCAGAGTGTGTTGTTGCACACATATCCGATAAAAAAGTCTCGTTTTTTGGCAACAGCAAACACATGTTGTAAGTATGAGCTCAAAATTGGCTTTAGGCTTCGAGACTTTGGACAATCTGGTTATCTGGCGCTGAGGATTTTGACACTGTTGAGCATTATGAATGTTTTACTTCCCCTCCGGTCTGTCTTGTTCTTCGGTAACGACAGACTTTCTCAGATCTTGCCCATGCAGGGAAAAAAGCATGTTGCTAAAATAAAACTGGGATGTGTTTTGCGGATGCTTCTCTCTCGTCTCTGAGTTTATTAGCAAGTGTTTCTGATGGGGCTCCTGTGATCTGTGCCATTTTGTTTTTGGAAGTTTCTCCCTCTGTGGTTCTCTGTACTTCTCAGTATGCCTCTAGCTCTCTTCGCCTTCCTTCCTTCCCTCCCTAAGAAAACATGAAAAAAGTTCATAGATGAGTGGGAATTCTTTGAGCTGAATGTGCTCGGCGCTCTAGATGATGCAATCCAAAAAAAAAATGTGTGGCTACATTAGAATGTGCTAGCCTTTCCTCCGACGCCTTGTCCCTTACTTCTGAGGGACTTTTTCAAAACACATCTTGTAAAAGTACAGCTCAAAGCTGTACTGTTGAAGCTGTCAGAACTTTGTAGCATTTCCATTCAACTTCCTTGGACAAACTACTGTCAAGCAATTTGGTTTTTTTATTTCTCATTAATAAGAGGCCCTTTTTTTTTAGGAATACAGTGATATAGGAGGACAGTATTCGATGGCAAGTGAGCTAAATCTGTTAAAATCCAAAGAACTGGAGCACTAAACATGCAGACCCCTGCTTCAACATGTGGCCCATCGATTGCTCAATGATCAGGTCAGAGTTTGTGCACCCACAGCCAGCCCTCATTGCATTCCTTAAAAACTCCTACTATGTTATTAGCATAACATTCATACAAGCAGTATACTTAAAAATAACTTTACAATTCTGGTGAGTTGCCACAAATGCGAGATAAAAATGTCATACCTCTCTACGTACAGAAGCTGCTGTATCTTTCTGCTTACAATGCATGGTTGTGCACGTCATAAACATCTTCTGCATAGTTGTTATCCTGTCCACACATCAGATTATGTGAACAGCTCTCGCACCTCCGCTCGAGCCCGTGAGGCCGTCAGTGGAGATGCCAATTCTTTATTTATTTGCTCCACTTGCTTCAGAATGTTCACTCGCTGTAATTCCTTGTATTACATCTGCTGCTCTGACTTATTCTTATCTGATTCTCTGCTTCTGCTGCAATGACCCAGTTTAACCAGGGATCATTTAATTTAGGATTTCCAAACAAGCAGACTAATGACAAGGGGATAGTTTGGCTGTTAGCTGCCATGCTGACATAAATCTGACATAAATCTCTTTGCAGACAAGCTACTATTAAACTTACAGAAATGGGATTGTCAGTAAAGTTTGGTGAACCCAGTCTGGCTTTGGTGATTCCCACATAATATTATAAAAATATTATGTTATTAAACGTCAAGGTGGACCATTATGTGCCATTGTGCCCATTAAAAACACATTTTATTTTCTTTCTTTGAAAACTGTTTTGTGCAATTATGGAAATAAATCATTTACTCATTCACCAATTATGCAGTATTTCACTTTTGATTTATGCTACGTTTACCAAGTGGTGTAAATTGGATGTGTAGCTGCATTAGTTCTCTTTTGCCACTTTGGAGCAGCAGAACAAGCTGTAAAGACAGCATTGACCCATTATCAACTTCTAAATGATGTTGACACTAAGCAACACCACTGTGTATTTGAAGTTGTGTTTCTGAAGCTGCCTGATAGATGTAAATCCAATATTCACTCTTCTTTTAGCTCTGCTTTGGTCTCCACCAACTATTGAGGAAAAAAGGCTCTTTAGCTGCTTAATGTTCCCCTATATAGCATCAGAGAAACACTAGCCTGTCACCGACAACACTCATTGTCAATATAGAAAAGTACTAAGTAGTTTGTACTTTAAGTAAAATATCTGCATACTTCCCTCACCAAACAGAATGTAAAAGAAAATAACTTTGAATTGCTATTTTTATGATCTATTTCATGCAACTGTGGTCAGGAGGGAACCCTCTTCCAGTCGACACTAACTTTCTGATACCTGGTACTCAATTAAGAGGCAATATGTGAGTTGTCATTCATTTCATCCTCTACAATTAGAAATGTGACAAGATGAGGTTTGCCGTCCATATTTTTAATACATTGTCTATGTTGGATTAAAGTTCAAAAATGACTTTTCACTAAAACGTTAACAGATGATAACATTAAAGATGAATGGCTCTGATGTGATACGTGGATAGAAAATTGGATTTTGAAATGACTCACTCAAGTCCTCACTTGTGTCCTCAGCACTATATGTGCGTCACCTGTTTGTCAAGCTGTACATTTTATGACATGTTTGCTCTGCAGGGCTCCCGTTGATGATGTCGTGGCATGGGGAGAGTCAATCGACCATCTTCTGGAGTGTAAAAGTAAGCGTACTTGTGCTGCATTTATTCCTCTCACTCTTTTGTCAAAGTGCCGCTCTCTCGGTTCTCCGTTCTCTCTTTTTCGCACTCTCAATTCTCCGCTGCTCGGCCCCGCATATCATCACGAATTGCCCTCGGGCTTGTTGAGGAGGACCGAGGATATATTCTCCCTTCAAGTTCATCAAATCCATTCGGAGATATATTCAAGGAGAATGACACTGGCAGAGATAAGAGGCCTAATCTGAGCTGCCAGGGTAGATAGGGTGATTCCAGCCAGCTGCCATTCATTTAAAAAGCCAGCACTCACTGATGGCTTTCACCTGACCACATTCCCGGCCTCTATTTGAAAATGACTAAAGGGGCAAATGGGTTCTTTCTTTGTCTCTCTCTCTCTCATAACATTACAGAAATGAATTCAGCTGATCTGTAATATGTCAGCCTGTTGTCTCCTGCCTGAAGATTAACGGTCCTCCGGAAGATAAATTTTACCTTGCATCCCAGTTGCTCCATTTACCTTTGTCGACGTGCAGTGGCACGTGTGACAAATTGGTAAACAGTAGCAAAAAAGAAATAGCTGTGCATGTGGCAGCTGCAATTTGATGTCATTCATATACCTTTACGTCTCGTCTGATGTTGAAGGGTCGACTCTGTTATGATTGAAAGCTTAGATATGGGCCAAGAGTGATTTGTAGCCGGGGAACAAGCAGCCCCTGGACATATTTTGTTTCCTGTCAATTACTGTCGGAGCACCGGCTGTGATTTATGCCAAACAATTTGTGTGAATAACACCGGTGCTCCCAGTTAGCAGTTTGTTTGTGCTCCCAGAAGACGTGCTAAGTATTTTACACCTGCGTGAGAATCACAACTCCGTGAACATCCCGTATCAACGGTAACGGGGGCGCGAGGAGAAAATACAGGAAATATAGGTGCGTGCAATTATGTGATGCTGAGGCAGTGCACATCGGGATGCTGCGTTTGGTTTTGAAGTTAAAAGCGCCTCCTGACATCCACCACAACACCTGGCAGCTTTCTGCACCGTCTCTTTGTTCCCTGACTTCTTTGAGCTAACAAGTACTATGTCGAGGAAGAGAGAATGTGAGGAAAAGATAACAGAATGGCTTAACCTTTAGCTATGGCTCATTGCTTTTATGATTTTACCATAATATACTCAGATTTCTTAAAAAGAGCAGGTTAGTTTAGAGGGGATATTTGGCACCTTTTATGTCAATGTCCATTCAGTGTTGATGTAAAATGTATTGCAGTCTACTCTCATTGTTTCGGATCATCTAATACCACTACTCAGCTGAACTTGTCTGCTGATTTCAGCCCAGCTTTAAAAACAACCACACAGATGTTTTAAGTTATCCTGGCTGATTTGACCTCTGCTCAGGTTGAAGGTAGGTGGATGTATGATGAGAATGTATTAGTTCACAAATCAGTCGTCGACCATTAAGGATAATAAAGGTGCAATTTGACACTCAATTAGTCTCCAGTCTTGAGAAGAGGTCTAATCAGCCAGATTAACGGACACCACCTGCGTGGGTGTTCGGAAGCTTTGAAGTCATCTTAATCTTTGATAACATTTTTGCGAATTGCCCACAAATGGAGCGGAACTAGAAGCCTTGTATGGCAATTTTAGGGTCGTTGGTTATGCAAATGACACAAACACCTCCACATGAACAGCTGCCATTCATTAGGCTGAGACGAGCAATTCAAGGCACGTTTATGCAGTTAAGAGAGTTTAATGAACAGCCCTAATTGTAGAGAGCTGGGGGTGATTAAAGATAGTATGTGCATATTAAATGCATATGTACAGTGGATTTGGTTTCACAACAAGATAACCAGTTCCAGCCTATGTTTCCACTGTAGTATTTGTTATAACTGCATATTTTGTTGCAAGCAAGACACCCTGTAATGAAGGTTAAAAACAGAAAAAAAGGATTATGGTGGACCGGCCCTCTTATTTCAACTTGGGTTGAGTGTTTGAATTGAAACTGTCCTGGTGTTAAAGTCTCTCTGCTTATTCTGTGCAGCAGGCCAGCTGGTGTTTGAGGACTTCTTGAGGACAGAATACAGTGAGGAGAACCTTTTATTTTGGCTGGCCTGTGAGAACTACAAGAAAATCACCAGAGTTACAGAAATGACGGTGGCTGCCAAGAAGATCTACGCAGAGTTTGTCCAAGTCGATGCGCTGAGACAGGTAAGGCTTTTGTTAAGTTAGACATGAATGAAGTCAGACCTGTGTGTCTCCAAAGAACCCTCAATTGCTAGTCGGCTTTTTGTCACTGTTATGCCTCCACAGTTTCATTCACTTTCAATATGAAATGCAATTATAGGCCTTTCTCACTGCAGACATTTTTACTTGTCATAGTAGGAAGAGCACAGGTGTTAGAATGGCTCCGTTTTATTGAAGCGAGAGCGACAGTGAGCCAGCAAGCACGATACCGAGGCTATTAAGTGAAGGCTGACATATGGGCTGCAGTCAAATGGTCAGAAAAAAAGACATGTCTGATGTCTTTTACCAAACACTTTTCCTTGACCTCCATAAATTGTTCCATCGCTCCTGTCCAGAATAGAATCACCCTTAATTAATGCTGTGTTCACACTAGATGCAACACAGCAACAGGCTACAAATAACTTTCAATGGAAGTTTGTGACAAGTAGCTACAAAATGACACTTATTGTGTGGTGTGACGGGCTTGACGTGAGCTGGTCTCAACTCTTTTCAGTGCTCCAGTGACAAAGCGATGCGTCAACAAATCATATATTTTTGTTTCACCCATTTACGTTAAAAAAAAAAAGGTTCCTTTAGCCAGTTCCCAGTGCTATTTAAGGGCATAGCTACATCAACGAGTGCTTGAGCAACACTTCAGCTGCGACAATGCAGCTGGTCATGCTTAGCCATTTGGTAGCTTTTGTTACTTGACCACAGCATTAGAAGGATGTTTTAATTCATCCCTAATGTACAATTAGAAAGCATTGCATTAAATGTTGCTGCCGCATGAAATTGTTGGATGGCATAATCTCTTTTCCTTGGCCCAGGATGGCCCAGTGTATCCTATGCTAAAGGGAGCATTGAAGCACTTTTCCTTCGCATTTAGAGAATTAGACCAGCCCTTGGCTACTACCTAAATACTTTGCTCATTAAGGAACCTTCCTAAGCAAAATCTTCGACCTCAGCCCATGTCTCTGGCCCCATGGGAGCTATATGGTATGACACATATGCAACGTAACTGGAGCTGCGATGTTGGAGATTACAGCAAAACGGCGCTACAAATACAGGCATGGTGTCCACTCAGGTGCTGTTTGGTTGTGCTCGGCCGAACAGAACCTTTTGGGAACGCTCAAATAGATAGCAGCCGATATAAAACAGAACATTTTACAAAAAAATAAAGCATTTGTAAATGTTCCTTATTAAATATTTTTTTTAATAATTGCAATTCTGCAGACGCCTCAGTGAAAGTGTTCTGTGATTGCGTGTCAGCTATTGAGCCTTTCGGCTGGAGTCCAGATTTTACTGGGCGTGTGTTTTACCTTAATAATATGTTGCTGAGACTTCTCTATTTTAGTCTCATTGCATGATATCAGGAACCTGGAATCAATGCACCTAAATGAGATTCAGCGGTCATTCATTTAATTATTTACACTTGTGCTTTTCCTACGATGGCAATTCCAAATGTCTTCTGTGAAAAGTGCCTATTATCGGACACATTCACTTTCTTTGTTGCTCAGTGCTACATATTTCTTTCTTTTACTATTTGAACAGGGGGTTAACTTTCTGAACAGATATAGAGAACTCATGAGTGAAATAAAAGTTGCTGTTTTTTGAACACAGATAAACATTGACTGTGTGACGAGGGAAGAAATCATGGAAAATCTCTCTCAGCCGGAGCCAAATTGCTTTGACAGGGCGCAGGGACTGATATACAGTCTGATGGAAAACGACTGTTATCCGCGATTTCTGAAATCAGAAATGTACCAAGTTCTCCTGGAACAGGCTTTACAGCAATGAAAGCATCGTGAGGAAAAGAGCCTGTCCGACGCCTCTCTGAATGATTGATTCTGCACTTCAGCCGACTCTCCTTAAAATTTCTGATTAAACAAAAAAGGCTTGTCTGTCAGAGGATGCAGAAGTGGATGGAGATACGGAGCTGTCGGTATGAGGACTGACAGGATCCAATAGCCCAACATGATGTAAATAATTCATTAGGAAGCCTGTAAGTCAAGGAAATACTGATATCAATTTCTGAAAGGTTGACAAAGGTTTGTATGAATTCTTATAAAGAAATGCATATTTAGTTCATGAAGAGTTCAATTTCAAAGCTCTATGTCCAGTGAACAAAAACTGCCAACTGCCTAATATGAACCTCAACCCCAATGACATCAATTGAAATCCAGTATGATTATATTTGATCTCATTAACAAACAACATTGTGTGCTGGAAGAATCCATAAAATGTCATTATGTTGTGTTTCGAAAAAATCAGTTGCAAGCACTGTATTTTGTTTGTGATGTAATGTTTTTGTTGGATCACATGAAAGTACAATAACGGCAACTTTAAAGCGTCTCATACTGCCGGCTCCTCAATAAGATTTTATTTTTGACAGTAAATGTTGTTTGAACTAAAACTCTGCTGTGGTGTTTTTGTTGGACAAGTCTTGCAGCTGTTGTGGCTGATTATGATGATTAAGGACAAACGGTGTGTAGCGTGCACACATCCAAGAAACTCCTACAGGTGCTGGATCAAAAAGCAAACCAAGGGCAAAAAAACAAACAGACAAAATGTCTGAACACTGCACTGATAGCTCCCAGCTATTTATATTTAATAGAGCAATATTAAAATCGTTGTCAGTTCACCATCACAAAGCAGAGCAGGCCATGTGTAAATATGTATGGACTCAAACGCACTCGTCACTTTGGTGGTTGTGATGTGATTTATGGTCAATCTACTCTTAAACTGCACCAATCAGCAGAGGACAACACTGGCCGTTACTCCAACATAAAAGGACAAAGCAAGCTTCCATAGAAAAGGCAAAAACAGATCCAAACATCAAGATAAATATTATTCAGGCTTCAGGCTCATATTAAATATGAAGCATGAATCATCCAGAAGAAACGAGTATCATAGAACCTACTCTATAGAAAACAGTAATATAGGATCACTTCCTCAAAAGTAATCAATTATATTTTCAGTACATTTTATCTCAACGGTCCAAATGCTGTTTCACAGCCTTTTCTTAAAACTGTAAACTTAATGTCTATCTCCTGTCAACTACATATGCTGACTGCCTGACAAAGTTTGTTGTTAACACAGACATATTTAACTTCCTCCTTGCCTTGCAGTTAGGCTTTGTAGTCCACACCTTACTGAACACTGATAAGTTGTTTTATCATTTACAATCCACCAAATCATATATTCTTGCTCCCTTAAGGTCCACAAAGCCAAGGCAAACACAGTGGCTTTAACATGTGTGCTGTAAAGATGATGAAAAACATGAATAGTAAGCTGCAAGTGTCCTATAGTATCATATTTATGCAGAAATATTTGGTTGAGATTTACGGTGGAAGAGTCACTTAAAAGAAAATAATATATATTCTACGGGGCTCTTTAATGTTATTGATTTAGCTGCTAAACCCTCTAATCACTGCAACGACTGCTGTGAAAAGTAAGAACATTTTATTTACAAAAAATAGAGGGGAAAACTCCAGGGGTTGTTTTCACAAACAGTTTAAAAATAAGATCTGTTACCCAGCCTAAAGAAATCTCAGCAAGGCGTCCCACTTTGTAAGTGGGTTAGGTTTAGTTCCGTGGACAAGTATCATATGTTTCCTAAGAGTTTTAGCAAGGGGATAGTGAAAATGGCTCAAGGTGAATTGCTGCTAATGTAGACAGCCCAACAGTGACCCAAATCAAATTGGAAGGTCCATTTTTGTTGGCTCACAATGTGCAAACATCCGGTGCGTATGAAGTAAACTGAGCTCATCCAGCAGCATCTATGGCATAATCTTGAGATCAAGATCAACCATAAACATCATTCCTATGCACTCTAATCTTAGCGATTGACTAACTTCCTATTTTTTTAGTATTTGAAGAATAATATTTCCGTTTGTATCTTGAAGCCATTTTAGTTTAATGTGTACATGTTTTGGATTTCAAATATGCATTTGTAGCATTTTTGGTTAAATATGAGACAGGTTAGCTTAGCCAAAAGACTGGAAGCAGGCGGGGGACTGCTAGCCACCTACCAGTATATCTAATGTTCACTAAATAAGAATATATTTGTTCAATCAGAAACCAAAGTGTAAGATAACAAATTCCAAGAAATTCATTGGTAAGCGTTAGCTGAGCTGGTGGTCGGCCAGCTCAGCTAAAGCTAAATGTTTCCTGTCTTCATGCTAAGCCAAGCTAACCACCTGCTGGTTGTTGCTTCATATCGAGATATAGCAGCGAACTCTTGGCAAGAAAGTGAATACGCATTTTTCCCAAAAGGTCAAACTGTCCCTTTAGCCTTTCGCCCAGCAGAAGTTGCTTTCATGACAGTATCGATCAGCATCCAGTGAGACATCTGATAGCCTTTACACACCGGAAGATTGACGAATAGGTGACAAGAATAAGAGAAATACTCGCCTGCGAATATTTTGCATCAAAGTTAATTATACCAGGAGCGACGTAAATTTACGACAGTTGCAGCACTTTTTCAATAAAAGGTTTGAATAGACATTACGTCAGTCATTTATCAGACGCTTTTATCCAAAGTGACTTACAATTCAGATTCTATCACACCGTAGGCACAGCTACGGGAGCAATTTTGGGGTTAAGCATCTTGCTCAAGGACACATCGGCATGCGACTAGCGGAGGCGGAGCCGGGGATTGAACCGCCGATCCTCTGATTGAAGGACGGCCCTGCTCTCCACTTAGCCGCAGTCGCCAAATGGCACAGGTAAAGGACCAACTACCTTGATCCTTGACCCAGAGCAGCATCTGGCAGTCTGTCTGAGGCAACGTGTTGTATAGCCTATAAGCTATTTAGACTTTCCTTTTCGCGAAATGCTCTGAGTGAATTTGAGTTCCCTCTGGTAAAGAGTAATGCAGTGTATATGTCTAGGGCTTTTATTGTGAAAGGTAAGAACGGAAGGAGTGGATCAGGTATGAGCTGCCTTTGTCAAGGTTGAAAGGAGTAATAAAGTTTGCCGTCTCGGTTCGGACTGCAGAGCCTCCGTGTTGTTGTACATGGTTAAAAAATGCAATATCTTCGTTCCACACATCGTGATTGGTTGATGCCTTATTTCATGATGCCAAATCTCAGAAAACCGACCTCATCCAGAAAAGAAATTGTTGCATATTATTCACGTTATGTTTAAAAGTTTTCTACAAAAAAAAGTCAAATATATTGATGTGCAAATTAATCACACGAATAAAAGGAAAAGACTTATTAGTAGTCAAAATATGAGAACATATTGTGACTGAGGCAAAGCCAAAATATGTGAAAACGGTACCATGATGTGAAATTTACATAAATCCTCACTGAAAGCTCAGGGTGATATGGGAATTAAGACTTTCCACTACAGTTCAGTGCTAGTGTATTAGGGGAAAAACATATTCATGCTTTGCTCCTTCTGGGGAGATATAACAATGTTAAAATGAAATGTTTCAGCACATTTTTTTGTGTGTGTGTGGGGGGGGGTTGTGTGGTTTAAATCTACATGTTACTTGTCAATGTATCTGCTGGATAAGATCAGCCTGTTCTTGCGTACATGCATAAATAAAACCGTTCTTGGACCTTACACGCACAGGTGGTGTGTCTGCAGTTTAGTCACTCTGTGCAAGCGATTCTGCAGAGAACTATCTTCTGCCATTCTGATTGCAGGTCCAGCACTATCTGATTGTATTTCTGGCACTGCTGGAAGTCAGCAAGGGCTTAATACTCTGGATAGAGTAGGAAGGGTTCGGTTGGGAAGGTCAAGCAGCAAGAGCAGAAGGAAAGAAAAAAAAGATATGACATTAGAAAAATCGTGCAGAGGCTGGATGAAAAGAGCTGTTGGAAGGAGTGGACAAATAACGGCAATGAAGGTAAGAGTAATAGAAGTAGAGAAAAAGGAAAGGACAGAGTCTGTAATGAGAAAAGAAGGATTTGTGGAGAGGGGACAATGAGAAGGAACGAGACGAGGGGTGAGGGTATTAAGAGTGGCAGAAAGGAAAAAAAGAGGATGGAGTAAAAGACCTAAATTAAATCAGAGCGCAAACATTGAGAGAAAGGTTGGAACGAACAGGGGGAAAAGTAAGTAATTGAACGAAGAAGCACTGCAGGGCAAGGGGACGGATGGATGGACAGGGGCGAGTGAGGGGAGGGTGCCGAGGCAGCAAAGCCCCAGCAGGTCAACGTAATGTGGGCAGCAGAGGCTGAGATAATGCCCCAGGACTTCAGGCTCGGGGAGATGCGAGTGGCAGAGTTCGCAGTGGGTGGGAGATAAGGCAACGGAGTCTCTGCTGACTGGCACAACCTGTTCTTTCTTCACAACTGGGGAGGAGAAAACTTTACACCGCCTCAACGCAGAAACTCCCAAAGATTAACTCCTCCTGTGGCAGACTTCAAGTGCTGATGAAAGAGTGGGTTTTTTTTTTTTTTCCTCTACTATCTTATGATCTAAGGAGCCAACAGTATTTCTCCTCCAGCTTACTCCCAGCCAGTGTGATGCGAGAGTGTTTGTGTGAGAATGAAAGTGAAAGACCCTGCAGCCGTAGTGTATGATTCTGTAATGAATATTTTACATTGTTTTCATCATTGAACATACTGAAAATATGTTAAATGCACTTATCACATAAAATGACACACAATCCTGAAGTATACTGAATACCTTAGCTAATGCTGAAATAATGTGTCAATTAAAGGTACCCTTTTGTAGTTCTTTGACCAATAGTAGTGCAATGGAGCTTTGGGTCAATCGTATGTTTATATTTTACATGCACACAAGAGAAAACATATGTGAGGAAGAAAAATTAAAACAAGGAACATAGACAATGCAGTATTCTAAATATTTACCTAAAAATGTCATTGCAAAAGGTTTGTGAGGAAGGAAATGCATTGTCCGAGACCGTCACACCTTGAGGATACACAAAATGACTTTTGGTGAGAAACCGTGAAAGTTAACAGTATATTTGTTTGTCTGCAAGAAATGTCCACAAGAAAGTCAATTAATCAATTATCGGTTCATTATTGAAGTCATTTATCAGGATTACCAAACGTCTTCTGTATCCTGTTTCTCAAATGTTAGGACTTGCTTGTTGTATCTGTTTGACATCATGCTAAATCAAATAGACCATTAAGTGTACAAAACAGGCAATTGTAAGATGTCACCTTGGGCTCTTGGAGTTTGCGTTTTTCATAACTAACTGACATTTCGAGTTTAAGAGACTAATGGTTAGTGAAAAGAAATAGATGCAATTATATAACCTGACATCAAAATGTGGCACTGAATGCTGCTTAGTAGGCACAATCTCATTGATCTCTCCCACTGAGGTAATGTCTACTCCCCCCATATTTACTGTGTATCAGTGGATCATTTGAGGAAACATACTTTCTTGAATATGCAGCTCATAAGCATAATATAAGGTAAACTTGATTTTGATGATATGCATTCAATCAAATTACCACACACCAAGTGAGAAAATGAATGGTGCCTTTGGGGCCTCTGGTGAACTTTGATAACAGAAATTAAGCCTTGACTCATTCTGAACCTGCCGAGCTCTAACTCACTATTTACAGTGCATACTCTTTATGAGCGTGCGTACACATCACCACTAGATGGAGACAGATGTCTGGTCTAAGCAAAAGTACAGTAAAAGCCATATTTGGAAAACAGCATAACTGTACGGGAGGTTTAATGACCGGTGTAGGTGCTAAAGTTTGAAATGAAACTAGCATAGGGAACCATATTTTACAGGTTTAACATTGTGTTTGTGTCTTTGACACGTGAACCTACATAAATAAGTATTATGCATATCAGTTAATTATATACTGATTTGTAATTAGTCATTCAGAAAAATGCTTCAAGAACTCCTTGAGCTCTGGATACAGGATTTTCATATTTGCTAGGGCTGTTCATCCATATACTCTGTGTTTTATGATTGGTTTACACATTTTCATAAATGTCATCCTTTATTATACTAATAAAACCAGGAAAATGTGGTCAGTGCAGTTTCTTAAAGATTATTGCTGACAAACAGAGCAAGAATTAAAGTATGTCAGTTGAAGCACTTCTGTCTGGGGACAGTGTACGGCATAATAGGAACCTGTCAGTTGAACTTCCCCTGACCTCATGTCTCTCAGATACCAAAGGCTGTTTCACTTCCACAGAGTCTTCTGGTGAAACACTTGCAACACTGATTCCTCGCCCTGTCAGTCTGTGTGGACAGCGATGGTTCTCTGTAACTTCAAAAATGGATGAAAAAGATAATCACTTCAGGGAAAAGAAACGATGTTCGAAAGTAGAGATTGGATCTTAGAAGGCGGTGCTAATTAGAAGACTTGAAGACATCCACATACAGCGGCTAATACTATCCATAACGTTCAATAGTTACATTTTAAAAAACATTTCTGCTTTCACGTCACTTTCATATCACCGTTTGTATGCTTGAGATGCAATTTTTGTTTGGTTTGGCTGCTTCCTCTTGTCGTGTAACAATCGCAAACAACGGAATCTCCAAAATGAAATGTCTCAGTGTAGATTTAGGCCACAACAATAGCTTTAATAAACGTCAAAGCTACAAGATTATGAAACTCTACTGGAGAAATAGACACTAGAAATCCATCTGCTCAATGCTCATAAAATCCTTCTCCATTGCTGAATTGTCAACCTTGGGAGTAAACACTCACAATGAATGTGATCTTACAGAGTGTATTTATGAGCATTTACCTCACACTTTAAGGGGTTCAGTGGACCATAAACCATATGTGAGAACAAAATACTTCATATTGTAACACAGCCATCCCTCATCAGACCTCTCATCTGTGAGGAACAAAAACCTAGACAAGGACTGCACATGATTCATTTTTCAACCAGACACTTGTTTACGGCACTACAGTGGACCGCTCTTCTTTTAATTTCTTTGGTGTAAGATGGGTTTGGCTACTACAGCACAAAAAAATAAAAGCACAACAAAATTCCTTCCCATTCACTGTATAGTAGAAATGCGATGGCTTAATGTAGAACAGACTAGTGTGAGTCCTCGCTCCCTCCCCTTCAGCGGGTCACTCTCTTACACGTGTCACTTACACATGCCCAGCGTGATGGAAATATCTAATTTCAGACACCAAACTGAGTCAACCTGACACAGACTAATTGCTGTCGCTAGTATTCCACATGAAACCTCAGCAAGATCAACAGCCTTTGCTGTGTGTGCGGTGCCTCCACCTCTCACTGCAACAGCAGCACTTCCATGCGTGACCGAGAGCATGATGGGAGCTCAAGTGCTTCATTATTCCGGGGACCAAATTTATTTGGGGTTTATCATCATGATGGTTTGCAGAAACAATGTCTATTAGTAAACACAGACTCTGGAAGTTAAGTGTCCTTACGCCATCTCTTCAGAGAGACTACCACCTACAGTATAGTATGTGGCTTTTTAAAAGGCCTCTTGTGTGTGCACGATGACTCAGATCGCAGAGACCGTTGTCTCGATTTACCTGACTCACAAACACAATCGGCGATGCCAACTTCAGTTCAGTCTGCCCTTGGTTTGATAGAAGATAACTGATGAGTCGGTTACATCACATTTACAACCTCACTGCCCAGATAAGCAAGTACAGAACACACACAATAAACCGTTAAGCCTGCCTGAATGTGATCACACAGCTTGTTTATTATTTGCTAACCTATAATGTGTTTGTACAGCGGAGCTAAGAGGTACACTAGTAACAAATCAAACAGAATTGAAAGTGTCATACTTCTCTATGGTCTTCAGTTGCCTTGCAGGACATTATTGCTGCTGTCAGCGTTCACATCTCGCAAAGCACACTTCCTGTCAATCAGCAAGGCCTTGTCTGATGAAATACTTCATGATTTTCCAATATTTTGTAACGCTGATGTCAAAACAGATCCTCTGAAAGCATCCTGAAGTTGGTGAGATACAGTAGCCTGATGAAAGTGGGTTAATACTGTCAATCAGGGGGAATTCTGGTGTTGTGAACACACTGCTGAATCATACCAAACAGATACTGCCAGAGGTCGACGGCTAAATTCTGAATATAAAGATGTGTTTGGTCTCATGGCGAAATGAGAATGAAAAGATGTGTCCTCCTGTTAGTCACTGGCAGGTCATTCCTGACTTTGGAAAAAGCAGTTGACCAAACTAAGTTTTGACTTAATTGGTTGTTCTGGATTTTTCCACCATATCCCACAGTCTTTATCAGTAGATGATGCCAACAAGGAGTCGTAAATGTTCAGAATAATAGTTTGAACATCTACATTTCTTCAACTACTGACCAAACTTTACTTGCAATTAAAGACAGTTTGATATGGCCAAAAGAAAGTTAACATTGAACCAAAGAGTTGATAACAAGTACAGTACAAAGGTAGGTTTGATGTGTTTAGCCTCGCTAAGATTTAAGAGGTTACGCTGAAAACAGAAGGTCATTTTTTTTATTCACTTTCAGTACAGCCATCTACTTGGACATTAGGTCTTCTGCCAAAGCTAACACCACTGAAGTTAACCGAGTGCTCCTCGGTCAACTAGTTTTATCAAAACAGATTGAAGGAAATAGATGTTTCAAAAAAGAGCTAGCTAGCTTTGTGTTCTTGTTAGCTGTAAGTCATATCTTTATACAGTGTTAAGATACTAAAGCCCGGAGATTTATCCACCAGAAAAGTCCCTAAGAAGAAGAAGAAGAAAGATTTTCTAAATCCTAAGCGGCTTTTGTCGTGACTGTATGAGAAAAACACTGTTAACACATTCGAAATAGTAATCCCTACGAAAATCACTGGACAAGGAAAAATGGACTGCTTCACGATTTTTAGAAAAACTTATCTGAGTTTTCCTCTAATTCATATGATACAGAGACAATAGTGTATGGGGGCTAAGCTGTTGGCCTTATCATCAGTAAACCAGGTATAAACAGATACAGTATGTAGTACTTCTGTTAAGATCTCATGATATCATTGTCAGCCATCATTGGACTGGTAGCTAAGAACTCTGTAATGTTACTACATTTATAAACTATGGATGTCACAAGAGTTTTACAAAAATGAATAAATCCTAAATATGATTGACATATAGGACAAAATGTTCAAACAAAATTCTGTTTGTTGCCAGTGTTAAGTGCTATGTAGGCTTGCTGACCCAGTGACCATTCAAGTGTTTTCATTCCCAACGTTATGCCAAGTTCACAGAGAGTCAGATGATAAGGGTAGTATTGAGAGAAGCACACTTTGCTGTTAAGTGATACTTATTGTTCTCTCAGTCTCAATCTGCTGTCGGTGTTAGTAATCAGCTATTTTCCACCTCTGTGTCAACGACCGTACAAGAGGAAATCAACCCACACAGAGATGAGAGGTGATGATTCAGCCATTCATCTTTTATTCAAGAGTCTGTCCGTTTAGTTCAGGTTTTCTGGCTAAAAAAAGGCTAGTGGCTGCATATTTTGCAACTACGATTGATGGCCGACCTCTTTTGATGTCCAGCTTGATTGAGTTCATTCCGCACTGGTTGATGGAGATTCTTTTAACTCTCATTCCTTAATTTTTTATCAGTTTTAGTTTAGGATCAAGTACTGTCATCTGCATAGAAACCATCAGGAATATATCCAATACATGATTGTTCTTGTTTACATTTGAATGGAACATCATTTCTCTTAATGGTGGTTGTTTGTAGGTAAAAATCTAGACAAAAAATAAATTGTTGAACACCAGGAAGCACCAGACCTCAGAAGTAATGTTTTCAACCTTGGGGTCCGGGCCCCCGAATGTGGTAGCAAGATACATCTGAGAAGTCACAAGATGATTAACAAGACAGCAAAGAAGAGAAACATCTCTGCTACACTTAACTCACTTTTCAAATCCTTTCTTTTTTCTTGTGAAATGCTAGAGATTATAACTACTGGAGGACTCTAAACTATTTAAAATGAAACAATCTGAGAAGAGAGCTTCACTGTTTGGTTGAACTGCTCACAGCTGAGAGACATAATGCAACGTGTGTCAAAAGGTGATGAGTAGGCATGGCTTAGCTATTCAGGGTGCACAAGCCCAAAAAAAAGCTGATAATAAGGTCACCAAAGTAAATTGATGGAATAATCTGTACAGTCTAAATTTACAGTTTGACTCAACGGATGTGGATCACTGAGATAAGCTGCTTGTTGTTTCTATCCGCTCTCCTTTCCAGTCTTTCTTTCTATTTGCATTTAATTTCCATTGAGAAACAACATAAAGTTGACCTACAGTAACAACATGCTGCAAGTTAACAAGAATATTTCATAAGGAAGGTGACAGGCCACTTCCAAAAACTCAAAGCAACTTGTCTTTCTTGAAACAGTCTCACATTCTCACACTGTGAACATTTTTTACTGGAACTATGTTTTGCTAAAACAATAATCCTAAAAGGGATTTGGTTTCAGGATTTCTGGCAGGGGTAAACATGTTCTTCAATGGAGCCAATGAGAAAACAAATCTACATGAAGTGGGAGACATATGGTACCAAATTTGTGGGAAATGTAGCCCCAATCTTCAGAATCACAGAGGCTATACTGTAAATAAGCCAAACCACAGTCTCGCGTTGGTAATTGACTATTCGGTAAGCTGCTGTATGCAGTTTACAATGATAACTGTGGCAGATTTACCACTCAAAATTCGGAGTAATTTTTGAAACAATAAGTCACTGATTTCAGACTAAGATAGCAGGCTGAAACAAACAGCAAGCTGTAGCTAGGTAAGATAATGCTAGTTCCATGAACCGCAGTCTCCCACTGCTGTTCTTGTTTGTTTCACAAGCTCAATGGATTGATCATGACACTGTGAATGCTGATGTAGTTCTGCATTCTCTGAACTTTCTCATGTTCCTGATGAAACTACCGTTCAACCAAGCGTTCAACATTAAAGGCGTTGTCTGCTGAGAACTCCCTGACCTTGCACATGCATCTACTGCAGCTCCTGTAGTCCGTGTGTGGAAAGTTTGAAATAAACTCACTTCAGCATTCTCTTAACCACAAACAAAATGGTCAGACCCCTGAGGGAATCCTGAAAAGCACCCACATTAACACCCCCACCCAAACACACACACACACACACAAGCACTGTCTTTGCTTGGTATCAGTATAGATAGAAACGTCCTAACTAATTTCCTGTTTCCTGTAATGCTATTACAATGACTGTTCTTAGTCGAAGAATGTTTCAATTTCTATGTACACATTTTCTGAAAAATGTCGAAAGCTATGATAAAACCCCAATTGAGACGCATGTTCTGGATGTGCTGTATGCGTGTCCAAATAATGCTCCTGAAATCTGAATAATATCAGCTGATGTAGGGTATTCATCAGAAGATGCTACATTAAAAAAAAGGCCTATTTTGGAACATCCAAATGTTTATGCTATTGACATGACCTGTATCGAATTAGGAATATTGTCATATTCGGAATAATAGTGGAATATTAGTGTCCATTTAAACGTAGTCAACACAGCAGCTATAGAACAACCATGCCCCTCCATTCCTTCTGTACCTTTAGTACTGAAAACGGCAGGGCGAAATAGTGGCACCACAGTCCCACCTGAAACATATTGGGTGAAAGGGGGTAGCGAATGTGTTCGTCGGTCTAAGTCATTTTTGATTCCCATCCTTTTCAGTCTCTTCTTTCAAGGTTCCAAAATAGATAATTACGTGTCTATGGCAAATTGTCTTGCATGTTTTTGTTATAACTATTGAGTATCAAGGATATGGCTGTATATTTATGTGTACACACATAATGAACCCTATATTTTGTATTTATAATGCAGCAAAGTGTCATCTCAATAATGCACATGACCGCATTCATTTATAAAAGCACTGCAAGGCTATTGGTTTTGCTTTCATACCATCGTTGCAATCTTTCAAAAACAGTTGACAACGGTATACCTATTATGACATATACGTTGTTTATAGATGAATGGAGTGTTGAGAAGTTTGAAAGACAGCTGTATTGGATATTGTTTATGGCTTTGAAAGACGTGCTTGGACTTTGATAGAATAACCAGACTACGGTTTCCGACTGAGGAAATGATCAGTGGATCATGCATTTTTCCATCATTTTGACCTTTTCAAGTTATCTTTTTGCACAATTTGGGATTGTATAATTACTTGTCATTTGTGTCAGTTGCATCAAATAGTTAATTTCGCAATTATATGAACCCTCCGTCCACAGAAATTCCCCTTTCTTTAAGGCTTAAGCCCTGCTATTAATAACTTGTCACTCCATGACAGTCAGCTCTGAGCCGTTCGGCTGGCAGTACACTTCAACCTTAAGGAAGCCCAACTCTGCTTGAGGACTTTGGAGCAGACCTTGGCCTGCGCACAGAGAAACACAGAAGAATGAGAGACCGCTGTGTATGTACACCACAGAGTGGAGGCACACTTGGACACAGACACCTGCCTCAAATCAGAACCTCAATCACAGCAACTGTCTCAAATCAGAACCTCAATCACAGCAACTGTCTCAAAGCAAAAATGTGAAGTCCCTCTATATCCCACACCAAAACACACACAAAACCAGTCAGTTTCAATTAGTGTGACGGTGCTGATATACGTGTACCCATGTTATAAGACAAATATCTATTTAGTGAATTAATAAATACCTGAAAATTTAACAAACAGCTTCAATTTCTATATTATTTCCTACAAATGGAGATATTCAAAGAATAGCTGCCTCAGTAGAAATGGTCTGGAATGTATTTTGTATTTTGTCTCACGGTTTATGGATGGACATACCCACCCTTTATTAACGTCATGTTTTCAGGCCCCTGTCCACCTCTGGGCTCAGTGTGTCTCAGTGTATCTAGACAGAAACTGGAATTTTACAGCTGTGAGTCAGGGACAACAGTAAATGAAGCAGCTGCAGTCATCTGTATGCTTACCCAAAGGAATTTAGATGCGTGCACCAGCAGGCCCTCAGCGTCACAGGTATCGCACCTTCCCTGCAAGGGTAAAGGCATGTAGGGAACAGTGCTGTTTAGAGACACCATAACAGACCACTGTAACTCCTTACAGGACATTCCCAGGAATGTGAAAATGCCAAAATTTCGTTTTTCAAAGATTCGTTTCCATGAAATTAAGGAGCTGATGCAAAATGTGAAGCAGCCCAGAAGGTAAGCAAGAGCGAGTAATGGTTTGAGCGAGCTGGACAGGCTTACTTTTTTTTTTACACTGTAAAATTGTGTAAAAGTTTAACTTCATTTGTTTTGCAGACCTGATATTGTTCTTAATCGAAGTGGGCGTAAACGACAAAGAATAAATGATGAGACATATCCTTCAAAACTCAGGTAGTGTACGTGACACTATTATAGATATCTTTATTTTCCGGCTGTTCAGTAAGATGAAAGTTAACTCTGAAATATCTCTTTATTACAGATGGCAGACTGATCATAAACTCCAACCGACTATGGAAAAAATGCTACATGATAAAAGTAACGCGTTACAAAATGTTGTGCTTGTTTTGAGATAATAAAATGCACGATGAACATTAATCTCTGTTTCGAAAACTAAATTTAGCCTCATAAACTTTCTCATGATATCTAAACAGTGAATCATTTAAATATCTTCCTCTTTACAGAATATTTAGCAGCATTCCGCAGCTTCCTGCAGTCCGAGTTCAGCGACGAAAACATTGAGTTCTGGCTCGCATGTGAAGACTTTAAGTCAACTGCTTCACCGGAAGACCTTCACTGGAAGGCAGAGGGGATCTACCAGGAGTTCATCCAGCCTTTGGCCTCCAGAGAGGTCAGTGATAACAAGGGTAAATGGTTCATGGTTGACAGAGACAGAGCTGGATGAATAGCCAGCAGACAATAAAAAATACACTGTAAACTATTCTTCGCCTTTAGCACACTTAAATATCATAAATAAAAACCTAAATATACACATCATTGCATCTACTAAATGTCACAACTGTTACTGCGAGTGTTGGTCACTGAGGTGAAGATGCATTCTCTGGGGTGGGGTTTTGTTCAGAGCGTTTGATGAAATCTGAATCCAGTAGAAAAAAAAGGAGAAAGCCCTCATCAAAGAATGAATATGTTGCACATAATTCTCCGCTCATTCACAGTGAAGTACTGCACTACTACACTTCTTTACAAACACACACAGAAGACACAAGACGGGTTAATATCACACACAGTCGTGTTTTCATGACTTTTCGGGACATCGTATTGACTCAATTCATTTCCTGAAGACTTATCCGAAGTAAGTCTGAACCCTAAAATGTAATGATTGACTCTGTGGTCAGATTTATATCCACACAAGATAAACACGCCCACACAGGCAGAGTGTGTCTTTAGCCGGCTGCAACTGTTTTCAGAGGTCTGACACGGAGACAGACCTCTCTGTAATGTCACCTTTTGTCAAATGTCAAAAGTCCAGTTTGTAGCAAAGGGAATTGTTCCCACTTCAATACTTTCCAACATATTGGGTTTTCATGAGGTCAGAAGGAAAGGAAAAAAGCAAGTGTAGTCATTATTGTTACACATACAGTCAGGAAGCAAAGCCAAGTTTGACAAAACACCTGCGCTCTGCTGCTACGGTAGTATCCCGTCAAACCGTCATCCATTTCAAGACCTGCCATGATACTCGGCTGGACTCTGGATGAGAAAAACTTTAAGGCCCCCCTTTTAAACATATTGCTTCCAGTGCCTCTCGGCGTTCTCTGATCGCCCCCTGGGGGATAGTACCGCCCCTTTTAAAAAATACTAGTTTGGAGGGTCTTGTTTTCTAGTTGTTTGAATCACATTGTTGAAGTGTACCACAGTTATTTGGCAGATAGATTCGGTGCAAATCCCACTGTATTCAACACAATTTAGCGGTTTTCTCTTTGTTTCTTCTCCAGATCAATGTTGATCACCACATTAAAGAGAAGATCAAGAAGTCTTTGGAGAAGCCGAGCCTCTCCTGCTTCGATGAGGCCCAGAAACACGTTTACCTGCTGATGGAAAGAGACTCTTGGCCCAGATTTCTCAACTCGGATGCCTACCTGAGTCTAAAGTACAAATCCAGGACTCGTTGGTACATTTAGCTCAGAACAAAGTATCAAAACTGCTTTTCTAATCGCCACGTTTTGTCTTTTTTTGCCATTTGGCTGAATGGAAAAGTTATTTCACACTGTATAAGAAGCTTGGATCAAAACCACTCTTTTAAGGGCAGAAAATCTCTTTATATGAAATGTTTTCAACCATGTGCAATTTCAACTTTTTATATGATGGTAAGATGATGTTTTGATGAAATGTTGTGGAAAATGATAAAGCAGGAAAAGGAAAAAGTAATGTGAGTGTGAGGGGGGAGGCATATGTACGTAGGGAGGAGCGAATGCTGTTGGTATGAGTCAGTACTTTAGATGATGGTGCAGAGTTTGGAGTTGTTTGAAATACTGTAAGTGTTGACGAAAAGTCTAAAGGCGTTAAGGTGCAGAGTACAGCATGATAAATAAAGGGTTTCTGACATGTAAAACTAAAATGACCTGGTGTCTCATTATTGTGCATTTTACAAAGTCATGACTTCTTGACCATCTTTGGATACATTTCACGAGATGAGTAGTTGTCACTCAACATCTATAACTATTCTTACTATTATAACTATTTTCCATGTCGTCAGAAGCTTCAGACAAAGATATAAATTCATCTGACTTCAATCTAACTGGACTGGGGATGGGCATGAGTCAAAGAAAGGAAAACAAAAAAAAGAGAACAGTTTCCACAGCTCCCCCAGCAAGGAGATTCTGTCTTTGGTCACATGTCTGATATATCCTTTAATTAGGTGCAGCGATGACTCCACACACCAGCAGAAGGGTTTACCAAACTGGAAAAAAGTAACCCCGCGGTAACCCTTGATCTCGCTCTGTTCTGTAAATGGCCTTATTCTTAAAAATTGTGCCTTAAAAAGGAGTACTGAGGCAGCTAATAATAACCCGGGGGGCTTAAACGACAGCACTGGAGTCATCAGACAACCTGATGCGTAACAGATCAGGCTGAATGTGCTGCCTTGTTAGGGGAAGAACCTCATCGCCCACAGACAATGATGGCAGAGATACACAAGTGCTTTACTACGAGAAATAAGAAGTGTACTTAGGGAGAGGATGATATTGTTCAAATAAAAGCGGAGAATATATTTCAGATTCAAGATTAATGTCTTACGAGTGAAGCTTGTTTGTCTAAAAGAAAATGGGAAATATGAATTGTTGTCACTCTCATTTTGTGCCCATTAAACCCTCGCTGCATGACTCCAGACTTTCGCGAAATAAAAAATATATTTGGAGCATAAGAAAGCACTGCATGCTGTTATTCAAAAGTTTAAAAGTGTGGAGAAGAGGAAGTATTAGGAGGACTTTTAGCTACATGTTATGTTTAAAACTATAAAACATCTTTACTTTAATGAGCGGACATTGTATCGCAAGAGCAGGCGTTGTGAAAATGTGCTGATACATTCAGTATTGTGATGTGTCAGATCAGTTTGTATACAAAATACCCTAACAAGTATCTGCTGTTGTATTTAAGCAGTATATGAAAATACATTTTTTTTTGGGCTGCTGACTAAAACTATTTGTAAGTATCACAATAAACAGCTTCATGAGTTATTTCCATGTCAAACGTCAGTAACTCTGAGTACACTGGGATGTCGGGGGTTGTTCCTGATAAGTGACAAAGGTCTCACATCTTCATATCGCATCACATGGCGCTTCACACATCTGTCACTGCTTTCTCATAGCCCGGCACAGTTACCATGGTAGTGAAAAGGAAGTGAGTATTGTCGACGGCACGGTGTCAAGACGGACACACTCGGGGAACTTCACTACCAGATCTGGATGCCACAGGCTGATGACGTTAACTGCTTTGTTCCTCATTATACCTGTTACTGTATACAGGATCAAATGAAAAGGGAAAGCTCTCTGTTCACAGTGTTTGTTGATTCTTCGTAACGCTTCGGTACTAAGAACCGTGTTTGGGCAAAAGAGGGAGAGTAGCATCAAGGAAGCCAAGCCTAAGGGCAGATTGTAACGGAATAGCCTGGGGCATCAGATGGTGAGCAGGAGCAGCTGGTAATAGGCTAAGAAAACAGACGCATTCAGTCAGGTTTATGATATCGCAGAACTTCTGTGAGGTATTTTTAATTACCGTCTGAATCCTATTTCTTTCCTTTCGGACTCTGCTCCCTATTATCACTTGTATTCACAGGGAAATGAAACATAACAGAACGCTGGCTGGTAACACTAAAGTACATTTGCTCTGCTGTTTGTCAAGTAACTCTTTGGGTAAAAAATAGGACATTTATTTTGGAAACATTACGATAAATTGCTGTTATGGATGAGCAGAATAATGCATCTCACATGAAAGTGTACATTTGTCCAATGTGAAAACAGAGGCAGATGGTGTGACTCCCACTTCAAACGTCTAGCCAAAGCTTAGCGTGGAGCGAGGAGACATGTCTATAACACTCAACTTACCCTAGCAGCTTCATAACAGATTTTTGCACCAAGAGACTGAGCCTCTGGTGGAGAAGTATTATGTGGTACTCCTGAGTAGAACGAAACAAAAAGCTAACGGCACAGCTTTAGATTCTCAGGCATCTAGTCAGGCCAACAAAACTATCAAAATCTCTTGACAAAAACAACCCGTTTTTTTAGCATTTCTAACATAGTTGCAATTGGACTAAGACAGATTTTTTAAAACCCGCACTCACTGGACCCGTTATGAGAGTCAATCCGCACCACCCCAACCTGCACAAATGTGAGTTTTACCTTTTATCTTTATGCATTAGTGGCACAATTGTCAGGACTGGGCCAAGGACAGACACAAGGACTAAGCACACCAAGTGTGTGTGTGTGTGTGTGTCCGCGCCGCTGTGTGTGTGTTTTTGAGAGAGAGAGTGATGGAGGAGAAGAGAAGATGGACTACTTCCCGCAGTGTTTCTCTAAGTTATTACTTGCCTAGGTAAGCTTATCCGAACCCAACCAACGTACGGGTTGTGAGTCAACCCGCGCATCACTACTGGGCGCCATGTTGGCTCAATGGTGATCTGCTTATATCCATCACCTAACTCAAAGCTAACTTCAATCCTCATCATGATACATTAATGGAAAAGAACAGTGTTTCCAGTTTAAGGAGTCAGCAATCAAAGTCAGAGTTGATTGACAGCTTTGGACAATTTCTTCGACTTTCTGAAACTGACTATTTGACATTAGCTAGGAGTGTGGAGGTGTGAAAGTCGTCTGGGTTTGAACTTTTCTCTCAAGCTTTCTTTAAATTCCTCACACATCTACTTCCGTCACTTGTCGTGTACAATGCAATACTTTGAATGCCTGCGAGGAGAGACTGTCAGAAAGTGTGTCGTTTAAAAAATTGGGCCGATTCTCGCGTCTCGTCGCTCTTCATGAGAGCAGTGTGAGTGTGGCCATTCAGAAATGCCATATAGACGCGGCTGGACAGCACTTCATACAAACTAGTTTGGTTCAAGCATGCCCTCTCCTTTAAGATAATATCTACGGTAAATATATTCCCACAACTCTTTCTTCAGTTTCAATCATCTGCAGCAGCCTCTACTTTCAACGCCAGACAAAATATGTCAAAAGAGTTGCACTGATTTCAAGGACACGTACAAGGTCAAGGGTCAGTGCTACAAACGCTAATTTCAGCTAATGCTAGTCAATCGCCAAGAAACTGTCCAGTCCACTACAAGTTCTCAGACCACAACTAAATTGTTGGCCAAGGCTGGTTATTTCTCTTCACTCCTGTCTGTTGAAGAACTAACAGACTCGGATGTAAAAGGCTGTGGTCTGTCAAATGTGTTTGAGTCAGTGTTGACATTGGCATTGAGATCCATGTTCATTATTGTAGTAGTTGACTGTGTTGGCCATCCCTTTCCTTATGTCACATTTTCCCACAATTTCTTCAATTTGAGGTGAATTAGCCTTACCGAAATAAGTCTAAATGTCAATGTGAGGGTTGGCAACATGTCCTCCCTTTTGAGGGTTTTTAAAAGCCTTTCAATACTTGTGAGGATATTTATTTCTCATAAATATATGACAATATTTATATACTATACATATATTCGAATAAAAATACACACAGATGTGCATGTTTTGCCCTCCATATTTGGATTTCTGTCTACAGTTTTGACCATGTAGGAAGGTTTTGACAGTAACTTTGTGGCTGAAACAAGAGTGTGGCCATGATGTGACGTTCTGACAATGTCTTGGGACTTCCTGTCGTCAACTCCATCTGTTGCAATCAATATGCAATTTCCTCTTTCGCGCATACGACTCTACCCTCGTGTTGCATGAATTTACGTCACGTTTTTGAATTTCCGTTCGAGGGTTCAGTTAAATGTTAAAGTTGCTGTTTTGTCAAAACAGACATGAACTCCATGTTGGAGACAGAAAAGCAATCCTTCCATTTGTTTTCAATCGGCTTCCCTTTTCAGTTCCGTTTTCAGAGGGCTACCAAAACACACCGTGTGCGAAGGTCACAATTTGCCTATCACAGTACAATGTTACTGTCATTTGCATCTGTTCTGCCAGACTAAAAATAATGTGAACACAGCATGCTCTGTCTGTTTGGCTAATCCAGTCAGAAGGAGGGAAGGATCTGCAGGAAAGGAAAGCAGAGAGACATAATAGGCAGTAAGACAAGAGGGGGGAGGCAAACATGCAGTACAGTGTGAGTATGTGTCGTTTCTAACAGTGAGGTAGGAGGAGAGGAGGAGGAAGAGGAGGAGGAGGAGGAGGAAAAAGGGGTGCTTCCTCTTCAGCCTGGGCTAAGCTGCTGATGTATCCTAGAAGCCCCGGTCCGTAGCAACAGGAAACCTTGGTATAAAAACCCACGTCGCAGGGGGAACCCTCCTAAGTGTCTCTCAGCCGCAGCATGACCAGGACCGAGAGCCTGAGAGTGTGGACTTAACAAGACAATGCCCAGCCTAATCGTCGAACCACCCAACACACAACACTTCATCATGGACAGAGATGACAGGAAGAGAAACAAGAACCTGTGAGTGAAACGTTCATCTTAACGCCGAGCTGGGGGTTTCCAGTGAATATGCTGACTTTGGGGCTCGATGAGAAATAGTTTCTGTCTCTATTTACTTTCAAATGTATTTGCAAAGTGATTATTGTTTTATTTGGTTCTCACGCCAAAGCTTTCAGACACAAGAGCACACTCAGGAATATCATGGGTGCTTCATGGTATCTCCTGAAAATAGCTTAAGTTAATAATCTCATCTAACTTTACTCCACCACATGCTCCATTCTGATTACTAACATGGCCAACATGCTTTGACGGATCCACTGGAAACTAATTTAACAGCAGTAAATCCAACAGGGATGTATTGACGTATTTCTTATCTCTACACAGCGGAAAGAACTTTATGTGCCGACTCCAGTGCATGTTCTCACACTCATCAAGCTCTGAGAGGTAAGGGGACTTATGGAGTGTTTTGCATATATTTCAGTTTTAAAATAGCCAGCCCGCTCTCATCATTTCCATCTATGGCATCATGAAAGGATTCAAATGAACTAGAGACTCCATGTTTGCTTTGGCACAGCACGCACAGCACGTCAACATATCCCATGGTTTGACATTGCTGTACGAATTTGATAATGACATCTGCTATGCTTTCTTGATTAGACTGCTTCGTCTGTGTCCTTGCAGCACCCTCGCAGTTCACCCAGGCTTTATTTTACCCAAATTTGATTTTGTCTGAGGAATCTAACTTGCATTCTCTCCCAGCAGGCTAAGTTTAGAAGATACCCAACAATGGTCACAGTCACTGGAAAGGCTTCTCGAGTCTAAATGTAGGTTGCTTTTCCTCTGAGCTTGAGAATACCGCTAGAACAGTAAATTATGTTAATTAGAATGAGAGTTCAAGTTTTTTTTTCTGGGTGTCATCTGTGCCTCACGCTGGCTGCGCTTTCTGTGCTTTCCTCAGATGGGTTGGCCACTTTTCGCAACTTTCTGAAATCGGAATACAGCGATGAGAATATTGAGTTCTGGCTCACTTGTGAGGACTACAAGAAGATCAAGTCTTCATTCAGAATGTCCTCAAGAGCCAAGAAGATTTATGAGCAGTTTATCAAAGCAGAATCTCCTAAAGAGGTAAATCCAACTTGGAAATATCCACACATTCATGCACAGACCCCCTTACATGCACTTCCTTAATAAATACTGTTGTATCAGATTATATCAGAAAAGTGCCTGCTCACATGTTGAGCTTAAAATGTCTTGCTCTTGGCTTAAATCCCCTCGTTCCTATCTGCCTCATTCCAGATCAACATTGACTACCACACCCGAGAGCAGATCAAAAGGAACGTCAAGACTCCCACCATGCACTGCTTTGACGACGCTCAGAAGATAGTTTATGGGCTGATGGAAAGAGACTCGTACCCGCGGTTCCTCCGCTCAGACATTTATAGAACTCTCCTGGAAAACCTTGCAGCAGACGCCACGAAGGGATGAAAGCGCAGTCAGGGGGAGAGAGAGAGAGAGAGAGGGAGAGAGAGAGAGAGAGAGAAAGGACATAAAACCCATAACTGGAATGTTTGAGCTCCTTCAGAAGGAAGGACCGACAAAAAAGAAGGAAGGAGGGTCTGCCGCACGCCACACGGGCACCTACAGAGGCCTCGCACCTCGCCGTCGTCACTCGATCCAGCCGCAAACTGTGCCTCAGTCCTGTCACGGGAGGATCGAAACACTGAGCACGTCACACCTGAGGACTGTGTAACAAGGAGAAGAAGAATAAACATGACCAGCCTTAATGACAATGACCCTCTGGGGTGTTTGCACTGGATGATTAGTCTGTGTACGCAGGCGAATTGACCACTTTTGACAATGAATGAATCAGCGAGGGGACTGATGCACGCTTTGACTGGTGCTGCGTCAGCAAACCATGCTGCGGACCTCCTTTGGCCTTTTTTGCAGAGGTGCTTCCTGTGCAGAGTAAGATGGAGGATGAAAAATGCAACGGTCACGCTCGATTAGTTGTGTTTTTGTGTGGTGTGTGTGTCTGAGAGGGTGAAAGTGAGTATTTAGTTGTAGCTTTTAACTGCCACTGACATAGAGTAAGATGTCGCGAAAAGAGTTGGCCAATTCTCTAATGAGAGCACTACGGAAGACTACAAATCCATAGCAGATAGAGGACTCAATAGTGATATCTTTTAGAAGGCCACTTAATTCTGCAAGAGGCATTCTGGGACACTTGAAAGGGAGATTTTTCTTCTTTTATAAAATCTTTTTTAGATTTTACCGATTTCTTTAGATTCAAAGCTGCCTGTTGGGGATATTTGTGTCAATATTAAATATATTTCTAATTTTCAAATAAAAAAGTAGCTGGTGTTTTAAAAAAGAATCCAGAATAAGTATATTTATTTTATGATGACAAACCATAATCATGCACATTTTCTCGTGTGGAATCTGAACCAAATTCTGCACTACAGCAAGAATACGTTCCCTTTTTACAGCCGGTCACGTCTGATGTAATTCCTCAACACACAACTACTGGCCGTTATCTTATTCCAAACCAACTTCTTACATCACTGCAAGTGTCAAGAGTTGTGATTTTATTTAATAAACTATTTGAGTGGAATTATTATAGAGACAGAATGTTTCACCTTGCATGATAGGATGTTAAAACCCTGAGAATATGCCATATTCTTGCTTTCCAAAGCATGTTGTTTGAATGTATTCTTAAGGGTGGAATGTTAAGTTAACTTAAAAGTTTAAAAAGTGTATTATTTATTGTTAATTATCACCATTTGAGTACAAAGTGTCTTGCAGTGTTGAAGTGATTGTTAAAATGTTAGTCATTTGAACGACATTAAATTATTTAAATTGCCATTCTTGGAATAAAGTGAAACTTTTTTAGTTTCACACACACACACACACACACACACACACACACACACTAGAGTCCCTGCATGATCTATTATTTGTCACATTACAGCTTTTTGCAAATTTAGTCAAATGGGCTGTTTAAAGAAGATAGCACCACACTTCGAGTGAAATAGATCTTAAAACATCGCATTACAAAATATATGGCATGTTTGCATAATGATTGTCTGTTATATGTTTAAAGCAATACTCCACTGCATAAGCATGGAAACATGCAGGCTGTGCCAAGTTCTGGTGGGCCGAAGACCTGTTTTCATTGTTGTGGAGAAACAACTACAGTGCAGTTGTTGACAAGACTTAACACTCCATCCTACGGAGTGATGAAGTATATATACAGTTCTTTATAAATAGCGCTCCTGGTCTCTCATATTCAAATATTTTCAGCATTTTACTTTAGGAGAAGGTGCATTCAAACTGAGAAAGTGAGTGCAGATATACAGTATATGATGATAGTCACAGAATATTGAAAGGAAAACCCAGCATAAGCGTGCTTTGAATTTATTTATGCAAAATTACATCAAATCGCCATGATCCCTGTGATATCCGATATGTTTCCTGTTATCCTTTGTGTTATCACAGAAAATCATCTGTTGGCTCGGAAAATTAGTGATAAATGATATGTGCTGTTTTAGAAACAGGAAGGCCTGGACTTCCAGTTTATTTATGAGTCATTGTGAACAATGAGATTTTCTCTGAACTGTTCAATGAAACAAATTAAAAGAGTTTTTGGCCTATTTTTACTGGGTTTTCCTGTTTTTTAAAAATACGGTATATACGTGCTCATTTTGGTGGAAAAGGGTATAAAGGTAAGATATAGGCTCTTCCATGTCTTCTGACCACAACCCACAATATCTTTTAAAGAAAATTTCTGACAAAATTTGAACTGTACCATATTCGTTTTAACACATTACTTGCCACCACCATGTAATGCACTGTAAAGATGTCTTTGCCATTCCACACATTTCTGTGAGATCAGGTTGTGACCATCCCATGTCAGCCAATGGACTGCTGAGGTAAAATACCAGAGCAATGGATTGGTGAGCTAACATGTAATAACAAAAAATCTAAAAATTGTAGGTAGGAGTGCACCGTGGGTAGATCAGGGCATTCCCAATAAAAACACAACTTGCTTGTGTAGACATTTTGTAAACTTGCACTAGCAGTCTATAACTTTTTGCAAAGAACCCATTAATTATTACTGATTGGAAATGTTTGTCAGACTCTTCAACAGCAGGTAAGAAAGCAGGTACACTCATTACCATGGCAGCAACAATTGTTTTTCTCAACGTGTCTGTCTACGCAAACACATACTGTCAGCAGTCAACACTGCTGCAGGTAATTTACTGTAGAGCATTTGCAATCTGTGATTAATTACACAGCGTGTCAACTTAACTATGTACTTGTTTTATGAGTATACTGTTGGCCAGGCTCTGTCGGCAAAGTCGGATGAAATAGAGACAACAAACACACCCCAGGTTGTCACATAGTAATGCTCACGACTCGTCACATACTGACGCATGGTCATTACCCTAAGCGTCGCTTTCTAATGCACCGGGTGGCCCAGCACGTCAAACTGTGCTGCTCCGCATACGGTCGCATTAAACACGTGGTTAACATTGTGAATTCAAACAAAAACATTTACTTCATTTAGCCAACAAAATCACTTAGTTAGGTCTCGGATAGACTTCATGGTGGGGCTCAAAATGAGTAAAACAAACTTGCTGAAAACCCGAACTTCAAAATATCTCAACAACCCTTTGGGACACAAGCACCCATCTCAAACACTGGTCTCCTGGTTGAAAGTGTTTGTTTGACCCATCCACCTACCCTCTCTTCCACCTTGTGTGGTTTTTTACATTGTAATTACTTGAAAGCTCGGTGCGTCTCATATAGATGCTAAAGTGTGCCTTGAGAATGGGCTGAGGCAACGCCTTACATATGAGTGTAAACACTGTGTCAATGCTTAAATCTTGCAAAAAAAACCTTGTTGTTATGAGGTGTACCCTTATAATTGCTGGGTATACATTTGTAAGTCTACATTACTGGTGGGGCGTAGCCTGCATCTTCATAACACATCAACCAGTCCTCATGTGTTGGCCGCTGTCGATTATTTACCGCCAGCTTCTGTTAAAAGGGAGGCTCCTCTGTGGTTTGTGTGTGTACTGTACTCTCTGTGCCAACTTACCCCGGCAGTACACACGCACACACACACACACACACACACACATACACACCTTTACAGGGTTGGAATTCATTGTTGTGCAATCTTGGCCCCATCATGCATTTCAAGCCAAAACTAGAACAGGCAGATGGCTGCAGTTCTCCATAAAAACATGTATGCCACAAGTTCAATGAAACTTTCAAAAGTAAGTGACACTACAAAGTGATTTAATGCTAGTTGCTTACATTTGATAAGCTGCACATTAATACATTTAAAAAATGCATCACCATTGACAGGGCTAGAGCATGTGTTTATTGCCTTTTACAGTGATTTTGAACTGTTCACCGTCTCCCTTTGCGCACCACCTCAGCCTTGCTTGTTTTGATCCATGTGAGTTACACAAGTTTCTTCCATCAAATTAAAGCCATTCAGCATGGAAGCTGCTAAACCTGTGAAACCTTACATCATGTATTTTCAAACACGCCATTACACAAGACATTTGATGGGTAATTTCATTATTTAGTTTGCACATAGTTCCCTATCAGTTTTCATGATGCCCTGGAAAGCGCCTAAGCTTGGCTGGCAAATGCACATTTTTGGCCATACTGTCGGCCGTTTGAGAGAGTACAGAAAAATTAAACCTATCGATCAATCATGTTTCCACTTATTTTTCAAAATGTACCCTAATCCAATTTACAGTAAATGTAGCAGCTGATGGTTTTGTGTTAGAAGCTTTGCTAATTTATATGTCAACTGGCTGGAGCCACCAGGAGGAAAGCCAAAGACGAGGCCACAAAACGACTTGGTAGCGCTGAGAGTGCCTTCAGCTAGATGAGCAACTGTCATCAGCACATGATGAATGCCTTGTGGAAAGAAATACCGGCTACTTTATGGCCTTAAGATGTGCTTAATTATGACCCACATAATGACTGACAGCCTGCAGTACTTGTCCATCATTTCTGATATTGGCAAAAACAGATCCATTTAAAATGTCCACATGTAGCCAGAAAAAATGTATAGACTCGACCCTTAAATATCTTGTTTGGGTCTCTGATACGTTGCCTTCACGGCTAAATCGTCTAGACCAGTTGTTTCCAAAGACTGGGTCGGGACCCACTGGTCGGTCGCAGGAGATTTTATTTGGGTCGCCAAATAAATTTGCAGAATTTTGTCCATAGTCTTTTATTTAACATTTATATCTGCAGTACACCTTGAGCCACTTATGACATTGGATCTAATATGAAAGGCTTGCGTACATCCTGTTTAACGGATGAAAATACGTGTTGTTGAGATGTCAATTCCGGTAGATCGGGCCATTCGCCTGCTCATGTTTTCGCTTCGGCCACCGTAGCTCTCCTACACGCTTGGCACACGGAAGAAGTTTCAGTTGGTTGCAATCTGCAACCTCACCGCTAGCATGCCCGCCAAATCCTACACACTGCGGCTTTATGAGACAGATCGTCTTGAATCGTCTTGTGTAACTCTCTGCAAGAAAGCGGGTTAATGGATTTCCCAAAATGTCAAGCTATCTCCTTAGCCACATTACAATGAATGATACAAATATGACTTGCTGCACAGTTATAGATGCTGCACGGAACAATACGTCCATTGTCCCTTCAGCTGACTTGTACGTCTGTGTGTGGGTTTTTTTACATTTCTGGACTGACTACTAGCTTGTGTTGTATTAACTGAGGGAATGTTTCTGTGTTTATTGGTATCGCATTTTATTGGTCTCACTTTTACTGGATTTGGCCGGCCCCAGAGCAATGTAATATCCTCTTGTATTTAGTTTCCTGTACGGGTGTGATCTGTCCTATGTTGTTGACTGACTTATTATCACCCTTTGGATCAATCACATTTCAGTTATACCACTGTCAGTAGCATTATGTATTCTTTATGTTTTTTATCATTCTAAATGACAGAATGAATAAAGAAATGAATAAATAAGGATGTGTCGTTTTTTACTGTATGTACTGTGACCCACGTCACTTGCCTGCTGTAACACCAAAACACCCCAAACATAATATCAGTCACTATGGAGAACTGTTGCCATCCCAGGACGAAGCCTTGCCAGACGAAAGCGGTCCACGGCTCTTGTCTTAACCTGCCCAACATTGTAAGATGCGGGAAAGCAAGGTCACCGTCACGTCGCAACCTTTCACCACTTCAGGTCGTGAAAGGAGGCCAGGAGGAAACAGGTCGTCATGGTATCAAAGTTCACGTGACACAAAGGCTGACTCCCACAGAATTGGTCAGTCGGTGACAAACTCCACCGGGGCGAAGAGGACGCAGTCGCTCTATTGATCTTTCAGTACAATCTACGCTTCCTTTAGTGTGGCTGAAGGACGTTGTAAGGTACACACTTACAATACAATTACACTATAATAGTAGAAATTAATTTTGTTCACATTTTATACTGAGAGGAAATATCAGTCGGATAACTTAACAAACAACTTCAGAATGACATCGAATGACATCGGCCTTGTTTCTTTTTTTGTGTGTGTGGTCTTCCTGGAGATGTCTCCCTCTATAATTAGTTTGAATTTGTTTCATTTGAATGCCTTTTTCTTCTTATAGCAAACATGTTTGCTTAATCAATTTATTACACAGAAATCCCAAACAATATCGGGCTATTTCAAGACAATTCCGTAAAAAAATCCCCTCAGTCAAATCCTAACGAATAACAAGATGTATCAGAGAAACCCACCCAGCATCCAGTGCAGAGATCAGCGCTTTTATCTCATGTTTGGCTGAACTTTAATCATGAGTTACAGACATGGCCGCCAAAGTGGAAAGTCAATTTCAGTTACCATCCATTGCTTGTCTTTAATGTGTTCTCTCCCCCTAATTGTTTTTGGCTGAGTGCATATGCAGCAGCCATGGTGGTTCATATTGTTATCTTCTATAGTCTGTAATATACACACACACAGTAGTAGTGTCGATTACCACTCTGCCTGCCTTGCAGACTTGTCTTCAATGCTGGTGGCCTCTCTTGACATCCATGATATGTGTGCACCTTTTACTTTAGGCACTTGTTTGTGGTGCTAATAGCCCAAAGAGTTAAGAGGAGTTAACAGTGCAGCCGGGCTTTCTGATCCACAACTCCCAAACTCTGCAAGCCGGTGCTGGGAATCACCTTCTACGTAAGGCCCTCTGGACAGACCTCGTGCTTGAGTGGAAACTTGGCTCTGCTCTTCATCCACTTGTAAACAGACGGCTGCTTACACACAGTCTGCACATCATAATAAACACACGGGGTGAACACCGTGTTTTCACCCAGCAGAGCTCCGTACTGGTGCAACAGAGAGAGAGAGGGAGAGAGAGAGGGAGGCCAGTGATAATCACAACACAACACAGCAGGTGACGCACATGCATTATGGCACAGATAATCCAGAACAAATTGTGATTATGGTTTATATATGTTTGTCCCGTGCCCTTTTAGTGATTCTGGGATATGATGGCGATGTCAAACTACATTGTTACTGGAATAAGGACTTCACAGTGCTTAAAAGGTACGTTTCTCAAGCAGAGACTGACGGGAAATTACTTTGAAAACAGTGTTCAGATGATAAACAGATTGCTCAGCTAACCAGAGCATGCATTCATCATGTGTTGAAATGTCTTTATTTTTGCACTTTTATTACTGAAATGCCGCTAAAGAACACATAACAAAGACTTTATTTATTCTAATCACCATGCAGACAAATTGTGCCTGTAACGGAATGAAAAACACCGGTGCAAAGGGAAAACGATGTGAATTACTCATCTAATTGGCACAAAAAACGGACGTGCAGGTCTCAGTTTAACCACAATTACACATTTGATTCATTTGACACCCTGCTACATGTGTAAAACACACAGGTCTGTACATGACATCTAGCATGTTTAAGTTACTAAACTGATCACCTGTGCTTTAATCAATGTGAACCGGTTAATGACCTATGTATAACATCCTGTTAGTTTCATCGTCTCTCTGTGTGTGTTTCCCCTGATTGCACTCATCCTACTCACCTGCCAGGTCCACCCAGCTGCCTCCAATCTTCTCATCACCCCACACATATATACTCCCCTGTTTTCCTCGCTTCGGTTCTCAGATCGTCATTGTTCTTCCCTTTGTGCTCCTGGTGTCTCCCGTGTTGATTCAATGATTTATGACTTTGCCTTTTTGTTGGTTTTTGGCTCGCTCCCGGTTGGAGTCGCTTTAAGTTTTTGTTTATTATTTTTTTGGTGACCAGTAAAAGACCTTATTTCCAACTTCACCTCGTCTCCAGTGTCGGTCTCTGCTCGTGAGTCTTAGCTCAGCCCTGAACCGTGACACTATGAGAGAATATTCTTCAGACAGTTATTTAGTTTGCCCCTCAAGACCTGGCAAACATTTTCAGCCAAAAGATTGGTTTTAGTTAAGTGATATTAGTGTCCTAGTAACACAGCATTCATTATAGAGATTATATTAGAAATAGATCAAATGTAAAGTGACGGAAGTCGTTTTTTTTTTGTTTCTCGCCTGCAAATGGAGTTCTGCAGCGATTCCATTTCCAGCAGCATTTGTAGGCTGTTTTTAGCAACAACGAAAAAAAGAGCTTAGATAAACCAAGCGAACATTACTTCTAAAGGAATGAGCAGACATGGTCAGTGACTGGAATGAGTGTCTTAACTATAAAGATTACAACTTGTAGTGCTGCTTATAAAGTTTTATTGAAGGGAGGAAGTTACATGTTACAGCTCTCGTAACTGTCGGCTATGTTAACCCTGAGCTAGCCTATCCGCCTGAGTCCTGGATGTTAACCTTACCAACAATAATTATATAAATTCTGTAAATGAACAATGGTATTTGTAGATTTCTAAATAACTGTGTACTCTGTAGTCAGGTCCTACATTTCCCCCTTTTTCAAACTCTGTCTGACCCTAAGTCAAGTCATGGAGTGTATCTTCTGGTCTTTGTCCTTGACCTGGATCAGTGAACACCTTAGCGGCCGTTTTCTCTTCATTGGACTTGTTGGTACGCAACAGTCTTCCTGAGTCACAAAAGGTTCCATCGTGAAGCTGGAAGGTGTATCTGCCAGGTTACGATCCTATAAGGGTCAGACAAACTGGTCTTCAACATGTGTCCTCTCAGCGGTTTTCCTTTTTGGAGCAGGGCAGGAGCCCCATACTTTGATAAACCTCTCTACATTAGGTAGTGGATGGCGTCCTCTGGTGCACGATGGTAGTTGTAGTTTTATAACTAACTATGCAGCATGTAGCTGGTGAAGAAAGTCAGAAACAGCTAGCAGCTCAAGAGACCCAACAACCAACACGAGAGTGAATATTGGACTTAGATTTGTCGCTTGGACGAAAAAGCAAACTCAAATGTTGTATGCATGTATGTATGTATGTGTATTTTTTCAGCTTGTTATTGAAGTTCTCAAGTGGCCGAAACATAACTGCTTTAACAATACAGCCGAAAGACTTGTACATGTCAAGGTTGAAACCGAATTAGAACTGGATGATGGTTACATTTCTCAGATGTCTGGGTTACGTAAAACTACCTTTCGACAGCCTGTCAGCGACTGGAAGATTTCCGGCAGAGCACTGAACTTGCCCTTGCGTCAGCTGATGAGTATCAGCTGTTTCGTCCTTTACAATCCGAGTCACATTCATACAGGTGTACCTTGATATCCTGACACTTCTAACTGTGTCTGCTGATACCCCCGTGCCAACACCGCTCCCTCTAACCTCCTCCTATGGTGTTGGAGCTTGTGGTAATGTTGGCTTTAATAATATCATGTTCACGCATGTGTTTGTTGATGGGGGATCAGTTCTCCTAGCAGCGATCTTTGAGCCCCCTCAAACAGCAAAGCTTTTTTCCACCAAATCTAACTGTCGGCTAAAACTCTTTGCTATAAATGGTCAATTCCTTGACTGACGCATTGCTGACTGACTGATCAACATGTCATGGTTTCAGGTGTTAGCTTACACTCTGAAATACAGTTATTGAGGTGCTGTTGAAAATGGTTAACCTACATATTTATTAACTTTTCAACCAATCCAACCCCGTCTTACCCAAGAATGTAAACATCTTTTGTCCTAAAGATCACAAGTGGACTTAAATACCAATAAAAAACAATGGTCCGAACGTTTTTTATGAACTGAATTTATAATGAGGCTTGTAAAACAATGCATTCAACAGTGCCCACTTTTTTTTTTTTTTTCCAAACACTCATAGAGGCAAGAGGATATTGCATCATCATCTTTATGCCAACCTGACACAGTATTTCAACATGACATCCACATCCGCTGTGACTAATTTATTGAATATGAACACTGTAGGTAGTGTTGCCAAGTAACAATGAATCAACTGTACATCCGCGATGGCGACATGTGACGGACAACAGCTCCTGGAAACAGAAACGGCACGTTCAAGGCTGAACGGTGGGGGTGTGTAGTGGGTGCTGTGTTTTTGTAGTTCTCTCATTTAAGAGTATACTTTGTTTTCAAATTGTAAAATAGGTGGAAAGTAAAAATAATTAAGGCATTGAATGCTTAGAGAATAGGGATACATATCACAGCTGCTGCAATTTTGCAAAATGCTCTTCAAATGTAAAAGAAGAAAGAAAAACACACTGGAAATAGAGTTGCATTAACCGCTGCCATAACTGTATTTTAGGAATAAGGGCATCGCGTCTGCAATGTACGTCACATCTTGACCTTTCACTTAAAAATGGAAGCCCGCAGGACACTTAGGGAGGGAATGCTATTGCAGTAAAAGCCTGCCAATGCCTCAGGGCATGAGAGTCATACCGGGGCAAGTCACTGTATACACAGCAAGAGCCAATCGTGTTGAGGCCCGCCCCTCGCCTGTCACGATCCGGATCGTGGCTGGAGAGAGAGAGAGAAACTATAAAGTTGCCTGAGAAGTCAAGAGGGAGAAGGAGAGAAGATTGAACAATGAGAGAGAATCTTGCTTGTGTGTCATCCCAAAGCATGGCGTTCACTGACTGTATGACACCCACTGACCTGTCCACAGAGAGGAAGGGGATAAAGTAAGTTGCTGTTTAATAAGAATGATGTGGGTTATGATGACCTCGTGAAAAAAGATGTTGCTCAGAATTACACTTGCCTAAAATACTGATGAGTGATTTCCCTTTTTTCCAGGAGGAAAAACTGGAGGAACAGAATAGGATTTTTCTTGAAGACAAACACTTCCCAGTCGATATTGCATCTAATGAAAAACAGATCTTACAGGTGAGAAACTTATATTTTGAGGATTATGTCACAATTCTGCATGACAGCTGGTTTGTGCTTCATGTTTATTATGTTTTAAATATATAATTAAATTGTACATTACTTTTTAAATTAAGTTTTGTATGTAATCTAATGTACCTTATTTTATTTGACTATATATTGTCCTTGCACAGCCTACCCATTATCCACACTCTATTGAATGTATTTATTTAGTGTATGTTTTGCAGTGTGCATGTTTTATGTATTGTTTTAGGACTAAATAAAAGCAAACCAGATGACTATGTTTTTATGTCTAAAATCAATTATTTGATTCTAAATGAAACGCCAATTGCAGCATGGACACACTGTATAGTCAATCAAAAGTAACTTTACAGATAAATGTATGATTAATGTAGTTAATTGAATGGAACAATTACCTTTTTCAGGAGTGTTTGCAAAAGTGTATTGTTATCATCAATTTAAAGTTTTTCTCCTCTGCAATTTTCTTAATACGTCCTGTATCCTCTCCCCTCAGGCCGACTGCTGATGACGTGCAACAATGGGCGCAGTCACTTGACAAACTACTCAGTCATAAATGTAAGCATCATTCACCGCACTATTGGCACACGAGTACATAAAAGGCTCTCAAAGGTCACACGGTAACTGTGGGCTAAATGAAAGCACTTTATTGGCCTCAATCAAATAAAAGCTGTAATGGCTTTTCACTTACTTTACATTGATGAGCAAACAACGTCCCTCGGCTTATGTTACCCGCCTTTTCTTTAACACTTCTTCTTCTCTTTCCCCCTCCCACAGACGGGAAAACTGTGTTTTGTATCTTTCTGAAGTCTGAGTTCTGCGAAGAGAACATTGAGTTCTGGACAGCCTGTGAGGATTTCAGGAACACCACGTCGCACAAAGAGCTGGCGTCCAAGGCCAACAGTATTTACGAGGAGTTCATTAAAAGTGAAGCTCCCAAAGAGGTAACAGCTGCCATTTATAGCATTTCCTGTTCATCAAAATAAATACAATTTTCCAAATCAGAATTCATGTGCTTCAAGTTTTATGAATACACAACATATTCTTTATTACAAATGGAAGTCAGAGGCTCATAATGTCTGTTTCTTTGGTCACAGATAAACCTGGATTTCCACACAAAAAATGCCATCGTCCAGACCCTCCATGAGCCCACTGTGACCAGCTTCCTGGCAGCTCAGGGGAAAGCCTACAGCCTGATGGAGAACAACTCCTACCCCAGATTTATCTACTCCGACCTCTACAAAGAACTGCGTGCTGCTGCCAGGGGAGAGGGCAAGCACATTAAGTCCTAGTCAAACTAGACTCCCACTGCTGGAGTCATTTGTTTACCGCTGCGACAGCGTGAATAGACCGCTGATGATGTTCAATCCGGGCACCGCCTTGGGTTAATAGACCCAAATGCAAATCCTCGGCAGAAACGATAACGTCAAGTGCGGATAATGCAAAAGTGAAGCCATGTTGTAGTCCGTCGTGCTGAGAGCTGATCATCAGGATGTGACATGCTGCTCCAGGCAGCGCACTGAGCATTTCTACCTGATGGGATTATTGTTACATTTTCCTCACTGGGCTATTACCTGCACTTTCTTTATACCACGCTATTAGAATTTTGGGCAATGATGCGTACAAGAAAATTCTGTTGAAGTGCAACTGCATTCAAAGCTGAGATGACTGTCAAAACACTTTACACTTCACTGTCTCACCGACGATGCTGTTAGAATGTATTTCTGCGCTCAAATCCACTTGAAGACTTTGCACAGCTGTCATATCCACTGAACCGCCTTTGTGATCCTGGATTTGCTTGGATCTGTTTACACAAAAAGTGCACTTCTAACTTATATAATACTATTCACAGTTTCCACCAAAGATAGTATTTGGCCTGAGATTACTGTGACAATGTTATGTATTGTAAATATCGCATGTGTTGAATGTGAAGTTAAGTTGGCAGGCAGCTGGACTGCTCAAGAAATAAAATATTCTTTCTTCAATTCTGAAATGCCTTTGTTGCGTTTATTTCTGAAATCAATGCAAAATTGTCAAACTTCTTCAAGCATGAAAGTTAATTTGTTGACATTTGGGAACAGTGTAACAATTAAAGTGTAAATAATTAAAGTTATTTAATCTCAAGGACCTTCAAATATTTTAAAAGTTTTACCCACATCTCATGTTCTAGTTTACTCCTAATTCACTGGTCAAATGTCACCATTACTGCTCAGTGAATACTGAAATGGTAATTTACTTAAAACCTGCATCAACAGATGTTTTGCCCACTTGGCAGTGCAGCAGAAAATGGTTACCTTTTAAAGTTGATTTGGCTAACATGTTACAAACGGTTGCTTATTTACACATCCAGCAGATAAGGAACAGTAGCATTCTTTTGGAGTCATGTTTCCAGGTCACCTGGCAAACCTAATGAGGGGAAAACTCATGATGAAAAGGTGGATCTGTGGAGTCTGGGCGTCCTTTGCTTCGAGTTCCTGTTTTTTTTTTGCCTTCCCACCATCTGTGCCTTGACACAATCCTGTCTCTTAGCTCTGCAGGCAGGTCCTGCAGACGTCCTGCCTCAGTCTTTTCTCTGACATGCATCAACAGGTGTGTGCCTTCACCAATTATGTCCACTCAGTGGAATGAACCACACGAGGACTCCAATCAAGGTGTACGAACGTCTCAAAGGTGATCAAGATAAATAGGAGGCACCTGAGCTAAATTTGTTGAGCGTCAAGTTTTTAATACATTTGCGAAAAATGTCTAACATCCTGTTTTGGCTTTGTCATCATGTGAGAGTCTACACTGATGAGGGGGAAATTATTTAAACTATTTTAGCATAATGCTGCAACATAAAAATGTGAAAAAAGTCAAGAGGTCTGAACAATTTCTGACACACTGTAGGCCTACTTAGTTATTTGATCCGTTAACAACAAAAGTACTGATTAAATATATACCAATAAAGTGCGTAATTCCTTATAAAGGACTGATATGTGGCTCAGACAGACTCAAATATCGTGTTTATTGTTAAAGCAAAGTGAAGCAATATTTTGAAACTCAGAGAGCTACCATTTATCTTGAATACCAAAACTTGAAGTAGTTTAATGTGCACGTCATGCTCTCTGGGTGTTTGGTTTAACGAAGGTCAGACACATCCACACACCGCACACCGACATATATTTAAACGCAATGTGCCGGATCTTCGGTTGCACAAAAACAACAACATTCCTCATCTTTTGGGAACATTTAATTCCTCTTTGTGCAGCTGATGGGGGCCCACGTCATCGCAGCTTAGTTCCCTTCCTGTAACTTTCTGTAAAGAGCACCTTCACAGACAGCAGAGAGAATCCTCCCCTCCCTGCCGTGTGTCTGCTCTCTAATAAAGAAGCTGTTTCCAGCCGTGAACCCACAGTAGAGGCTGACAGTGGCCAGACACCAAGACGTTGCTCCTGACAGGCTGACAGCTCCGGTTCTCTCCTCTCCTCGGTCCTGTGGCCTGCTGTCGAGGTGCAATAGGTCATCTTTTAGACCAGCAGCTCTCCAGATCCCCAAAGAATTAAGACTACTGACCTTGGTGATCCCCTGACTTTTCCCCTAGCACCACCATGGGGTTGACATTTGTGGTTTTAAGTGAAAAGTCTCAATAGCCATTGCATGGATTGCCATTCAATCGAGTACAGAAATCCACATTCTCCTCAGAATAAACTGCATTAACTTTGGTGACCTCAACTTTTCATATAGTGCCACAATCACATCGAAATGTCACGTTGTCACTACTTTGGTTTATACCTGCACAACAAATACCTTCAGCCTCAGCTGTGCTTTGTTTTCAGTGCTAATTAGCATATGTTAGCACGCTAACATGCTAAACCATGATGGCGTCGACCATGGCAATTGTTATACCTGCTTAACGTTTGATGTTAGCATTTAGCTCAAAGCACCGCTGTGCCTAAGAACAACCCGTGGAGCCTCACAGGTGAAGACGCTTGGTTTTCTTTGTGTTATAAACCCTCATTGGCTGTTTTCCCTTATTTTTCATTTCTAGTAGGCTAATGTCTTTTTCAAACTTATTGTACGTCTGGCATTCAGCTTGTTCTTAGATCATTGTAAATGTACTTTTGGGTTTTGAACTGTTGGGCAAATGAAAACAACCCTAGCAATTCCATCTTGGGTTCCTGACATTGTAATAATGCATTATTTGCCTTAATGTTATCTGTCAAGGACTTTTTGCTTGTCTGGTGTGGATCTGCTGCTTGTACGGGCCTCTAAAGCCCTTTGAGACACGGTACGTGATAATGAACTGTACAAACACACTTCCCATGACCTTCAAAGTAGGTCCCAGCAGCACACATTCCGGTACGCAGCAATCTGGCTATTTATAAGACTTCATTCTTTTTGTAGCATTTTGCATCTGTGTCTGCATGCCAGAACATACATTCCATGTTTTTGTGACCTCAGCCAAATTATAAAAGATAACATAGTTCATAGGATAACAAAGGACATAAAGACAATAATGATTGCTATGTTGGATGACAGCACTTACAATGAGGCAGTGACGGTGTTCATGATCACCCTGCAGAACTGGAAAAGTCACCCTGAATGCTTATTGTTTGCTCATCCATGTGGCCTGATCTCAGACACGTACTGTTCTCTCTCTCTCTCTGAGATGGTAGTAAAACCTGTGGGTTTCCATTAGTTGCTATGACAGATCTTGGCAACAGACTACTGGGACCAGATCCAAGAAGCACTTAAGGTGTGTATGTAAACAGAGGCGCCAAAAATAGAAAAAGCACCACGTTCTACTTTGGTCATCAGACTACGCAGGCCTTTAGACGAACGTTGTGTTCAAGCACCCGTACGTCAGCAGAGTAGGGTTCCTCTGTGCAGTTCAGACTCTCATGTTCAAAACATCAACATGCTTCTACTGGAGGCTCTCCAAAAGAAACACGAGTCACTAAATTTGTACCTTTTGTTTTTTTATGATGCACTTATAAGTAGGCAGCTTGTTGGCGTGCTCTCATCGGGTCAAAAGATTGAGCACAGACTCCATTGCTACATTGTTTGATATTCATTTTGTCAAATACATAAACTTATAAAGTAACACTGGGCAGAAAAAAAGGTTTGGCACACTTTTTGTAATGTACTGTAAATGTAAGCTTTATTTGCCTGTTTTACCAGTAGGTGGCGACAAAGCTCTACCACTAAGTCTTTAGGGAAATAAATAAATAAATCTGCAAATGAGTTAAGATCTGAAACGCTGTTCTGGAATTCAGGATATTAAAAACACAAATTCACAAACATCTAGACATTTTATTATGAAAATAAGACGGAACATAATTTGAGCACATCATTCCTTCTACATGCATTAGAGCCGATGGACACACACGGAGAGAGTGTTTGGCCGTACAGTCTCTCTGCTACACCTGCAGTGCAGTTCTTAATGTCTGGATGGTTCACCACGGTGAGGAAGTGCTGCGGACCGTCCGCGGTCAGTGACATGAAGATGAACAGTATCTGCATGTGGCTCAGTGATAAAAGGGGGACTGGCGCTCTGGATGTGTGTGATTAGAGGCTTCTCTATTGGAAGTGTGTTGCTGTCATTGTTCACTTGGCCTCCTGGGCTTTTTTGGCACTCTGCTTCTCCTTCGCCTGGTGACAAATAAACAAACGCATTTGCATTTCATTTTAATTACTGTAGTTGATTAAAACACACCTAAAGAATTGTAAAAACAAGATAATCAATGTCTTATTCATGAACTGGGCATGGCACGCTTGTGAGAGACTCACTTTTGCCCTCTAGTGGTTAGAATAAACACTGAAGCTGAAATGCTTTGGCAATTTCATCGTGTTTGTTGATTATTTTTTCCTCCCCGAGACCGTCGACATTGACCAAAGTCATCCATTATTTATCCACGAGAGTCCCTTAAAACTACAAGATATCCCCTTAAAAATAACGAAGAGGAATACCCAACGATGTACTCGAGTCTGACACGCATGCATAGAAGGCCAGTCATGTTGAAGAAAAGCAAATACCTTCTCCACCAAAGGTATTAACTGTTGGTACTCTGCCAGTGTCTTCAGCAGCTCCATGATGAATGGAAGGTAGTTGTGCTTTCGCCGAATGTTTTCAATCTGAGAAAACACAGAAAACCCACAAGTGAATAAAAACCTGAAATTAAAAAAAGCCCTCTTACAGTAAACACAGCCTCTACATTCATAATGTGCTCGTGGTTATTCCAGAGGTATTTCACCACAGGAAAGACACACTGTAGCCTTATGGGCCTATTTTCTGCATTTATATCACAGTGAATGTCGCATGTAATAGTAGGGAATGTGGTGTTTGAGAAACCCACCTTATATCTTTTAAGTTTCTGATTTTCCTCTTCAATAAGGAGCTGGTACTTTGCAATCTCAGACTGGATGGAGCTAAGAAACGTGCTGCTCTGGTCTGTGTCCATTGGTTCATCCTGGGAACACAAGGGGAAAAAACGAGAATAGATAAACATGTAGTTTCATTAGTAATAACTAAATAAGGCAACAGTGAATATGAAGCAGCAAAAATACTCCACTCGTTTCCCACTGTATGAAGTTAAACCTTGTGTTTGCTGACCTCCAGTGGTTGAATGCTTCACCTTGCTGCAGTCATGCTGACGTGTGATCGGTATACTTTGACATCACCGTTGGCGTGGTTGGTTACAGGTGCAACGGAGCACATTTCCGACAGCAATAATAAACCCAATAATGACGCTGGGTGTGGCATCGGGTGTAACAAGACTACACGTTTCAACCAGAAGCAGGTCAGTGAAACAAGAAGTTTCAGCTTGGGGGGGGGGGGAATACTCTTTGCCATCTCTCTAAAGGGGGAATGTTTATATATATTCCATAAATGCAAAAAACAGAGTTCTTATTAGAAATCCACCTGATTCCCTGACTTCCTTGTCCCGAATACTTCTTTTCATAATGTTCTGAGATAGTTATAGATTGCATCATTGCACTAGATTTTATTAAAAACAGAGTAGTCGTATCAGACTGTGTGTGTGTGTGTGTGTGTGTGTGGACAACTACTGGAGCACTTTTTTTTCTTCTTCTTGAACACAACATGGTTTTGTCCTCCAACTTATGAATGTGATGCATTTCCCATGCAGCCTCACAGGGAGATGTGAACATACATATTACTCTTTGTCATGTGAGCACTGGTTGAGCTCTTCTGCTCACCTCAGTCAGCTGGGTCTGGAGCTCTGCGATCTTTCTCTCGTATATCATCTTTCTGTCCGACACAATGGCCATGAGGTTGAATCGGATCTCTCCTTCACTGTACCTGAAGAGGGAAACAATAATACAGTTTTACTAAGTATAGAAGGGTAAACTCGAGAAAGTCAAGGTGGTACAGTATTATACAGATATCTGATGTCTGTATATACAGAGAAAATACTATCATTGCTTCATAAGAATACAAACTATTAAAAAAATGCAAATAAATCAAATGAGATGGATGAAAAAAAAAAAAAAAAACTTGTCTGCAAAATCATTTCTGCACCAGTGCTTTACATTAATTATCTCTATTAATTGTCTCACTACTCATTGTCTTAAAAGAAAGAGATTCATTAAAACCACATCAACTGTGACAGGAAGCATCTGGTTGACCTAACATTCATCTAAAATTAATGTAAAGACTAAAGACATTCACTTCTGTATTCTTTTCTCGATCACAGGGCGAACCGCGCTGATCCAGTCATCCTGGTTGCATGTACCTGGTGAAAAACACAGACAGGGATGAATAATAGGTGTCCGTATATACAGTAACTAACCAGTACATCATCCTGAAAAAGAGACAGTTTTAGGGGAAATGGGCCATGGCCAACCAGACAGAAACTACGCATTGGAGGACCGCACACCGAGGGGCATAACTGCTCGTGTTGGTGCTGAAAGCGTAAAGCAATAATAGAGAAATAACAAATAGCTTTTATTCTGCTCACCCAGGTCAATTGGTCCCTCTCGGAGTCCGTCCAGCTCGTATAGTCGACCGTTTACAGGAACATAGCTCACAAAGTGAAACGCGTCCTCGTCCTTCGCTGACGACTTTGCATCAAATTCAAACATTTGCTGCCTGTAAATACGAGACAGCGCACAATAGTGAGATCAACATCGAAGATAATCGTCATGAATCACACATACATCTGTAGAAGCTGTTGTTTTGTGACACGTAGGGATTTAGGAACGCACTCTGTTCCAAGAAAACTGTAACTCCAAATCAATAAATCAACGTGACGTACAGAATGTTCCAATAAAAATTGTTATCACCAAGCAGGTGGAGAAAGTGCTACGCCGTGACAAAACTAAAAATGTTTGTATTTTCCATTTCCTACATAAGAGAACCGGCACTGACAACGTTTCTGGGTGACCAACATCTGACCCAGCCAGATGCATCAGCAACAAATGGGCCAATTGCTTTCTACAGAGTTAGAATGAGGAGCTAAAATAGCATGAAGCCAATCAAACAGACTCTCTCCAGCTAAATATGATATGAGCGGGAGCTTACCTGGCAAAGCTGTTGTGAACTTGTCGGATCACCTCGGAGTTGCTAAGAGCCAAACCTTTCATCTGAGGAGAGCGGGAGGAGCAGGATTATAATGCTGACTGTACGACCCTAGCCTTAAAGATGCAGCAGCATCATGAAGGAACACGTTATACATTCCTGTGTCTGGTAACATGACATGCATCCAATTAGTTTATGTCAATAATATCAAATAAAGGTACTCATTTGAATAAATTACTATTTTGTTGCTTCTACATCTTGCCTAGAAATATAGAAATATACAGATTGTTCGAAGCGGTGAGTCCACTCCTGCTAGTTTTCCTGCTTAATTAATTGTTGCCATTCATAAAACTGGTTTAGACTAAAATAAAAACGACACACAGCATCTTCGTCGAGGCAGAAGAAGTGTCTCTACTTGGAACTTTTCCACATCAAAGGAGAAGTCGAGCATCAAAAATCACTTTCAGCCGGGATCTTTTCAACATTTGTGGGACAGACAACCGAGTCATCAAGGTAAGAGGATGAAACTGTCAGCGTTGCGTAATACATCACTGCTCCAAAAAGGAAAGCTCTGTTCACTTTTTTTTTTTTGAATGCATGAATGATTTACTGCTTATTATTTGAGTTACTGGCGTCACTTAAGTTCAAAAAGGGAGGTTCGTAGTTTTTCAATAAAATAATATACATTTACTGTGTTTTTTTTGGATTCAAGAGAAAAATACCATGAACGTACAGCGGCGTCAAAGCTCTGTGAAAACTCTCTGAACTCAGTCAGTGTGTCTCCGAGCAGCATGTCAGAATGGGAGCAGTTGAGCAGAACGCTGACTATTGCCTGGGTGGCACAGGCGTTGTTAATGACCTGAAAACACACAGATAGCATACACAACAATGCATTGGACGGATGGAATCTCCCCTTATTGATGCAAATATTTTTTCAAAAGAGCCCACATCACACCCCCAGAGAAATTTGAACAATCAAACTGTAAAAAGGTGCAACGGATAGCAAATGTATGAATCATTAGTTACCATATGATGATTCATTGATATGATGAAGTTAGTTGGCAGAATGCTATTTACACTAGAGCTGCAAAATAACACTGTCTTGCTAATATTAAATTATTATGTATTTAACGACAGAGGTACCTGTTTTGCAAAGAAGATCTGGTCGAGCCTTGAGTCCTGAACGATCGACCCTGCTGGCTCCTCGCCTGGCTGCCACTTGAACAGGAAAATCAACCCATGAACTGGTCTGGAACAGAGCAGATGCATTTAAAAGGCCTGTCTTAAGAAGGGAGCGTGCAATGTAACGAGGCTGCAGGTATTAACATACTTCAAGTTGTCGAAGTTCTCTGGCTCCATGCTCCATATTTCTTCAACCTGGGCGCCTTTGTAACCTGACATGGACGAGTAAAGCACCACATATTTATTCACACTTTTACAGCAAATGTTTAAGTAAGGTCTTCCCGAACGTTAACTAAGTGAGCCGATATTCCCACTGGCGGGTAGTCTGCAGAGCAAACCACAACAAATGTCATTCACGAGGGATTTGTTTCCACGCGCCGTTGTTTTGAACGCTGAGTAATGCTAGCTAGTTAGCTTGTCTAATTGAGTTAGCTACGGCTGCCCAATTATTACATGCAACTGTTTACAATATGCAGCGTTTGGGTGGCTGTTTGGAATGGACCGCCTCTCGAGTATTTCGGTTCAATCTGCATGGCATTTTATTGATTTAAGCGTAGGAAAATCAACAGTAGCTAATTTAGAAGTTGCCGTTAGCTTTAAAGAAGCTATCTAGCTAGCGCTGTCTGATAGCAAACGGTGCACTGAATGAGCAGAGCTAGCTAACGTTGAGGTACCAGTCACTCACCGAAACCCTTAATCAGTTCTGTGAACACGCCGGGGTCGCTCTCCATCAGACACCACTCTCCTGCGCTGCCAGCCATTATTTACAATGTGTATTCAACCTACTGTGCACATATACGAGATGCTAATATCCTAGCTTAGCAGTGCCCGCTAGTCAAGCTAATTTCAATGAAGCACTGGAGTGACCTTAACGTGATGCCGTGCAAATGTGAGCAATGCGGGTGCACGCGTTTTATTACACAGCGTATACCGTTAGACAGCAACACATATATTTGACATAATTACTTCAAAACATTGGCAACGAGCAGCATTTTAAGAAAATACACGTATCAACATTTGCAAAGAGAAAAATAAAAACGAATGACCTATTAACTATAAACTAAACATTGCCCTCGTATGAACTAGACACAATACCCGCCCGCCTAAGACGACGGGGATGACAAATTCAGGACTCTTAGTAAAAAACGCAAAACCATGGGAGGCTGACGGTGGAGTTTCATTCATATTTATTAATAAAAAACATTCTTGGCATTAAGAAAACATTTTCGAGTGGTTGTTGTACACACCCCATTCATTTGTACATTCATAACACTGACCAGCATCAAGACTTATTAAGTTATTACTGTTCACCAAATAAAGACAAACATAGCTTTTGCTAAAATCTCAGAAAAAAATGACATTGAAATTACTTCGAAGACAAATTAAAAACAAATGAACATTTCTCACAATTTTGTGTAATGTTCAAATAAATGTGCACATTAAAATGTGCTAATTCGCAGTTTTTTAAATCTTACAACAAATAAATTACAATCAAATAATGGGTATTGAGTCACACAGGCAATACTTCACAACCCAACGATGTTCAGTTTGATGATGCTTGACGCTGAGAGAGATCATATTTTTTTTTTTATGAATGTAATATACAATAAAACAACCATGCAGATGAGAAGTAGTTCCACAGGTGTCCTTTAAAAGATGGCAACTTTAATAAGCATACTGTACATCCCTGCATGAAAATGTATGGAGCCTAACATCAAGTATCAAAAGCACTTTGAGAAATAAATAACATGCTCAACTTGTAGCACGAGATCGAGCGAACATTTAGTAAATACAGGATTGAATAAAGCTACAAGAACGGTTAGTCATTTAGCCGCCTCGAACTGCCCGCTGCCCGAGCCGTCGGAGCTGCTGGCAGCACAGCAGCACTGTTGGATCAGGGGCAGCAGCTTTCCCTGCTGATGGAGTTGTTTGGTGTCAGAGCCGCCCCCGATGCAGTTTCCATTAATGAAGACTCTCGGCACCTGAACACACAAATCAGGTCATAACATCAGTTTTTAGACAAGAGATGAGGTTCAGTGCAGTTATACATACTTTCTTGTCATGAGCATATTTTAACGGATCAGTATCAACTAAAATAAAGCAAATGAAAACCTTTTCTGTACCGAACTCTCCCGTGTTTTGTCCACCTCTCCTTAATCTACGTATTTGGATCAAGTAGCTTGTGAACAATAAGGCGTGTTAGATTTAATAATCTACAACTGTTATTTCAATGTGTTAATCAACATTTAGGTAAATTGAAGTATCGGTTTGGACACAAAAACTTGATCGGACATCCCCAGTTTCAAATGCCTTTCTTTTGCAGTCCTGTGTTTGTGCTGCATTTTGGCCGCGTAAATGTAAGTCTCATTTTGATCTTAAACCAATCTACATATTGCAACTTTCAAACCCTGTTTAGTGTCCTCAGTGTATATTATACAGACTTAATGTACCGGTGACATTTTGCTTAACATAGAATTGTACCTATATATTTTAAGCCTTATAGAAAATGTTCAAATTATCATTAGAGATGAGATGATCATTACAGATTCAGCTATTTTGAGTCAGGATAAAATTACAGAGTCTTCGCTACTGTCCAAAAAACACACTAATCAAGTAATCTAAATGTAAGAGCTGCCAGAACAAACAAGCTGCATGTTTTGATTCCTGTCTCCATAGATGCTGAAATCAAATTCACAAATCCCAACAGGAGGCTCTTACCGTTCTGGCACCGGTCATCTGAGCTAAGGCCTCTTGCATTCTCCTCCCGTCGTTGTGCTCATCCAGTTCGATCACTTTGTAGGTCGCACCAATTTCATTGAACACATTCTTGGCCATTTTGCAATAAGGACACGTGGTCTTGGAAAATATCACAACACAGTTCTGCGACACCATCTCCTGAAAGGTCACGCAACAAACAAAAAATAGATTTTATTAAATATCAGTAGAACACAAATAGACTGAACGTACCGGGCCTCAAAGGAGTTGCTAAAGCAAAGCTGAATTATTAAATATTCCCATTATTCATGTTTAATGAGTGAGAAAACTGTAGTGCCACTTCATAACAGATTTTTGACAACAACAAAAATATATACAGAGTAATATACTGGGTAAACTGACAGAAGAAGCCATCAAACACAGTTGACTACGAAGCTACGGCATGCTGGTGGTTACAGATGTTAATGCAAAATGTAGCAGACGGAAACAATTAAAAATAGGTTGCAGAGAGATTCACAGCACAAGGCAACAGACCTGTGAGCATCCACTTACCTTAACATACTGCACACAGGATGTGCTGGACAGAGACGGGGAGGATGTAAAGTTCCCCATTCTGAAAAAGACAAAACACAGTATTGTTGAATGCAGTATATCAAGGCACTTGGTGTAAGTTACATCTGAATCTAGTAAAATCTAACTGATATACTCTAAGGATTGACACTACCGAGGTGGGTTTGCGCAGTAACCTCTGAAACGTGAAGATATCACAGGAAGGGGCCAGCTGAAGGCTAATAGTTAGCATCGCAATGATTTGGAGGATAACTGCTGGTCTGAAAACACCCATTTCCATTGTTATAGTCGTAGATACAGTTACTGATTTAACCACGTCTCAGATGTAGCCGTTTCACTTCGTGGGACGCCTGGCATACAGTCAGGTTTGTGTGCTAATCCAGGATTAGGAGTGCACATGCTCGTAATTAACTCAGATTGGATGTTGACATGTGTCTTGCCAAACCCCATTACAAGTCGAGCAATAACAAGACTACACACCACTGTGAAAGAGAATAACGTCCTGACAGGTGGTGAAACGTGACCACCTAACTGTACTTTTGTTTACACTTGATTGGCCCCACAGTACTTGTTTCAGTTGAATCTAAATGTTTGTACTGTCTCCACTAACGCAGGACAGGTAGGAGATAGAGATAGCATGGCTTTAGCTAACGTCGACACAAACAGGCATGCCAATAATCAATGTGGACTTTTTTTATATGAAATAATCGATTGCTAATAATGACAAGCATGCAGAATTTGCGAGAAGAACGTATTGAATTGTAAAAGTTACAAGATACTTGCGTTTGGCCCTTTAATACATGTTACATTTAAAATGTTATGAGGTTGTTATGAAACGTTTCTGTTCAGCATGGTTTAAACACTCCGCAGTGAATGAGTTAGCTTTGAGTTAACTTCGCCTTTTCGACCGTAAATGGTGTGCAGCGGTGCTGCATTACTCAGGTTAATGGTAGCGGCACGTCTTTTATTCGTCTGTGAGGTTAGTTAAACACAACTAAAGTTAGCTAACGTCCGCTATCGTTTTAGTCAAGCTAGCCACAATGACCTTCGGCAGCCGGTCCATGCCACCCTGGGAAGACATCCTGCTCGAGCGAACATGGAAAAAAAAGAAACTATGGCTAAAAAATAATCGCGCTGGTGGCCTGGATGAAACATGCGGTTAGTGTACAAACAGTTCTCCAATCACACACCACCCCTGGCTGTTACTGTACGCTTGCATTTGCCCCTTATTCACACTGTTGACGGTAGAAGCCTACCTTACGTGACCACCGGAAACAGTTGCTGACGCAAGTTTGAAAACGCCCACAGCGTCAACAAAATAAACGACACAGATTGGTAAACTATTGTATTTTAAAGATATCATTTCTGTAAATGAATAGCATCTAGCTCATCAAAATCTATTTAAAAAAAATGAAATACAAACAATTTTGCCCGGCTCTGATTTGATCATTTTATTGGCTAATATGATAATTTTTATGACACCATATTCGGTTAATATATGTTGAATTGGACATATTATTATATACTTCAAATAAACACACACTATATATATGCAGTATATGTGTGTGTGTCTGTATATATATAATAATAATTTATAATAATACATTTATTTTGTATAGCGCTTTAAAAGGTACTCAAAAGTACTTTACATGTAAAAACCGAGACAATAAAATGAATAACAAAGGCAGATACATGACATGACAGTAAGAAACAACAGAAAAACATGCATAACTAGCATCACAGGTTAAAAGCAGATTTAAATAGGTGAGTTTTAAGTGCAGTTTTGAAAGTGGCGAGTGACGGAGAATGTCTGAGGTGCTGAGGGAGAGGGTTCCAGAGGGTTCCAGAGGGAGGGGGCAGCAATGGAGAAGGCCCTGGCCCCCCAGGTCCGGTGCTTGGACAGAGAGGAGGGGGTGAGGAGGTTGGCGTCGGTGGATCTGATCGTTATGGGTGGGAGTGTGTCTGTGCAGGAGGTCCGGAAGGTATGAAGGGGCTAGCTTGTGAAGGGATTTGTATGTGATGATAATAATTATATCATATAAATGCATTAAGTGAAGCAATTCAAATACATATTCTCTTTTGCAAAAAAAAAAAAGCCAAGTGAGATTTGCATGATTTGGGAATGGATTTCCACCATCAAAGAGAACTGCAGTTTTGCCCTGGAATGGATAATACCCGACACAAATCCAGCTATGTTATGAAAGGCACGGGAGAATAGCGTTAGGGTTCAAATACCTGCTCACAGAATTGATACACGTGATAAAAGACAAGGAGAATTGGTCCAACTGATCTCTACAACCTCAGTTATTTTAGTCAGGCTGGAGGGAGCTTCAACATCAAGCTGGAGTTTTCACCTCCCTGGCTTGATTTAAAGGTGTAAAACCTTTTCCTTCACATAAAGGGAACGTGCTTCCTTTTGGGAGAAGGCTTCATCCATCATCTAAATGCAATCGACTGTGTGTGTGTGTGTGTGTGTGTGTGTGTGTGTGTGTGTGTGTGTGTGTGTGTGTGTGTGTGTGTGTGTGTGTGTTTAAGACTTGGTTTAGGGTAAGGATAAAGTTGGATTTGGGTTAGGGTAAGGGTTAGGATTAGGGTGGTAGCGGTTACGGTCAGAGTCCTCTCGACTCAGTGATGTCCAGAGGACAGAGTGCAGTACTGTGGTGGGACAAAAGGAGGCAGTGTTTACATCAATGATACTACTGTAGGTGCTCAAACATAGTCAAATGGGATGGACAATGTTTCTCTGATGTCAAATTTTTAATGTTAAAATGTCAACTATATTTCCCACATTATTGTTTTTGTTGATGCTGTTTATGTTCCTCCTGGTGAAAGTAAAAAACTCACTACTGTTTTGCTGATCATGTTTTATTTTGTAGCAAATGGGCTAAAACTGCATTTCATTCACACTGTGGGGTGTGTGTGTGTGTGTGTGTTTTCAGGACTTGTTGGGATGGAAATCAGTCTACACAGTGACATTGTGGGGACTTGCCTTTCTTACATGGGGACATAATGCACCTCCCCATAATGTAAATCATTAGATTTTAGGCTGAAGTTTTGGTTTGAGGTTAGGATTAGGCTGGTAGCGGTAATGGTTCGGGTAAGTCTCCAGGAAATGAATGTAAGTACATGTATTATCCCCAAAAGTCAAGAAAAAACAACTGTGTTTGTGTGTGTGCGTTAAGTAAACACTTTAACATCTTAGAAACATCTCTAGATCAAACCAACACAACCTGTACTGGGATTATCATGCCTTTACTAAACGTTGGTCATGGGGCAAGAGTAAAAATGAGTCCCACTGGCTGGCCAAATGTTGCCTTGGCAACGGTAACCCCTCACTGACCTCTGAATGGAGTCTTATTATTAAATTATGCGCCCCTCAATAGAAAAAACTCCATCATTGTAGAGGCACATTTAGCTCATTCTGGTTTGTACACAACCGCCCTGTGTTATTTCTCTCTTACAGCAGTAGAAAGACGAACATGAGGCAAACACACTGAATAGCCTTGCCTGCCACATAAAATGTCAACAGGCTAATACTCTTAAAAATGTAAAGAACTGTTAAAAAAAAAAGGCCCATTTCATGTAACATTTCAGGCACAGTTAGGAAAATGTGTGCGCTCTTCCTCTTGTAAAACAGGTAATGAGGCATGGGGAAAAAAATATTTCAAGCTGCAATGAAATTCTGACATGTGGAACGGAAATTCATTGACAAATTGTTGGTGGACGTATTCGCACCACTGGGTGTCACAGAGACATCTGATCTGTAATGCCACTATAACATCTATTACAGTCTCCTGATATAGATGTATGCACCCACATATACAGAAGGACCTAAGCATGTATTGTTAATATGTGATGTAACACTATTTGCCAAAATAGACAGCCATACATTACGAATAGATTAGAGGATCAGGACTACTTCAGGAACTCTAATGTTATTCAGAAGATGGACTCTGTGCCGTTAGCTGTGGATAATTTGTCTTTGCAAAAGACTGCGCAGCCATTAGTGTGATCTATATTACACATCTCATTGGCATCGGGACTCTGATGCTTCACTTTGACAAATTAGAGACAGCGCAGGGTGAGCTGTTGACATTGCTTCTTCTGGTTCAACATTTGTTTGGAATGCAAATCACAATGCGTTCATGGACTTCGTTTAATCATGTCGTTTATTTTTCCTGGTTCATGGACTGGAAACCTTCCCACCGCAGTGAGAGTGAAAATAGACGGTCACATTCATCAGCATCAGAAAGTCTCAAATCCTTCTGATATTTATCTTTGGATTGGTGAAGGAAACGTACACAAACACCTGGTACATGGGGAGAAGGGGGCACAATATTGTTTAAATATGGGGATAACAGATTTTCAGACAGGCTCTCATGGAAGTCGCGCATAGTATTGCAATGGGTTGTTGTCATGAAAAGGGGCAAAAAGATAGAGACGATGCTGATGCTCATCACAGCATAAAGTGGGTGTGAATGTCGGATTATCAGTTTCGGAAAGATATGGTCGGACACAGCTCCCCCTAATCTAACATCAGAAAGGTGCGGGGGGGGTTCAGAAGCATCTGACAAGCTCTTCTGAAGAAGCTTACTGGCAGAAACATGCAAACACCTTTTTATGAGGTGTGAAATGTGAGACTGATGAGTCATATTCCTCCCCACTGTCTGACACAGTGTGCTCCTCCTCTTCATTCCTGTGAAGAAAAAAATAAAAGTTAAAACAAAAATGGACACATGACCATATCTTAATGTTTGGTTGTGGTTAGTTCTAAACAGGGTCTTGTAAGTATTTACGGATTAGCCTTTTGATTGACTGGCCGATTGATACGATTCACTTTTGTGGGTGGTATTTAGATGTCAGTGTGCCAGCTTTGTATTATAATAATTAATATAATTAAATCAAGTTGTTATTTATTGAATACATTAATCATTTTATTTCTGCCATCTAAACCTTCGAGGACAGAAAGTGGTGAGTCTTAAGTTGCTTTCCTTCTCAGTCTCTCGGCACACGATTATATTTTCTCTACAGTTGGCAGTTTCTGCAGGCCAAGCAGCATGGTGCTAAAGACAATTTTCAATTGTAGTCTCCATTGATTAAAGCATAGTTCTCTTGGCCATAGCTTGATTGAGTGCTGTGGAGTTTCTGCTTAACAGGCAATTGGCAAAGTGCATAATGACTCATTTTTAGTCAGTTCGTCAATAAGCTAACACTAAAATCTATAGCACTTATCATGCGGATAAGTAAAGTGTGTGTCACTGTGATTTTTCACTCCATGTGAGTTTCTGTCAGGAATGGAGCTGAGCTTCAGCCAGACTTAACAATTATTTATGTGTTGAGAAAGCTGTCAGTCAGGGCTGGCTGCAGTCAGGAAGACCTGGGTTGATTCCAAATATGCTAAATAGCAGGTCCAGAGGGGTCAAGACTGAGCCAACACCATGGCCAGAGAAAAGCAGGACCTATTGTCAATTGTTTACTTCATGCTCTTTTGTCAAGCTGGGAAAAAGTAAAAAAATGGCCAAAACTTGATTCATACAACTTTGAGAAGTTAAGATGTTTTAACCTTTTTAAAAGGTATCATGCTTTTGGTGGTGTCATAGTCAGAAAGAAGACTCCCTGCAAACACCAATAACTAGTCCATAATCTATTCTTTAGAGGAAAATTCAGGAGTATTTCAAAGATACCGTAATTCGTCCGTTCTGTTGAAAAGGCCCTTAATTAACAAAACTGTAGTGGAAGGGGTTGATTTACACCTTCATTTGAAATATGTGACAATTCATTAATTATCAATTGATGATATACAAGGGGTTCTTAAAAGGCAAAAACTAAACACCTTAAATTAAACCCTTCTTTGATAAATAAAGCAGATTTTAGGGGTACATTACTTTCTCTTTCATTCATACATGCTGCGAGTGATGGCATGTTTTTATTTATTTATTTGCTGCTAGTGATGCAATTAATACGTACGTTTACTCAAGTGCTGTAGTGCAAAGGGAAATGCTGTCTGCAAGTAAGAAAGAAAAAAACCTCGATTGAGTGATCTAGGCTGCAAGTTATGGTCAAATAAACAGAAGTGCGTGACAAGTGAAAGATGTTCGGAAATGGTCTGGGGACCAGACTCTAGAACAAGTATAACCCTCCGGTCAGCTAAAAATACAGAGTCCTTTGTTGAAATGACAGCGAGCATTCGAGGTCAGCCAGATAAAACGAGATAACGCTGCCAGATTTCTTTCTGATTTGTTTGGTCTCTGGGAGCTTAATTCTGCATCAAAGGGCTTAAAAAGACAAATCTGTGGATGGCAAATGACAGTCAGTTTTGATGGATCAGCTCTGCTGTAGGACAAGTGCATCTTTTTTGTTGACTGCTTATCCAGCCACTGCCCTCAAAGGCAGATTGGCCTCCCTCTGCCAAACAACAGATACTATGGCAGCAATATATTTCTCAGACAGAACAATTTATGGGACCATCACTTTTAATCATTGCCGCGCAAAGGAGGATTGCCTAACTCATCGGGAGCCTCCATAGAAATGTAATTCTCCCGCTGCCTAAAGTGCTTATATGGGTGAGCTACGGATGCATTTTGCCCATGCACGCTCGGGCTCGGTCCGACACTGGCATGGCAATAAGCTGTGTTGATTTAATATCCGTTTGCGGCGTGCATTTTCCTGGACGCGTAATCAGTCCACAAGGTTCCGCGCGAGGCTGTCATGAATCTCGTCGGTTGTACTGCTGCCCCCCCCCTCTCCAACCCCCTTCTCCTCCAGTGGACAATCACCACCTCGCCAGCAGGACGTGGCAGCTATTCCTGATTACACTCATGACTCAGGTTGTCGATTGCCTGTCGGGATGCAATCACGCAAAAACATGTTTTCTTTTTCTTGTTTGGCTTTCATGGTTTTCTTTGGTGCAGCACCGTCTTTGGACAATTGGTCAAAAATTAAGAGCGATGTTTGGTAACGCAAATGCATGTAGCTACTATATACAAAAAAGGGGGAAAAAATAATTCACGTTTTTTTTTTTATTCCAAGTAGAAAAGTTGCAAAGCAGGAGAATCATCAAGATGTTGTGGTCTGACTGATTTAGAGTGGCATGATCCGTCTTGGCTCTCACAAGCCTGAAAGTTGCGTGTTTGTGTTCTGCACTTAATTTACATAGTTGGCACCAAGTGGACAGTTTTTATTAAATCACGTCGCCACCATACTGACACATGACGAACGACTTCATTTCCATGTGTCGTTTTCTTCAGATTTAAGTCCAGGTTGCCTGATGAAGTTATATTGTAATAAAGATTTATGATTATCCTTTTTTGTTTGAAGTTCTTTTACATCGTTAAGTTGGAGCGGAACACACAACTACTGCACATGCTGATATGTGAGGGAATCTACGGACCACAGTTATTTGTTGCTATTGTTCCTATCACATATCAGTGGACATTTGCATAAAGTATTTTGTAAAAAAAAAAGAAAGAGCTACAGCAGAAATGATCAGGTCATTCGTCCTTTTAAAGAAAATTATTGGCAGCTATTTTGATAATCAAATCAATCATTCGAGTCCGTTTTCAAGCAGCTTTGAGTTTTGGACTGTTAGTCAGAAATGACGATGACACCAATAGAGCTCTGGTACATTATGATGGACATTATTCCATGTTATTGACAATTACTTGACAAAGTTATCATTCGGGTAATTTGAATGAGGATGAAAATAATGTTTGTTGTGGTCCTAAATAATATAATTATAGAATAGAAAGAGCAAACTTTCTCTTCGATTCTCTGACAATGTCCGAAAATGTATCTTAAGACCAAACAGTCTGGAGAGAGAGAGAGCTTCTGCACACAGTTGAATAAGAAGAAGCTGATGATTTTAGTGTAGTGCCAGCTGCAAGAATGCCATGCGATCAGAACCACGGATGGTGCTTGGGACAGCATTGTGAAAAACTCAACCCACGTTAAAGGACACACGCACCCACACAGGTGTTTTCAATCAGTCGTCCCTTTTTGACCTCTACTCAGGCTGACATTGGTTGGAGATGCGCATCAATCAAGTCTGTACACACCCACAAAGTCCTGAGAAGAGGTCCGATACAGACACATTAGGGGGGAAACGCCTGTGTGGCTAGAGGAAGGGTGTTTTGTTCCCTAAACCTATGACAGTTTTTTTTACGATTGCTTACACACTTGTTGTTGATTTTGGTTCATTGCGTCAAAACTCTACACATAAGACACAACACGTATTATTTCTATAAGGATATTACTTCTATGTCAAAACAAAACATTGCAATCAAAACCTCACAATCCTTTTTTTCAAAATGGCATTTTTCGCTACAAAACACACATGCAGCGTTTGAATTCCTCTTTCAAAGCAGCAACAACACACTGCTGTACTATATAAAACACTACTGTCTTTTGCATGCCATGTCAATTTTCTCACACGGGCTTCTGTGAAAGATTGTTCCAGCACAGTACGTCTACTCACATTTCAATGAACACACAAATAGAAAAAAATATATAGTCAAAAAACAAAGTAGAATTGCAGTAATCAATGCAATATGTTTCTGTAAACTCACTGAAGCAAAACTAATTATAGTAAAATGACAGCGCAGTGCAATGGTTAACCAAAAAAAATTGTATTGTAAAGGATGGGGCGTGGTTTATGGATTCTGCCTTCTAGGGTCTGGCCACATCATGAGCAATGTCATATCTAGTTCCTTTCTTTGTTCTCGTCCTGGTCCACATCCCTCCCGTCTTCTCCCTCCTCTTCTTCTTCCTCTCACTGCCTCAATGTTTGCAAAGCTCTCACAAAAGCAGGGAGCTTACTTACTGTTCATAGTGCTAAGGCGCAAACCAACTGCTGTTCAATTCATGTGTAAAATTGTTCGTGTGTGTGTGTGTGTGTGTATGTGTTGCCAATTCCAGGTATGTTTTGCATTGCATATTTTTCCAAGGATTGCAAAATATTTCATTCTTGAACATGTGTGTCTAACGTAAGAAACAGCGTGTTGTGTTGTGTTTTGGAAGAGGTGTGTCGCAGAATTTCAATCAAACAAAGTGCCAAGCAGAAAATGGGATGGTTTTAGGCGTGGTTACAGAAGTTAAGGTTTCATGCTTTTGACTAAGCATTCACTTTCAGTGTGTAAACAATCGCAAAAAAACCAACCTGTAAAGCATAAAACCTGCAAAAACAAGTTATTGCTGTACCTGAAATTTTAAGTGAAATCGACAAGATTGTCTTCACTGTCATCAGATTAATAAGAATCGTAATGTAGTCACTTCCAAGACGTATAGATCAGCGCTATATGGAAATGTTTTTTCAACTCCAAGAAGATATTGTCTTAATACTCATGAAAAGCACTACAGGACCTTATAACTATTTGATTTGTGTCCAAATGCTTCCTTATGAATAGTATATGTGTGTATTGTTGGCGTGGAGTGTGTCTTCATGTTTACGTTTTGGGAGGGACTCAGTGGACCTAAATGACCCTTGTGTTGCTTGTTTAAGAAATGAAATCAGAGGCAACACTTTGTGGCAGAATGTTTTCTTTATTTATGAATGGAAGATGTTCTGGAGCTGGGAAGTTATTTTACATACTATATGCAACTATACATTATGAGGACCCCTGAACCCTCCCTGTTTGTTGACAATTACAGACCAAAATGTCAGCCTGCGCTGACTCAGCGCTAAAACAAAGTGTGGAGACAGCACAGGGCTAAGAAAATAACGTGAACAACTTGTCTATGATAAAACAGCATGAAATTCAATAAGAAGAAAACATGTCGTTGTTATTGCACAGAAATCCACCAAATTGTCCTTTAGTTGAAGGATTACATCGAAGAAAATCAGAAACATGCGACCACAATTCTATTTGTTGGGTTTAAATGAATTCTGTGCTCCTCTCCTGCTCATGTGTCATCTTTGGTTTTTTAAATGTCTCTGTTGAAAGATTGGACATGGCTCGTGTCAGCTGAGACGGGCCGTGCTATTGATGGTGACATTTGTTTTAGGCAAGGTTACGACAAAGTGTCAAGTAAGTATTCTCTCGACTGCTGTCAACACGAATTGCTGTTTTTGTTGTTGCTGTCGAGGGGACGGGTGGAGGGACCGCCGTTGACACAAATTGGATAGGTGGCATGTCAGGTTAGTGTTTAGAAGTCTAAAAGGGACAGGTTCCAATTCTTTTGGCTGTGTTTTGAGTGTGTTCTCTCCTTGTTATTCAGGATGGACGCTGGCCAGTGTGTGTTTCTGTGATAGGAGAGGCGGACACCAGTTGTTTCAGTGGCTCAAGGTGTCGGAAGAGATTTCACAGCTCCTTGAGCACAGTAATCCTGGAGCTCTTGATACAAGATGGCAAATAAAACGGCCCCCTGAACGATGCTGAAACACTTACTGAACCCTAGTTCCACTGATCTGTATCGCCTCGCAACGTGAAGTGCTCTTGTCCCCTACAAATAAGGTCAACAACTTCTTGCTGTACGGTGTTATTTTCTCTGAATTGATTGAATACACTCATTTGATTGATCGAACACTCATTCGAGCTGCACATCACGATGCTAATGCATGAATGCATTCATCAAATGTTCAAATGTGCACATTTTGTGAAAGATTGTCGCAGGTATATTTGATTGACATTTGAATCAGAGGCAGCGCTGAGTATCACAACCATAGTATTCATTATGAGTATTTTACAGTCTGAGTCGAGCCATTGAAATCTATCAAAGCATTTCGTTTTTTTCTCACACTTGATTGATATTTCAACGCCAAAATGTATATAATAATGCATTATAAAAATGCAAATGGCTCAGGATGTTCGACAGATTAATTATATAAAAAAAATTAAAAAAACACATACACTTTAATTTGACATAAAAAAAAATGTGAGAAGAACTGAATTAATTTTCATCATGGGGAACCATTTCTTGACTGTACGCTGTCAAATCTGAGAAGTAAGGTCTGTGTAATTCTGGTTTTAAACTGAAGAGGGCAGAGTAGCTTTGTTGTATTGCTCAACAGCCACAACACCGTGACAAAGCCAGATAATGAACACTCAAGGAAGGATCTAATCAATTCAGAAGTGAAAAACTTTGTTTGAAGCAGACACAACTGTCACTACAGTGTTATTATTCTGTTTGTTCTTGCAGTCAACAATAATTTGCTTCGGTTTAATTACCTGTCACATGCATTTTTCAAATTCAACACCAGATTTGTATGTGCAAAGTGGGCATAAACAATACAATAACTAATATGGGTATGTAGTGCGCAGTAGTACCACACATCAAGGGGAAAATGTAGCATTTATCTCTAATAATCCTCGACCCCTGAGGCTCGGTAGGCCAAAGCAGATCAGTAAACAGCCTGTCGCTGCCACAGTTCCTGTGTGGGTGGCCTGCAGCAATCACAGATGACTTCCTGTTGGCTATGGGACCTGGCGATCCATCTTCCCCCAACTCCCCCTTCTTCTTTTTCCCTTTCTCTCTCTCTCTCTCTTATCTTTTTTAAGAATCCTTCCCCCAGTGCAGTATTATCAGCAGGCTTCAAAGCCCCCAAGCAGAGCGCCAGGTCTCTCTATATGTCGCTTTATCTGGAGCAGGAATTACGTTGACCTTGCGGCGCCTTAAACACTTTATCACAAGCACAATAATCTTCTTCGCAGGAAAGCGAATCAGCAGAAAAAAAATAAACGAGATGCGGCCCAGCGGGTGTCCAGGTTGTCGCTGTGGGGTTACAGTGCTGCTGGCTTGAAGACAGAGACAGCGAGGTTTCAGCACACTGAGCCTCATTGTCCTCAAGAAAGAAAACGGGGGAAAATGTTGCTATTTTATCAATCCATAATTGCTTCAGAGGAAGAAATGTATTAACAATGAATGCCTTCCATATGTAAGAAAGTGTTCTGTCATTATTTTGCATGTTATTTATTCCTTTTGAAAAGCAAGTGTGACAGTGAATCCTTTCATGTTGCCACAGAATTGCGGCTGCGTTATTTTTACATGTGGTGTTGCGACAGGATGCTTTTCTTCAACAGGATTACAAGTGTTTGATCAGAATGAATGGTCTGCAGTGTCTGTTCCGAGACTGATGACTGACAGATTTCCTGTTTTATTCCCAGTTTTCAAAAAAAAAATAAAAAATTGTCACAAGTCCTCTCGGATAATAAGCTCTTCCCTGATGCATCTCGGAGACGATTCCTCTCGAAGGGATCTACTTATCATTATCCTCTTCGTGGCTGATACTTCTCTTATCTGCAGGCTCTGTTTCTTGTTGTTCTACCACACCATTTTGCTGACCACATTCTCGCTGCATCGAAAAGTGTTGCAACGATGCGTTTACCTTCACAGGTGGCACACGTGAGACGATATATGAGGATACAGAATGTGCTGCATAAATGGTAAAGAGAAGCAATGACTAGACGCGCAGCATTTGCCTGGAAGACGTGATGTGGAAAGACAAATATTGGAGATTACTGCTGAAACAATCAGTCAATTAATTGATTAGCCTACAAGACCAAAACAATCAATTCTTGAAATGAGAAAAATGTGCCTTCATCTTTCTTTCTTTTTAAAATGACTTCTCTTTTACCTGCCAAGAGCATCTGTGGGTGTACGGGACATTAGCAGGAGCACTGATGTTATCATTCCTTCAGAAAATGAATCATTTCCAAGTTCCAACTAATCGTTAACATGCTTCAAACAATGAAACAGGGGCTGGACAGTAGCTCTCTGTGGACTTTATATGCCCTCTGTCCTACAGTTTAAATGAATGCAAGCTTAAAGTTTCTGTTTTTCTCCAAGGTCTTCCCACAAAGGTTTAATGGCGACTGCAAATGTCTTGGAGGGGTGAAGCTATGTGATGGGCTGGAGAGCTGCCCATCAAGTACACCACTAATAGCCCAATTTGAGCTAGGACGGCCTCAGCCCGTCTGATTAATTATTCAGTTTAGGCTCTGGTAACATTAGTGTTAACCCAGGTAGATGATTGCTGGATTAACTAATTCATAGTTTATTGCAGACACCATTAATGTTTAAAACTAAAAAAGTGTGCTTGTGGTGGAAACAAGTAGGAAAAGAGATTTCTTGAACAAAGGTGGATGTGTTATCTCAAGTTTTTCTATACAGTGTGTGGGACTGAATGATCCAATTATGGTTTTAGGCATGTTAATCAATGTTACAATGTCCTGTACCTCGATAGAAATATAGTAATGATTCTCAACCCACCATCCACAGCTTCGAGTCAGTGCAATAATCATTACTTTAACAACCGTCTATGGCCGGAGGGGTACCACTTTGATTTTGTGCCACCTTTCTTAAAAAATGAAATTGTTTTTAAATGGGCCTATAGTTCATACACTGTAAATCAAAAGTGGACGTGTAGTCACTGTGACGTCACCCATTGGGTTTGTGGACTGCAGTTTTGAAGCCTCAAGTTTGACATTTTAGCCGTTGCCATATTTGTTTTGCAAACAGAGATAACACGAGAGGGTTGATTTAGTATAAACTAACGCTGAATGAGTTTGAATAAGTAGGTCGACCAAACTGTTACAATTCACTTCCATGAACTGAAAACACACTGGGAAAGGGTTGAAGCTGTAAGATAAAAACACCGACAACTCCCACACCGGACCACACCACGGTAGCTACCTGTCAATCACAAGGTAGCCACGCCATAAAGCTTTCCCTGCTTTATCCACCAGTTTTCTCTGAAAGGGACCATCATTTACAAAATGAACATCATGCTGAATTATAGAGACTTGAAACTAGCAATTGAGACTCGGGTTTACAATGTTTAATGAGGTAATGAAACAAGTGAGAATTCGGGTCATTTTCTCATAGACTTCGAAAAAATCTGTTTGCAACCAGAGGAGTCGCCCCCTGCTGGCTTGAACGACAGATGTATTCCTCCTCTGTGGCCAAAAGCACAACGTATGGGCCTGCCTGTTACTGTGCTTTATTCAGAACTTCACAAGGTATTCAGGGTTGATGCAGAGCAACGCTAACCGCGATAAACAAAAGAGTGGCACTCCCTACACACCGGAAAGCCTCTGTTAAGTCAGGCTGCTTGCCACTACCCATCCTTCCCTTGCATAACAGTATACATTGCTAAATTAATCATTTCATGTTAGACTAAGGTCATCCAGAGCAAGCGGAGACATTATGCATAGGCCTATAACCGTTTTCATGCACCGAGCAGTAGGCTACTCTTCATTGTAAAATCTTTGCAGTGCCCCTTTAACAATCACACAAGATGAAAAGGATTTAAGTTGTAGTTCTTCTTTTTTTGGGGTTACAACCAACAGTTCATACAGTAGGCTACCAACAGTCATCCACACAATCAGCAGTGAGCAGCAGGTTGAAATCGAGCATGAAAGCTTGCAGTGTGACAGCGTTGCCTCGCAGACATGGCCAAGCACAAATCTTTCTACATGCGGTTTCCTTTGATCCTTCCCTCGGCACATTAGTGTGAGCCTCTGTGTGTATATTAGCTGTTTGCCCACCATGCCGTCACTTTCCATCCTCCGCCGCCTTTTTTTTTTTTTCTCCGTCATTAATATTCTCTCTCTCGCTGCATAACTCAGGGGACCAATCACCGGTTGCCATGGCAACGAAACCACCCATGCAGGTGCACGCCTTTTTGCGTGACTCTTCCGGCACGTCTGTGTTTTTTGCGTGTTTTGCTGCACGCTGACTGTACCTGCTCCTCAACCAGTCGGAGCGGTGAGGCCTCCGCTGGTGATGCATGCTCTCCCTGCTCTGCCCTCGCAGCCAGAGTGGCTTTGACAGCTGTCTAGTCGAGATGCTCTCACCTGCCACACTCGGCTTCCTCTCAGCTCTGTGCAGAATAATGACCAAATTCAAAAGGGGGAAGAAAAATACACGCAGCGCTGTCAGGCTTGTTTTGTTTCTTTCTAGTTAAAGACACTTTGTGTGAAGGCTATTTATTGAAATATCTCGAAAATGTTAGAAGGGTTGGAGTAAAAGAAGCTGCACAGTGGCAGAGCCTGTCACCATAAAACAACGTTTTGCCCTGCCGTTAGCGCTTCTTTCAGTGCGTAGAATTTAGGTTGAACACTAAAAAAAAAGCAGCTCGGAGGTATACAGAGCTGGGAATCAGCCAACCCCTGCGTAGCCAGGTTGTTTTGATCAGAATATAATCTATTTTTCAGCAGAACTGACGCGGTGAAAGAGAAATTTGATTCTCAAAGTATTCAATGTTTTCGTCATCCTTTCCGTCTCTTTCATCCCATCTCTCAACTCGCTCTCCTCCCCTTGCCAGGTCTTCCTCCAGATTTCACACCTTTGCTTATCTCTATACCTCCCACTTGTCTGCTTGCTTTGTCACTTCCTGCACGTCTTTACACTTCTCCACTTCTCGTCCTGTCCTTCCCAGCACCTTGATTTCGCTTCTCTTCCCCTTTCAACTACTGATCCACATTTATAGGAAGACAGACTGGATAATTAGAATAAACCAAGAATGATGTGGCCCCATTTTGCGAAAAGTTGGCTTTATTATCTCTCCAGAGTGCGGATGGTGAACTGTAGTTACTGTTGTACACGACATGCAAAAGTTAACCTTGTGACGGAAAGGTTGCTGTGCATGGTAATGAGTGTACGATGAGAGAGAAAGGGGGCTGGCAGAGACAGACCGCATCATATTCATCAGGCCTCAGGATGTACCACACCAGCCGGGTTCCAAGTAAATTTATCATGTTTTGTAATTGCAGGGAGCGCCGGAGGAAGGTGGTCATCGAGCGGTCAGAGGAATAAGAAGTGTAACAGTCTGAGAAATAGGAGCCAAATACAAAGCAACACCAGGAATCGATGTGACTGAAAACAAAGTGGAAAGCTGTGAGTGAAATGAAATGGCAACATCCGTAGCATGACTCCGCTAAATCTTTCGAAATCTTTTGGTCAAATAACTTAATTTGAGAAAATGAACCGAGTGAAGCATCTTGCCGGTAGATACATCAGAGATTAAAATCACATTAATTCTCTTCTTGACGCCCGTGGCTCAGTGATAATTTATTCATCATCTGCTGCATCTTTTAGAATTTGTGTCCAACAGAGAACTGAAACAAGGGGAATGAACATCCCACAACTTCCTCCCAAAGTGTTTTAAACAATACAACTAACATGACAAAAGCAAAATGCATTTTTCTAATTTGCTTTTGATGTTTTTTTGATGCAATCTGGAGCATTGCAGAACCCTACTGAGGTATAAATAAAAGTCAGAGGAGGAGGTTTGGGGAAAGGAAAAGTGGGAGGAATTAAATAAATAAAATAAAAACAAGAAGAAAACTCCCCGGCTGCAGACAAAGGCTTTTGTTCCTCCCGACAAGCAGGATTGATGCCTCCAGAGGTAATATCGCCGAGACCAGCCAAGCTTGAATTCCTGCATTGCTTCCGAAAGCCGTGCCTTTGGTGTATCAGCAGCAGCAGCAGCAGCTGCAGTTGCACTTCATAAAATGTTGCTGTGGATGGATAGCCAGTGAAGGATGTACTGAATAAAGAGTCTTTGGAGGTTTAACAGGCTGTTCTGCTTCACATCAAAATCTTTCAAAAGTCTCAGCCAATGCACACAAAGTGTTAAGTCTGTTTATCCAAACACGAAAAGTCTTTTATTCCTGCTAATCTCAACATGGCAAAGCTTTTCAACGTACCTCTAAGAGTGACAGATACTGCGCTTAAATATATATTAGAAAACAGTGCAAGTGGACAAAACATGTGCCAATGGAGTGAAATCATTTTTCACCTCTTGAGAGAATTCAAGGCATAAGTGCGTGTGTCTTTAAGCACTGCAGCTCTCTCCACTGGTATCAAGATAACAGGACTCAAAAGGTGGCAGATATAGATTACAATGTATCCAGGGCTTCAATGGACACCAAGTTGATATTTTAAGAGGTAGTGCTGTGCATTGTATCATGTATATTCTTTCTATTCAGTCAGTGAAAAAGATTCAATTCTTTGACTCGGGAAGATTCTTCTTGACCTTAATATGTGACAAATTAATCAAAGCTGTTTAACACTCGAACCGCCAGGGATGCTGTATCCCTAAAACCGCCAACGGGTAAAATTGACCAGCTAGAATGTATTGATTTTCAGCACAGTGTAGACAAAAGGCGTTGCCGTCGCAACATAGAATGTTTATCTAAATGAGCAAATTAATAGTGCAAAATTGGCTGTTTTCTCTGCAGGAGTGAATTTGAGTTGTTTTTTTTCATTTGGCTTTTTTTCTTGATAATTTTTAATAATAGGGAGTGCTACATAACACACTTTTAAGAAAAGTCGCAGGCTGGGGGACTTAATTATTTTTAAACAAGGTAAGATAAGAAAATAACCTCTTGGCTTTTGTAGTGTTCAAACAGACAGATGGCACAGGTAGCTCCCATAGAAGCTGCGTTTTCGAGCATTTTCCTCACACTTCTAATGAACTATGGTCCACTTTTGATTTTAATCAACTGTGGGTGTCATTCAGCAAAGTGGTGATATACGGTGGGTAAAATCAATCATTATTTTTGTGATAATTTATTAATAGCTTAGTCTATAAATGTAAAAAGAAATGTTTGTCTTAAGGTCTTCAAATGCTCAAATGGTCCAACTACAAACATTGAAGGATATTTAATTTACAATAACACTAAGAAAATCACATTCTCTCACATCTGTGCAGCTATAACCAAAGAACAATGGGTATTGTTGCTTGAAAAATTCATAATTCATCAATGTCCTAAAGCTACAAACCATCAGCAGTCAATTGGAAAGACCACCTAAATTAAGAATTCTTTCCCCATGGCCTGGGAAAGTTCAATCTATTGTGAACACGAGGTAGTTTCTCTCAAAACCAGAATCCAGAGAAGTAAGTCTCAAACTTGGGATGTCATGAAGTGTAAATCTGCAGCTGCTCCGTAAACAGTGGACGGGAGACTGATTTTATGGACTCACAGAATGTTTGTTTCTTTTTTAATACCCAAATGAGCTTTATTCAATTTTAGTGTTCTCAGTTCTGAAACAGAACATGTACTCATATACTCCCCTGGGTGCTCCAAGTGTCATCTAGAACATCTTTCCCAATTCATTATCTATAGAGCATTGTCTATGGAGCATCTATAGAACTGCTCTAACTCCTGTTCTATAATGATGAAGGTAGCCCACCGTCACTCTTCATCACAGAGTGAATGAAAGAATGTCACCATAGCTGTAGCTCATAGAGTGCTACAGGGAGGACGGATTTTTGTAGGCCATCCCCGGAAGTTAGCATCGTACGGATTCTTCCGACAAAAAACGTTTTATTTTGAAAGAAAATAGCCTCTGTGGCAGACATACTTTTATGATACTTACACGTTTTATTCAGTTAGATAATCTTTTGAAGCGTGAAAGCAATAGCCAGAAGTAAAAAGCTCATGACTTAACGTCACACCTTACTAAGATAAAGGCGGACTGGTGTTCGGCGTGATGATGTTCAGTAGTCTCATTCAGCCACTTGTTAGCAATAGCCTTTTTTAAGGCACTTAAATGCTTCCAAAGTCACGAGAGGATATTTACTGACGTATTTTCTATCGTAGAACAAAAAGCTAAATCTCCTGAGCTTGTGTTAACCACTGACCATATTTCAGGCATCGCACCAAAAACCTAATCAAGGAACCCATTGACTTTGAAATGAAGAAGTAAAAAAACATTAACTCATTTGCGCGTTTTAGGACTCATTCCGGCAGCACTCAATAGTCGAACCAGGAAATCTGCATTGCAAAATAGCTGAGGGAAAGAAGAAGCTGTTAAGAAATTTTCATCCTCATTACCCAGAAATGACGTGAGGCGATGTCAGTACCGCAGCTGAACTGTGATGCTTGATGATAAAAGGATTTCATAAACATGGTTATGGAATGATCCAATGTTGTGAGTCCCACTTACTTCGAATGGAGCAGTCCGTCATCACCGTTGATTAGTTGTTTCATTCTATCCTTTACTGTCAGAGGAGGTATTTTCCTGCCAGGACTGTGCTCAGAACCGGCTAATGTACCTTGTCTTAATTACAGTAGTCATCAGTATAGAGTGGTTCTCTCAAATGCAGTGTCACTTTGTTCATATCCCGGAAAACAGGGAGTGACTTTGCAGTCCCGCTTGAAGTAGGAAGGTCAGTCAACAATGGGGGGGCGGCAAGGTAGAACAGTTTTGGAGAGCCTGGGTGGCGTGATGTCCAGGCCACAGTGGGGAAGGTAGAGCTGCCAGTTATGACACAGGGAAGAGGGCTCGTGTGCAAGGTTTGACTAAAAACTGGACAATACAAGGTTACACTTGCATTAGCATCAGGCTTTCGCATTTGATATAAGCAGCCGCAGGGAAACGGCAGAAAGAGTGGAGGAAGGAATTACACAGTACAGGACAAACTGAGGCTTGTACTGGGACGGCACATGAGGACTCACAGGAGCAATTTTAAAGGCACACAATCAGAAACTCAAAAACTTTGAATTCGACTTTCTTACTTCGGGAACAGAGCCTGGAAGTTCCAGTTCCACTTCAACTCTCTATTCTAATCAGGCGGGAACCTCTGGGTCTGAAAAGTGAGGCCAATGTGGAAGTGCCTTAAACTTGCATTCTTTCTAAAAGGCCACCAGAGAGCGACTCCTCTGGTTGCAAAAATAATTCAGATTGTATAGTCTATGAGAAAATGACCCTATACTTCTCACATAACTTATTGCCTCAATAAACATTGTGAACATGAGTTTATGGTCTCGATCGCCAGTTTCAAGTTGTTTTCAATACAGCATGATGTCTATTTTATGGTCCCATTTAGAGCAAAATAGACAATAAAGAAAGAAAAGCTTTCGGGAGTTTACCTCGTGATTGGCAGTTCGCTACCATTGCTTTGTCTGTTCTAGGAGCTATAAATGTTTTTTTTTTAGAACTTTAAACCTTTCACAGTGTGTTTTCAGTTCATGAAAGTTGATTGTAACCTTTTTGGTCGCATTCAAAAAGGCAATCGGTTGTACTTAGCTCTACCCTCTCGTGTGACTTCTGATTGCAAAAAAGACGAGATGGCCAAAACGCCGAACTCCAGGCTTCAAAACGGCAGTCCACCAACCAATGGGCGACGTGTCTATAGACTATGTTCACTTCTTATATACAGTCTTTGATTCTACTCCATGTTTTTGTGTTTACTGAATCTGTTTAATTAGAAGCATGCCATGTATAAGTAGTACATCTGGGCATCTGTTACTGAAAATCCATTACGATAAGCAAAATATGTGACAGTTTGTCAATCTGGAAAGCTGATCGGCAGATGTGACTATACACAGAAAAGATTGCTCTTGTTGCTCACATAATGACAACACACTGAATAATCACTTTTGCAGCAAGTCCCCTGTGTCTGAGTCAGTGAATCAGCCTGAATGAGGCTTTTGAAAGTGAACTCGTTTCCATGGAAAACACAAGCAGGAAAGCTTCCTACTGGCCCAGCTAGGAGTCCTTGACAGAGTCCATGAGGGTGTACCAATCAACAGATTGCAATAGGACAATGTGTTGGGTATAAGAATGTCTTCTTGATGATCTGTCTTTTGATTTGTTGTGTTTCATAGTCATTGTTGTGAAATTATTAAACATTTTGATGCCAACAATGTTTGCATTTTTTTGTCATGGTTTACCCGTTAAAGATTTAGGTTGACACTTCAATGGAAAACTGAGCCAGTCAAGAACTAATAATGTAATTTATGTCAGTGATGTAGAATTTGTTTAAGTGGCCATGAAAGCAAGTTCCAATTTCCGGCGGTCCTAAAATCATAAACCAACACTGTCATTTGGTCTGGAGGTTTTTTAACTTTGACAGTTTACTACAACATTATATTACAGAATATACTTGTCAGGGCTACTCATCATATACTCATTTGTGACCACCATCTCTGTATCAAACAAGTCTGGTTTCTTACCTTGTACTGTAGATGATTTCACATGAGCGCGACTGATCCCTGTGGCTCTGCACCTTTTTACAGTTATCAGTTCAGGTCAACTCCTTTCTTGACAACCAGTGTGTCAAACAGAGGAAACTATATTTTAAAGGCATGAAGAATTTCTTAAGAGCACTTATACTATGTGCAGCTGGGTTTGACTTTGTATGGTGACAAAGTGCTTATCAGGGGACAAACTGAGGTTTACAAGCCAGAGTCAAGTTTTTGGAGAGTCAGCAGCACAGTGGGCTTAGCAAAGCAATGGTAACCAGAGTTTGGGCCCCAGGCAACATGTTCAGTACCGTTCCTCATGTTGCGTTTTTCATGTATAAATTTGAAGGATGTTGTGGAAAGAAAGCCCAGCCTCAGTGCCCGGAGCCATGAATAATGTGAATGTTGACTTTTAATTGTATTATCAGCTCTGTGACAAGAGGGAAAAGCTTCCATGTGGAAGTTCAGAAAGGGCAAAACAGAAGTAATACAACAAAATATTCAAAGGTATCCAGTTTAGAATCCTAATAATGTAGAGTAGATTTTAGCCCAGAGTTGGTGGAAACTAAACAGAGCTGCCTTTCACAAAAGTAAGTATGCTTAGAAGTGATTTGTTTATTGTCTCTTTCATATTTATCGACCTGTTTTCAGACGGTTTTCCATTAAGCTCTTTGTGGTACAATCAGTGTTTCTCCACGTATTTAAACCTTTTTGCGTGCAAAGGTACAACTTCCCTCTTCTCCAACAGGTCTCATGAGATTGACTTAACAGCTTGTTCAAGTATGTGTGTATTTACTCAATACACAATGGTCTAATGGCTTAGTCAGGTTTCATATTCGTTTACATGCTGCAATCCCCAGACATTCTTTAAGTCTTTATTTGTGTGTGTGTGTGTGTGTGTGACCTCAATGTGCCCTAGTCTGAGCATAATCAAGCCTGATTATCTCCTGAGAGTTTCTCCTCACTGTCGTTAAGACTCACTCAGAGGAGAATAGACCTTTCTCACTGCAGACATTCAGATTTGACCACAGCTGTAGCAAATAATGTCAATAATGGGGCTGTCCGACTTATAAGCCTTGTCTAGAGGTCCTTTATGCCTAGACAGAAAGAACCCATATAAAGAATTTAGTTAATGTAAGATTTTTACTTCTCTACTTTTCATTTAACTATTGGTTACATAACACTTTCTTACCTGAAATGAATTATTTTCAGCCAAGTGTAGACAGCAAACATGAGTACAATGTGTAAATATTTGCTGCTAACATTTGTAGGCTGTGTTGGGATGTAGGGAGATTCATATATTTACACTTCAACAGCGGATTTCAATGATTAGCACACCTTCAACCAGAGAAGGAGCTAATCAGTCAAATCACCTGCTGCCGCTGCTGCTGTTTTATTGGGACTTCACATGACTCCTCAATGACAGATGTTTGAATGGCGCTACAATATGAATTACAGGCGGATATTACAGGGTGTGCATGTGTAGCTTTGTGTGACAGCTTCCCATAGAGTGATCACTTCAAGGTTCAGCCTAGAGGGCTAACACAAGTCCACACAGACGTCAAGTGCTCGGACACTTAATAGTCGTGAAATTAGTTATGCACGAAGTACTCAGTTGGATTCTGTAATTCCGATGTAAATTTTCTGTTTCTTGGTTACGCATTGAAATTCGTCTTCCACCACTGTTACTTGCATCTGCTCTTTGAAGCCTATTTGATCTGAAATTCAACATCTACTTGTTTTAATATGACTGTGGCACCTAACAGTTGTTTATTTATTCTTATATTACAGTAAAAAAGCTTGCAGCAAATCAATCGAAGGAGTCGCTTGCCGATTTCCTAGCTGGAGATGTGTGCGAGCGGTGCCGGCTAACTTATGTCACTTCAGCCTAACTATTGGTGGTGCGAATGCAAAAAACAACAACCTTGAAGATATTTGACACTCGGGGGAGCACCCCGGTGGGCAGCATCTCTCAGGCAGTCCCCAGAAACGTTTCCTCGAAAAAAAACCCACCTATAGAGTACTCTATCAACTGCTTTTTGTTTCTCAGACAGGGATCTCTGTCTTAGCACAGTATCCCTACGAACTTCATCAATATTGGACAATTCTGCAGCTTGCGCTTTACGACTAAATACCAACATTCAGTGCCAATGCAGGAAGAAGTGTTGGCCCTACTAGGGTGAGGAGGTCAGGGTCAGCATCAGTGGCGGCTGGTGGAAAATGTTCTAGGTAGGGCCATCCTATCAATTTCAGCAAACATCCCAGTATGATTTCATGAAAAAAAATTAAAGTATCAAACACGCATTACTACTTTGCAGTTCAACATTTAACATTTATTCCAACACGAAAAAAACCCAGTAAATAACACTTATATAATATAATATAACATGTTTATTTATTGAGATGCCCCTATGGAGCTTGTTATAGGAGGTAATTCAGGAGAAGTAAACATGAAATGTAATTATGAATACTGATGTTAAATTAAGCTATGATGAGTTTTCACTGTTAATTTACCATCTCAATTAAATGTTGATGCCTCCATGACCAAGTTAAGCAGATGAGACTGAGGACAACTATGTAGAAGAAAAGATGTTCACTTTGCCTAATATGTAGCTTGACAGAGTTCTCCATGTGTGCCCTGATGTTCTCATGTTTCCTTACCTCCTCATCCCTCACTCCCTAACTGTCCGTGCTGGATCTGTCCCCGTTGTTTTAAAAAGCTAAATAAGTTATTAGCATGACTTCATCCAGAACTGAAGTTGCAACCAGCGGGAAGTGTTTTAATAAGATCAAACCAACATCAACAAGTTCAGCACATCGAAACAAATCCAAATGTATTACTTTTCACAGATCACTTTTATAGTCAAACTTCGCCCCCCTTAAGTTACTTTCCATCAATCAAACCAGTGGGTTGAACCACAAACAAAACACCTCTGGTCTCTTCACTATGTCATGCTCTCATGACTTTGTTTGGGTCAAGATAACCTTTTCGCAGAACACACAATTCGTGTACGGGAAATGTTTGCACACAAATAGGGGTGATCGATTACAATTTGTCTGGTGCTTTAATCTCTTAAGAATGTTTTTATGAAACCCAGTGTGTTCAACATAACAAGTTATATAAACTGTTTACTTGTGAATCCAAATGTGTTCAGTTCAATCCTAAATTATATGATGATTTTCTTCAACATTGGCTAAACTGCTTCATAGACCCGCCTCTTTTGGGCCAAAACAATTTGGCCCCCCTAGCTGCGCGTTCTGAGACGTGTGGTGCGCACAGGCGGAGAGGACGAGCAGGAAAAGCATATATTTTGCGCAGATATCATATTTTACACATATTACTGGGTACATTCCATAGTTCAAAAACACAAATATTGACAATTTGTATAATTATTTTTTTTTGTGCGGCTCAAGCTGGGGCCGGGCCCCATGGCCCTCTATTGGCTAGCCGCCACTGGTCAGCATGCATCAGACTTCCATGCAAGCAAGCACAGGACTTTTAACATTACACTCATTTAGCAGACGCTTTTATCCAAAGCGACTTACAACTCAGATTCTATCACATTTCTACACCGTAGGCACAGCTACGGGAGCAATTTTGGGTTTAAGTGTCTTGCTCAAGGACACATCAACATGCAACTAGCGGAGCCGGGGATCGAACCGTCGATCCTCTGATTGAAGGACGGTTCTGCTCTCCACTTAGCCACAGCCGACTTGCATTGCTTCTCCGATTGTTGAATTTGAATTGTCAATAAAGATAATTAGATGAAAGAAAACATTGAAAAAATGTTGCAGATTATCTTATCGATCATTTTGTAACCTCCTCAGATTCATCTTTAAACTCCTTTTGGGGATCTTGACTCCCAGGTTTAGAACCACTGGTATACACGACAGTGTTGGCGGTTGTAGGTGTTGAAAGGTGTGACAGGCTAGGGTGACTATGTGACTTTATGCCAATGGTCATGGTTGAATCCAATGCAAATGAGCATTTAATCAACCTTGTCTCTGACTTAATTAGAACCACACGGCCATGATCCTGACTCTGACTTTAATCTGTCACCGATGGCTCCAAACTAATTAAAAACAAAGTGAGAAAAGCCTTGAATTTATTGTTTGTCTAAGATTGTCCGTTTCAGGAATTAAGTGAGAACTGGGACTTATGTCTGCTCCAATTTCAAGGTTGACACTTTTATTTAGGCCCCCTGTGCCGTTATCTTGATTCCTGCATTTTGTTTTAATGAAACTCGGGATGTTACAGGTTAGTGCACAGCATCAATCACCTCAATTAGGCAAGAGGGAGATCAGTTATAGTGTGTACATCCTTTACTCCTCTGTGTTTGTCTGTGTGTGTGTGGGGGGCCGGGGGGAGCTACAAAAACAAAGCCAACTTAAAAAATGCTCTACATCTCGGTGTCCTATATTCAGTTCTGCATTGATTTTCTGCTTAATAGTTTATATGTTGGTTATGCTAAATATCTCTGTCTGGATGTTGTCATTGTAATTTCTGTCAAATGTTTTTCTCTCAGCAATCCAAAATATCTCCTGTTTTCTTCCGTTAACCGAGACCATTCAGCAGATAGGAGGGACAAGCACAATGTGAGATTGTCAGACCTGTCTGCCATGTGCAAAGAGCGTTGTCACAATCTCTTCGCAATGCCATATATCAGGCCCTCCTGGAAATGGCTGCGTGCTCTTCTGTTTTACATCCAGCCGCCAACAAGGTCTCCAGAAGGTCTCTTGAAGGGGCCAGGAGCAGCTCTACAGCAATGTTTTTGGATGAAAAGTGGTGAGGGAGAAGGGAGGATTAGGACGCGTGGGAAGGGATGAAGGAAACGCTGCCAAGCTGATGTCAGCGTTATAGGACTTAATCCAGCAGCTACTGTATTGGCAGTGTTGGCTGCCAACCCTTCCGATCACTGCATCATTTGACACAAATAAAGTGTATCGTGTCTTGTGTGACACCTTTTTGATTCATGCTGGGTTATATTCACATGTTGAAACACCGTTTAAAGCCATAGCTCAACATTTTCGGCAATATACTCCTTTCTGACAGTTAGATGGATATGCACTTATTTTAGTCCTTGAGTATATTTATAACAGATAATACTTTTCTATAATTACTAAAGGTTGCTCTGATCAATAATCTTAAATATTAACAATTGTTCAATTTATCACCTGATTCTGCAGTTGCCTTCAGCAATGGCGCATTTAACATATTTGAGTTTGTTTTGGTTTGACGGCTGACAATTGAACTGTTCAGCCTCAATGCTATTGTCATCGTTGTTTCCAGCTGCAGGAGGCAATTTCTTACTAGCACAAACAAAAAAAAACACTGCATTCTACGAGTTCAGCACCAAAAGGCTTACAAAGACAGTCAGCAACTAGCTGGGGAACATAGATGATTCTTAAAGGGATCAAAACATTTCCCTCAGGAGTTGGTGGAGAGCAAAACAGAGCAAAAAGAGAGTGAATTTTGTACTTACATCTGTAAGGTGGCCACAAAAACTAATCCAAATGGATGCAAATGTTGCTCTACATTGCAACTGTTTGCTAACAAATTTGATTCATTAACACGATATGGTTATTATGGCAGTTATTAATTTATTTTACTTTGTGTATTTCTATGTTTGCTTACCTTATTACCTGTCGGATGCCAGCTGAATGTTAAATGTTGCTTATTGAAGAATAAACTTGTTTAGGGCCAGCACATTTAGTCAAATGTCTATTGAGAAACAGACATTTTAATTAAGGGAATCACAGGAAGGCTTCACAGATTTGATCCTTTGGGAGAGGCTTAGTTGTGTCAGTTGATGACATTATTATACACGAAGGAATTACAACAATAATTTGTTAATCTGAGTGGTAGGTCACTGCAAATGATGAATTGACCCACTACAGCCCTAATACCGTTTCTGACATTGGATCGCCTGTTGACACTACAGCTGAGTCTCAGTTTCATCCCGCAAAGCACTGTGTATTAATCTGCATGTGTGCTGGCAACCTCTACAAAAAATGAGAGCAGTTTGCCACACTTAAAGACAATTATATACAATATGCATCACCAGATATTTGATCCCCATATTTATTTTTGTTTGTTTCCTGAAATGTTCCTGGACATGACCCAAACCCTGTCAAGTTTCATAATGTTGGTGCATTGTGTTGTGGGACGATTCTGTCCATCAAAGTGAACAATCTGGCATATTTAAGTGGCATAATAAAACCTTTGAGTATTTACTCTAACCAGATTCAGAGTTTATAAGTATGGAATTGGGACACAGCTCAGAGTGGTGGTCCATGACTGAAAAGGTCACACGTCACACAGTACCCAAACGGGTATCAACAGGATTGTTACATAGCAAGAAGCTCTGTTTAACACTTAGTCGGATGACACCTCAGAGATTCTCTCGGAAAAACCATTTAGTCAGTCTTATATTTTACCGGCACATAACCCAATAACCCTAATAATGCACTCTTGGTCTGTGATTTGTTCTCGTTTGTCATCGCAGAAAGTGCAAGCGTAAACACCGTGCTGAAACATGAGCCTGGCAGAGGTAGAAGAGCTGCATCGCCTGCTTGCCCTCCACAACCTCCCATCAGGGAGAGGGCGGACAGGCCTGGGGAGAGATAATTACTACCCTCCCTCATTGATTTGTGTAGATTAATGTACTTTTTAAAACAGTCTTGATTCTATTTTTGTAAACATGATGAATGCCACCTGTGTATTCATGAGAATTTTCAATTAACATAATAAACGTTACAATAATACCATATAAGGCTACGCATCTTGCCCCATATGTCCTATACTGAATCCTGCTCTCTGATATCCACAAAGGAAAGTCTATGATTTTTAACAGCGTCTGTAGCAAAATTAACTCAAGGGACCTGTTTAAGCCAAAGAATGGGGAAAATAACAAGTGCTCTTAATACCGTGTCAAACAGGATAATGTCAACACAATTATGAAGTGGAATTCATAAAGGGTTTTCAAACTCATAATTGCATCAAAGTAAATATAATCTATTTGTGAAAAACTTGGGAGGGGCGACAGCAGACTAATTGCACAGGACTCCTTAGACAGGTCTGGACCACTCGTAAATTGTGTTCGTACCAGAGAGAAATTTCAAAATACGAGAAAACCGTTGATTGCGGCAGGTACACGCCTCTTAAGAACAAATCTTGAGTTGTTTTCTTGCACGACGCCCTTTTGTCACTCAATTTTTCAGACGTGTTTATAAGCTCAGATATGTAAATGTCTGTATGGTCTGATCGTGGGAATAAATTAATGTTTTTTTTTTTTTCTGTTGTCACCATCTGTGGTGCGAATCGCTCACTGCTGTGGTGTTTCTTCGAGATCACCTGTCAATCAGTGTGGGTGCTGCTGTGACGTCTCCATCCTTTGGATTTACTGTCGGAGACGTTTTTCTCTATGCAGCTGGCGCTCTTCACATGCTACATGGCCGTTATTCGGAACAAATGGGAAACATAAGAAGTGTCACTGCATCTACACCTCAGAATTATTCACAGAACTGAGGCTTACTGCTTTCAACAGGGAGCTAAAGGATGGATCATGCCTGTATTATACAGTGTGGTTTAAGTATTACCAGACTAATACATGTTTTATTGTGGTGGCTCTGCATGCCAGCATAATAGATTTATAATGAAACAATGACTCTGTGGTTAAGGTGGTTTTAATTTGAGCGTGTTTACTTCCAAATCAGATAAACAATATAAGATCTATAGCTTGTTTGAACACACCTAAACCCCCATCTTTCTCCCCCAAGGATCAGACCAGGGGACATTGAGATTGATGGGCTACAATCTAGACTGCACCAATCTAGCATAAATAATGTATACATAATGAATAATTAACCAAATCAATATTTCTAGTTATTCTATCATAACATTACATTTCTAGGGATTTTAAATATATAGTGGCTTGAAATAAAGTCATATTTGATAGTAGATGTCAGATTAAGTGACTGTCTACCCATTGAAGTCAGCAGACACATTATCTTCTTTGGTGAACCTTTACTGCAGCTATCTTTACGTCCTGCTTGTTTCTAACTAGTATTGCATTCAGCTGGATCGAGATCAGATGAATAACTTGGCCAGTTGAGGAATTTTCATTGTTTAATCATAAAAAGCCTTTTCATTTATGTTCAGAGTCGTCTGTTGCATTGTCCTTAAGTGCCTATGAGTCCTTAAAGGAGCATCAGCACTTTAACCAAATAGTCCTTGTTGTAAATAGTTGTAAACTTGGCATTAACTATCCTGCTCCTATGGACCCTTTAATGCTGTCTGTGTGCAGGTTGTCCATTATGCAACTATGGCCAGCTTCCCTTGTAACTGCTCTGTGTGGCTAATGGCCAGAGTGCCATACAAACAGCACCACACGTCTTCAGAGGGCCCTTCAAAGTGCTAACAGGGTTGGATTTGTTTATGTGGGCCCTGGCAGGTTAGATGTCCAGCAGTTCTCCTGCGATGTGGAGTGTCACTGTCAAATTATATTTATAAATAGATTTTGGCTCAATGCTGGCACCACCCCATCATTGAGTCCTGGAGTCCTGGCTGGAATCTGCCATCTGTCTGAAAGCGTTAGGGAGTTCTTCCTCGGCTGATAGGACACAGCGGATGATGCCTTCTTCCTGTCGGGGATTTGTGTGAAGGTTGTTTTGAGTCAGTAGATTTGGGTATTTTGCCCTCAAACGAAAAGAAAAGAAAATTATCTTTATTTTTGTATTATCTCTGGATCAGAGCTCATAGGAGAAAATATATATTTTAGTATAGCATTTCTAAAATGTCATGTCTGAAATCAATATATGATGAATTTCTAATTTAATATTCGAGGTACCTTACACAAATCATGTCAAATCCATGAAGTCAAAGGCTGAGATGACAGTTGTTGCTCTGTAAATGTCAAATATTAATTGATTTAAAATGAATTAATATTCAATTTAATTCGTGAACATGATTTTGATCTGAATTCACATTAAATTGGAGGCTGAAATTAAGCAGGACCAGTTAAGTGAATGTAGCTAAGTCTTTTGGTCTCTCTGTTTGTTGATATTTAAATATTACAAATTTGTTTAATTTGATCAATTTAAATATGAGTTTTAAACAAATAATGTTTATTCCACTAGAGCAGGTGTCGGCAACCTGCGGCTCTTCAGCCTCTCTGTTGCGGCTCCCTGAGTCTACGTCAGGGGTCCCCAACTGGCGGACCAGATCCGGACCCAGGACCTAAATCCGATTGATAATTCGGAATTATACATATTAGGCACTGAGTTTATACTTTAACCGGCGCCTCTTATTCAGCCTTTACGGCACTTGTTCGGCGGTGCAGGAAACACACCGACCAATGCATTGCAAATCACATCACGTGATGCAGCTCAGCCAATCAAATATGGGTATTCTGACAAGTTTCCTGACTCGAGAGGCTGAGACGAGGAAATAGAAAGAAGAGGAGGGAATGCTTCCAGAACAAGCACACAGCATTTGCTGAAAAGTGTCACGCTGAGGTGAGCGAAAAAGAGCGATTCCTCAACTGCTGCAGCAAACTGAGCTCTTCATAAGAGTTTGATATTGTTATAACTGGTAAAATTGCAGTAAAATGTGAAGAATTCTCATTATTCTTGTTCTATATTTTCATAAATACAACAAACTATAGTTTTTGTATATATAATATAACTACATATAACACTTTATAAGCTGTGATGTCAAATAGCTTTTGCGGCTCCAGACAAATTTGATTTGGTGGAAAATAGGACAAAATGGCTCTTTGGATAGTAAAGGTTGCCGACCCCTGCACTAGAGGCTATATGGCAGTTACCTTAACTCTGCTATGCTAGGTTATTGTCTCATTTTAGCCAGCAGGTGTTTGGCCATTTCTTTTCTACAGTGATTGGATTTGGCGACTGACTAGATCAACACGGTCAGCCATGGCTATTGCAGCAAGCTCGAGCTTGCTTTATATTAGGCCCTTTTCACAGCATCCATTTTGACCTGTCATGGCAGGGTAAATACAGGTGTAATTAAGACAATTGATTATAATGCAATTCTATGTAGTGTCTCAGTCATTCAAGCGAGCCAGCATGCACAATACCAGGGCTCGGGTCCACCTATAGGCCATAATTAAAGTCATTAATTACACCTGTGTATATTCTGCAACGTGTCTAAATGGCTCTTGTGAAAAGGGTGCAGTTACTGTGGTTTGGCTTGTAATGGGAAATATGTCATAGGCTCATGTGAAGGTTTAAAGAATGTAAGTCCTAAAAGAGCAGACACCAAACTGTAGTTTCAGTAGATTACTTTAATTAGTTTAGTATCCAGGTGTCTTGTTATCTGTTATCATTGTGCACTGTTTCTTTCTTCTTCGTAAGACAGAGACACAGAGAGGCCTTGATTAACAGAGATCCTCTGTTAATCAATACTTTTGACTTCCTTTGCTGACGCGTTATCTGAAGTTGTAAAGGCGTAAACCTTTGCATGCAGATATGATGTGTGAGGGTAAAGAATGTCTATTCTGTCTCTGCAATGGTCATTTTAACGATGTCACAGTGGCTTCAAAGGAAGCATCTGTTGTGAGTTTAAACTGATTATTGTAAGGCAAACTGTGAACAAAGGGATTTGCAAACAGGAGATAAAGCATCTTCCTGACTGTCTTAAATGATCAAGTATACTAAGGCTCGAAGGATGACCTGCCTTTAACTGTGTTCTTTGTGTATTCTTGTTAGCTAAAGCAGATAACAGGAAGCTGTCTGAGTATAAATGTCCATGCATTGTGAGTGTTATGCAGAGCACTCATACAGATCACTGCAATGTGTCTGTGAGACTGTTCTCTTTGCTTGCAAGCAAATAAATTGACTTTACAAACCTTGATCGTTCATCAAAACTCTGTTTTACTTTATATTGATAGAAAACCTCAACTTTCTTCTCCCGACTAGTCATAAGAAATATTCCACAACAACTTGGTGTCAGAAGTGGGATCGCTGACCGTCCATCAGGCTCCAGGGGGACCGTCCGGAGAAAAGGCCTTTCCAGGTTCAATAACTGTTTCCTGTCTCAATACCTCCTTAGACAAGAGAAGAGAGAGCCGGCGGAAACCGAGGAGTTTCTGATTGGCGGCACGCGAATTCAACGACAAAGAATTAATTTCCACAATATCGGGTAAGGAAGTTAAAATTCCAATTGTAAAAGTAATTGTAAAAGTAATTGTAAAATTATACTAAGATCGTATAATTTAGCAGACACAGATGGATGATCAAGTAGTCATTATTATTTGGGTAACACAATTGTTTTTGACGTTTGTGGTTTTGTTTTACGAATGGTTTATGTAAACTCCCTTTTTCGTTTTCTGACGTATCACTATTACACGCTTTTACGTAGGAGACAGGATTGTGTTATACGGTGATGATTTAACTCAGAATAAAAACATTTTGAGATCGTAGCACAGATCGCTTGACTACAATTGTTATAGGTTTGATGTAAGACCGTTGTTAAATTATCCAATACGTGAATTCTACTAACGAAACTGATAGGATAAGAATCGTGATAAACTAACTTAACGTGAACTTCAAATAAGGTTTTTGCAATAGTTTTTTCCTTCGGTAAAGAAACTTACGCTTTATAGTGACGACTATATTGTTTTTAAGATAACGTTAACGTGTCCACGCCTGAAAGATGGGTGGTAAGCAGAGTAAAAGCAGGGAACCCTCGGGTCCGATAGTGGATATGATGCGACAGAAACACGGAGACGGGTGTTTAGAATGCCTCACGTACTGGTCAAGGGAGTTTGGGTTTCCTGAAAACGGCTCATTGAGCGCCGCTAAGCTCAAAATGTTACGAGGGAACGCATTTTTTTTTATTATAGCTATATTCATATTATTGCTTGCTTCGTTTTCATTGTATTTCTGTATTATTCAATCTGTCTGAGCGGACCAAAAAGAGTGGCAGGATAACAGTGACTCTGACAGTTTTGTAGAAACCTCAACGGTGTCAACACAAGCAGAACTGCTCACACAAACCAGTTGCTCGGGTGAACTCCATACTAACTTGGTTGGCTGTTTGCACTCTTTCACCATGGAACAACAACGCCCCTGGAGCCCACTGAGGAGAGTGGGGGGGACTCGTTTCACTTATTGTTTATTTGTGGTCATTGGGTTATGTTTTTTATTACCTTTTCTTTTATGGCACCACAAACAGATGAAGAGCGACCACGACCAGCGCAACAACACGACTTTTGACACAGACAATGACAACTCAACAACGCATAACCGTACCAGACGCACCGCAGTAATAAACTTGAAATATGATTGGCTCGACAACAACCCAGATGCATTAATCCACGTCTATTCATCAAATATGTGGTGGCGGTACGCACGCCATTCAGCCCGCAAACAAAACCGCACTAACTGCTATGTCTGCTCAATGATGCCGGCCTCATCTCACCAACCTCGTATATTAGCGACTAGGTCTCTAGGTCCTACAGAGGGCTGTTTCGTCAGTCAAGCAGTTTTAGGGTATTACAGTCCTTATGCAGCATGGGCCTCAGTAAATAGTACTATGTGCTTTCTTTGTATTTGTACTTTGTGTCATCCCACTGCTCAGTAACATGATCTCTCAGCTCTTCGCCAAACAGATGACTATGTATACTCATGTGGCAACTAACGACCAACGACTTGACCTGTTCCCTATTACTGACTGTGCGGACAACTTCGACAGCGACACTGACTCCTATGATGATTTTGATGCTCAGGTCTAAAGACAGTTTTTTTTTGTGTTTTTTGGGTTTTTATCTTTTTATTCTTTTGTGTTTATTGAATTGTATTGTATTGCTGGCTTAAAACAACCAGAGCTCCTTTATCTCACAAAAACAGTTTTTCTTCAGATATCTCACATTTTGGGGTAATACTTCTGTTGTTATTGAAATGTCTTATAACATATTTTTACTATATTGTGTGATTACTGTATAATCAAAAGAGTGGAATGTAATGGGAAAATATGTCATAGTCTCATGTGAAGGTTTAAGGAATGTAAGTCCTAAAAGAGCAGACACCAAACTGTAGTTTCAGTAGATTACTTTAATTAGTTTAGTATCCAGGTGTCTTGTTATCTGTTATCATTGTGCACTGTTTCTTTCTTCTTCGTAAGACAGAGACACAGAGAGGCCTTGATTAACAGAGATCCTCTGTTAATCAATACTTTTGACTTCCTTTGCTGACGCGTTATCTGAAGTTGTAAAGGCGTAAACCTTTGCATGCAGATATGATGTGTGAGGGTAAAGAATGTCTATTCTGTCTCTGCAATGGTCATTTTAACGATGTCACAGTGGCTTCAAAGGAAGCATCTGTTGTGAGTTTAAACTGATTATTGTAAGGCAAACTGTGAACAAAGGGATTTGCAAACAGGAGATAAAGCATCTTCCTGACTGTCTTAAATGATCAAGTATACTAAGGCTCGAAGGATGACCTGCCTTTAACTGTGTTCTTTGTGTATTCTTGTTAGCTAAAGCAGATAACAGGAAGCTGTCTGAGTATAAATGTCCATGCATTGTGAGTGTTATGCAGAGCACTCATACAGATCACTGCAATGTGTCTGTGAGACTGTTCTCTTTGCTTGCAAGCAAATAAATTGACTTTACAAACCTTGATCGTTCATCAAAACTCTGTTTTACTTTATATTGATAGAAAACCTCAACTTTCTTCTCCCGACTAGTCATAAGAAATATTCCACAACAGGCTTCGTTTTATGTTTCGTGTTGTAGGGGCTTGAAATGGTATTTAAATATATAGTCTACTCCAAATATAGTTGCTGTATTTTGACTTTGTAAATCATAAAAAAGCTGATTGTTTTTCACTTGCAGTTGCAGCGGGTGACATTTATCATTTTCTTTGTCAAATTCAGTTATTTTTCACCCAAAACTTCCATTAGGGATTCATCAGTCATGCCCACGGAGAGGTAGGCCTATTAGTCAGGTTCCAGGCCTGGCTGTTATTGAAAGGTCAGGAGATTTGTCTCTTCCTCAAGTGTATTTTCTCTCCTCTGGTTTCTAAAGGAACAGTGAGCTGTGATGTTAAAGCCGGGCCACAGCCTCCACTCCATCACGACAGACATCTCAATCCGTTTCCACTGTTAGCCTTTTATACCACGTTTACAGCGGCACAGGTTTTCAATACTGATCAGTCACTGCTCCTTTCCCTTTCATTCATCACTCCCTCCTTCCTGCTATTTTTCTCTTTCCTCCTCATCCTTTTCTCTTTTGCTTGTACTTCTCCAGTAGCAGACCAGACCAGTCTATTTGTCTCTGCCTCAGTTTTCCCTCTCACCTCTTCTAGCCCTCCCTCCATACTTTTCCCTCCCCAGCCCTCTCTCGTTTTCATCATTTGTTGAAGGGCTGAGTGCAGCCGGATGCTGGTAATCTGGCGCTCTGATTGCATATGGACATGCATGAACGATACCAAACCTTGTTCCCAAGGTTTGAGTCATGGCTTTAATCATTACTAATGGGGGGTGATGAATACCTGGGACCAGTTCAGTGTTTCATGAATTCCACTGTGCTGGAATGGAAGGGGCTTTGAGGAGGAAATTGGATGTCCTTGTTTTCCTGTGTGGTGACCAAAAGGTTTGCTTTAATATAAGACCTAAAGGCTGGTCAGGGCATTGTTAGAGACACATGGATGTGTTTGATTTACTACTCGTATAATGTACACACTGTAACCTTTCAGTTGATACCACAGTCACGCAAGTAAAGCAACAAGAGGCACAGCTACAAGAGCGTGCAGTTTGATGAAGCTCCACCACTGTGGCCAAAAAAGGGGCGAATCTCTCAGACGGTGTGGACTTAACCCACCATACTGAAAGGAAAGAGTGAATTAGTTATATCTTGGACGCATTGAAGACACATTCATGCCAATTTATTTCATCGAGTTAGCATTACTTTATGAAACTACTCTTTACAAGATCAGTTTTATCAGTTGTTATGTGCAAGGTTTCAGATGTTCATTTTATGCTTCACAGTCATTTTGTTGTTGACAGCCTTGCCATTTGTTATCTAATTAGCAATATCAAAGATTTCATTATCTTTTTACAAAATTACAAAATAATGAGCCAGGTTTAGATCTGAGTCCCTGCCAAAATAAAATAAAAATACCACGAGTGAAGAGTAAAGCGATTTGGTTTGGTAGTAAATACAACATACCTAACAAACAGGTTGAAATAGAAAGTTGGTTTAAATGCAGCAGACTATATATTAGGGTCACCTATAGGAAATCAAGGGGACAAGAGATTGCTATGCTTTTCAATTGTAAAATTGGACTTAATCCATTTAATATATTTCATATACAAAACCATGAAAGAAACATGGATTCAAATCTGTATTGAGCCAGTTACTGCCACTTTAGCCAGTCCTCTAAATACATTCTAGCAGTCGTTGCTGTCTATTCCACGTGATGTGGCTCTCTTTAACCTTGACATACCTCTTAACAAACACAGCCATATATGAACATTGTCAAGTCAACAGCAGCCAGCTTGATGAGTTTGGAAACTCGTCAATATCAAACCTGACTACAGGTAATCGGGGTATTTGTAGAAGAAGTTATTTTTAAGAAAAAGGCAAAGCTACTTAGTTGGTACAATGTTAAAATAGGTGTGAAGCCAAATATCTGTTGTTTGGATCACTTTATGGACATTTTCGCAAATGTATAGATCCTACAGCTGACTGTTAGCATCTTGAAACTCTGTTTCGAGATAATAATATGATGTCTCGCTGTAGATAACTGTTGAACTGAGGCTGGTACTATGGCATAATCTCTCTCACGACTGTGTACAGAGTAACACATAAAGCTGTTGTTTCCTTGCCTGTGGCTCCGGCATCAAATAATTCTTTGCACTGTGCAGTTTATCTGAGATGAACATCTTGATATTCTCTCCCTCTGCTGTTTCTACTTTTCAGCCTCCTCCACCCTTTAAGACTCTGCTGCTTAGTGATTAGTGGCTTAAAATATACCATTGTGTGAACTTTACCCATTTTACAGCTCCCTTAACAGAATTGCTCAAACGTGTAGGTGATTAAAAAAAAGACTGACAGACGCGCAGGAGACCTGGCTCTCCATTAGTTTATTTAGATTTGCCTTAATCTGATATCGGCTATTTCAAGTCTTAACCCAATTTTATATGCTCTTTTTGTTGGTGGCCCTGAGCATTCTGGCATGTATTTATTTATTGCCTCCCTCCACCCAAACACACACACACACTTGCACAGGCAGTTCCATCATGGAGAAACACTGGCAGCCTTTCAAAATCATATGCATTCATTTTCAATTAAAATCTAAACTTCGGTGTTCTGCAGCCGAATATTTAATGCTGGGGACACTGAAGGGTTCGATGTATAATTAATTTGTCATGGCTCAGCCTGATTGTTTTCACATTGCTTCTACCTGACCTAAACTTATCTCAATGTTTCAATTTTCTATTTGGAAGTTAATGCATTTCTTCAAGGTCCACTGAATACGATATTACCTTTTTCTTTTAACGATCGGTGGCTTTGTTTGTAGAAAACACACATTTGCCTGGTTCGTTCGGAATTATCATTTTAGATCGTTCAGTAACAATGCAACCACTGGTAGTCATAAAAGTGGAAACAAAAACTAAAAAGAGGTGAGCGGAGAAGTCTGAGCACTCTTCATAATAGGAAGTGGCATGAAGGAGGAATTCTTTGGATCCCACCTTCCCCTAAACAAATGGCATGTAAGGATCTTGTCTGTAGTTTCAAACTGGTGATTCACTAAATAACGTAAAAGGTCCCATATTGTAAAAGGAGAGCCTTTTTTATTTTGCTGAAAAGATAGTGAAAGTATCGAAACGTTCAATCCATGGGGAAATACACAAAGCCCGTATTCAGAAACTGCCTTAAAACGGGTCGCAGGGACATTCAATTATGTCCCTGCACTATATTTGTTGCCCTTGGCTTGTATGGACAGTAATGATACTAAAGTTGCTTGATTGCATAAAAGAATCCCAGATGAATCACACAAACTGCAAGCAAAATGAGTTCAGCACATTTAATTGTTAATTAATTCGTTGCACAGTTGCTCAAGTGCAGTCATACTCAATGTAAAGCTTTAAAAAATACAATCTCAGTCATCTCTGACGTGACATGAGTGCTTTCATATAGATTTTTTAAAAACAAAATACAGTATATGACAGATAAACCTTTTCTTTAGTGTTGTATTCTTTGATAAATCTGTAAAGTAAACACTGAGAAACAGGGCAGCATAACTGGTCAACGTCAAAGATACTTTCATTCATATTTAGGTAGTGTAACTGTCGACAAAATACATGTGCATTTCCCTTTGTCTGTGTAAACACAATTGTGTCTTCAATATTTTTTTCTTTAGATTTGTAGAGTGCGACATACAGTACTATCCTTTCAAGGAGAGCCCTCACATTAACTGTAGCATGAATTAACACGTTTCTGTTGGCACCTGAATTATCATAAACACCACTCTCAAGCAGCAGCACTTTTTGTGCAAGCTCTACATCGCAGACATGTCCTCCGATCCTCCTTTTAGAAATAGCTTAACAGGTTTACAATACATAACATTTTTTTTCTCAAATTAAAAAAATAGTTTGGATCATCGACTGTACACAATACCAAAAACAATGTGCTTTTCCCCATATAGTGTATAGTGCTGAGTTCGATATGCCCTCCTTCGGCTGTAGTTACAGTGCGCCCATCTCCCTTCTTTTTGAGGCGGGTGGTAGTCACAGGTTGCATCAAGGAGGCCTCTCTCCATGAAACTTTCGGTGTCTGTACCTGCCGTTCTTTTCCTTGGCCACGTTGATGCAGGCGTTGTGCTTGTTGCTCTGCAAGTGGTTCCAGTACTTGATGAGTTCATTGGGGTGGAACTGATGCGATGTGATCAGGTGGCTGTACTTACAACTGGAGTAAGACACCCGCCAATGGTTGAAGAGGAACTCGTTGGGAGGGGGCGCCGGGTCGATGCGCAGCTTCGCCAGGCAGATCCCCACGTAAACGTCCTCCAGGTGCAGCCTGCGTATACTGAGAGAGGCCTGGTAGATCAGCTCGGCCATGTCCCCTGAGAACACATACCCCGTGCCCGAGCAGAATATCGGGTAGCGCTCGCTTGGGTACAGCTCCGGCGGCATGTACCACTTGCTGTCCTTGTTTCGGTTTGGTGCATAGCCCCTCATCAGGTAGCCAGTGAAGTACCTCTGCTTGGGAGGCAGCTCGGGCTTCAGCAGCTTTTGGATGAGATACTCTGTGTTGACAAACATGTCGCTGTCTGTCTTCATCACATAGGAGGCGTGTGGGCAATAGGTGGCCACCCAGTTCATGCCCATCAGGGTTTTAATGGTCAGGTTGTAGTAAGTGTCCTGATACTCTTGTTGGATGATGTCGTGGTGAACGCGGCTCTCGTCCTCTATGCTGCTCTGGAGGTAGGTGTCCGAGCTCTTTCCTGTGCCGAGCAAGAAAAGACGGACAAACCCCAGGCCCATTGTTACGCTCTCATTCCCCCATGTCTGGCGGATGGCGTTGCGGGCATCGGCCTGGCCAGGTTCTGCAGCAATGAGGACGATGAGGAAGGGCATGCTGTCCCTGCACTTGAAAGGTTCGTTGAGGATGTAGCGGTAGGGCTGAGCGCTGAGCCTCCCTCCCACGCCCATCTCCTTCTGTAAACTGTTGTTAGTGCTCATAGAGTCCCCGAGCCCCATTACGCCCATCCTGGCTCCTCCACCACCTCCACCTCCTGCTGCTGCTGCTGCTGCTGCCTCCCCCGCCGCCCCATCCGCCTGCTGAGAGCTGAGGTTGAGCAGAGGCTTTGGCGCTACATACCCCGTCTCCCTCCACAGGCTCCTCAGGGAGCTGCTCTGGTTGGCTTCTCCCCTGGGGCTGCGGAAGCCCCTGACGGTGTAGGCCAGTGGGTTTTCCCGGGGTCCACTGCGTCCTGGCAGCCAGTCTTGGTGGCTGAAAAACAAGAAGAGGGTGAAGAGCAGAGCCAGCGAGAGGAGGCCGGCCACATGGGTCCGGAAGAGCGAACGCTTGACGGTCCAGGTCATCTTGATGGGACAGCAGTGCCGCCGTCTCCACTGCATGGTGCAGATCGGGGTCGCAGGAAGCTGCTGCTCGAGAATGGGCGGCGGCGGTCACACACAGTCGCCTCAAACATGTGGTTGCCAACAGTCAGAGGGTTATCGGAGCTGGCAGATGGGTTGGAGTGAGCCCCCTGGGGAAGTCAGGGGAACGTTTGAGCCCCCCAGTGCAGCTTGCAACAGGGTTATAGGGGCTCCTGATGGAGCTAGGAAGGCGATGATTCTCTTGCCAAGGCTTCTTCCTGGCTCTTCCTTGGCACTGTAGACAAACACAAGGTCATGCTCTATGTCTCGTCTCCTTCAGGATATGATAAGGGTCACCTCCTCTGTGTTTACTCTCCCTGAGCTGAAACGAGAAGAAAAGAAACATGAGAAAACAACGTTGGCAGTGGTCCGAAAAGGACCTCCGATTCACTGGCACTGAGCCAATTGTCAATGGTCTGAGATACAGATGTGTTTTTCATTCTACTTGTGGGGAGAACCGAGCATATTTCTTAATCATTTTATTTATGGTTTGTTTTGACACACCGAGTAATTCTGAATTAATTTCTTCCAGATGCAAAGGCCCCAATTAGAGCTTTCTGTGGAAGCAGAGCCCACTATGGTAAATTGCACTTTTGTAAGCTGACTTAACATTTTGAAAGGGAGAAATCAATCAATACGACAGCTTTGTAGCATCTTTGATTGGACAGGGACGTAAAAAACAGCAGGCTCTGGGGATGCGGCTTTCTGAGGAAAGAAATGGGAGATTCAGAGAACGCTGTTGCAAGATTGCTGCTGTAAATATTACTGTGCGTACGGTTCATCGGTACAACTGAAAAAAAGGCGCATCAAGATGTGTGCCTAGTGGCAGACACAGTATAACACATCTTATCAGAGTAAATCAATTGCACAGTAACACAACTGACTAAATGAGCACATTGTCCTATTACTTCACACTGTGAAATAAAATAAGGGCATTTCCTTGATCATCCCGGACACATCTCACAGTTAGGACTGTAAAAGGGAATTGAAAATACTCAAATGCTTCGTTGACACTATGAGCTGGTTGTCTGGTGCTGGGCATGGTGAGATGGTGGTGGCTTCTCACATGTCATTATTCAGCTTAATGCCTGGGGCAGAAGTATAAATTGCAGGTTTGCTCAACGTGATGCCGGCTAACGCTACACTGAGCCGCTTGTGCAAGCGAGCGTCATCAGCCCCCCACCGCGCGTCGACAGCTAGGGAGGAGATGCATCTGTCAAAATGAGTTCTCAGGGTCCAGCAGGCAGTGGGTGCCGAAGCCTGAGCCAGCCTCCGGCGATAACAGCCTTCACCCGCCATTCACCTTGCACCTTCAGCTTATCAATGCCGCCTATTGTCTAGTTGAGACCACCCAGGCTGCTCGATCTTCTACCACAGGGATAAATGCAGGCCACGCAAGGAGACATGCATACACACAAGCATGCGTCAAAGCAGACAAAATGTGACATGAATGATTGCATCTGTTGCCCACAGGGAGTTGTGCACCAAGGGAAGCACAAAGGCGATCACGTATGCTCACACTGATTCTCTAACTCGCCGGGGCAAACAATCAGTTTGCACAAGCACAAAATTTACTGTGCATTGCACATAATCACATGCACACCAAATACTGCAGTGCACACACAATCTATTTTTTTTTGTTGTGCGTTCACAGACCCACTAACACGCAATCGAATGCAGATCAGACTCAATGGTACAAACACACACAATGCAACTCTTGTGTCTATAGACCCACACAAAAGATGCATGTGCCCATCACACATAATTATACCCACTAGAAACACGCACGCACGCACGCTGAACTAGTGAATATTAATGTAGCAGCAGTGCAAGTCTTGAATCCATCCTTCTGTAGCGAGGCCTTAAGGGGGGGAATTAAAGGGGACCAACAACGCCACCTGGGGACTTACACTCCGGGAAATATAAACTTAAACGACCCTAATATATTACTGGAGAATTTATTAAGGGCACACAGATTCACTACCGGTATTTGGACAGAGACGCATTTCGTAAAATAAACATTTATTAAAGAATTCAATAAAAATCACTAAAACATGCAGAACAAAGGAAAAACAGCCAAAACACGCAAAAGCAAAACAAGAAAAAGAGGTAAAACAAGCAGACAAAATGGAGGCAGAAAAACAGCAGCAGGTGAACCTACAAATGATAAACAGAGATTAAAAGGGCACACCATGCTGCAAAATAATACAAATTAAGATGTGACTACTTACCACCTCAAACAAGGGGTAAGTAGTCAGACGGCAACAAGAGGAGGAATATGTGTGACACTCACCACCAGAACAGGGGCCAAGAAGGAGTGAGGCCAGGACCACAGGTGCCTTATAAATGCTGGCACTAATTGGGGGGAGGAGCCTAGCCTGAGCGCTGCGTTCACAACACTTCCTATTCTGAGGAGCGTTCCCCACTACACTTCCTTCCTGAGTGCGTTAATTTACTGACTGCCTGCGTTGCCATTTTGTTTATTTGTGTGCTCGCTTTTTAATGATTTGCGGCCACCGAAAAACCGAGCATTATTTTGTGCGAATGCTACATGTCGGCTTAGTGTGGGGGCCGATGTTCATAACTTCCAATTTTCATTTCCCGCTATGTTTGCTCATTCATCATGACTACTGGCAAGGAACACGATAACCTTTTCAGGCGAGTGTGCTTACCCAGCGCAAGCAATTACAGGAGAATGAGAGGGGCCAGGGTCGGCTTTGTTTTAAAGGTTAACATACTTTACATCGAAGCATATCCAACGCTTGAGAGATTTCTCCTGTCAACTAAATGAACATCTAGTTACGTGAGCTCTGATGAAGTGTGCACACCCAGAGGGGCTCATAAACACTTAGATGCACATGTACACAGAAGAAGTACACACACACACAAACACGTGATGGATGCCCACACATCCACAATCGTCAGACCACCATGAATGGTTGAGTGTGAGACTTCCTTTCTGTTTTTGTTTTTTTTCTCGACGTAAATGCCAGTTTCACTGGGAGAAAAGACATCCAGACATTTACTGTTTAGCAGTTCCATTTAATCTGCCAAGGCCTATCCTCATTAATTCATTTTCCGGCCTCCCATCAATGTCACTTTTATGCAAGCCAATTAGCTCCACTAGCACTAATTAAAGCCCCAGCGATTCTGCAGCGGTCAATAATCAGAACGAAGGCAGGGGTAGTGACACAGTGGTGACATACTAGGCATACATTAGAGTGTTGTCTCTGTCACCACATCAGCCTCAAACCTGGAGGGGAAAACAAATACAGTAAACGGAGCAAAATACTTTCCACAGCGAGGTATGAACGCCATTCTCCCTGCTTTCTTTGTTTCCACGCCTAAACAGCCCGCCCCCGTTTTGGCCTCCACATCTTTGTGTAACGCATGCAAGACAAGCTTTGCTGATATGACCTTCACTCAGTGAAGCAGTGCACTTTGTGATAGTGACATATTTTCCTCACGACACTCACAGCTACGATTTGTGAGCCGTTGAGAGTGGAAGCTCACTGAAGGTAGAGGTTGAAATTGCGCTTTATTGAAACAGGCCTGACTGATTATGTGGCTGACTGAGGTTCACTGCCTTGAAGCAACAATCCTCATTCAACCACTGCATTTATGATTCATTTTAATGTTAAAGTAGGGTACATTGCCTTTATCAGGGTATAGAAAAGTCAGGGTTGACGAAGGCCATATGACAGAATACTGATAGTGGGGTTGATCACCGCCAACACGGAGCAGGTTACAGATCGTTTTTTTTATTTTATTTTACAACGTAAGCACTGTTCAGACTTTTGAAGTAGTGTCTGTATTGCTTCAACGTATCGGAAAGATATTTACTGTACCTCCTGATTTCACAAAATGACCACGGTTCTTAAATTGGTCATGAAGTTTGCCCATTTGATGCTTCATCGTAGTCTGGTGAGTTGTTATGCCCAATAAATATGCAGCACTGAGCAAGAAGGGCACTCTGCCCTGTCTCTCTATTGTTAGCATTCCAGTTGAGAGCCAAGATACCAAACCTAAATCTCAAGCAATGTCTTTGTCTAAAACAACTTTACCTTCAATCATTCACTCTCTTCCCATTGCTCTCTTACTGTAGGCCAATGCATATGTTGGCAGGATGCATCTGAACTATTTGCACTGCCATTGTGACTTGAGCCGCACAGCAATGAGTTTCAAGAATGACACGTCTGCTTTTGTTCTGTAATGGGAAAATATGTCATAGTCTCATGTGAAGGTTTAAAGAATGTAAGTCCTAAAAGAGCAGACACCAAACTGTAGTTTCAGTAGATTACTTTAATTAGTTTAGTATCCAGGTGTCTTGTTATCTGTTATCATTGTGCACTGTTTCTTTCTTCTTCGTAAGACAGAGACACAGAGAGGCCTTGATTAACAGAGATCCTCTGTTAATCAATACTTTTGACTTCCTTTGCTGACGCGTTATCTGAAGTTGTAAAGGCGTAAACCTTTGCATGCAGATATGATGTGTGAGGGTAAAGAATGTCTACTCTGTCTCTGCAATGGTCATTTTAACGATGTCACAGTGGCTTCAAAGGAAGCATCTGTTGTGAGTTTAAACTGATTATTGTAAGGCAAACTGTGAACAAAGGGATTTGCAAAGAGGAGATAAAGCATCTTCCTGACTGTCTTAAATGATCAAGTATACTAAGGCTTGAAGGATGACCTGCCTTTAACTGTGTTCTTTGTGTATTCTTGTTAGCTAAAGCAGATAACAGGAAGCTGTCTGAGTATAAATGTCCATGCATTCTGACTGTTGGGCAGAGCACTCATACAGATCACTGCAATGTGTCTGTGAGACTGTTCTCTTTGCTTGCAAGCAAATAAATTGACTTTACAAACCTTGATCGTTCATCAAAACTCTGTTTTACTTTATATTGATAGAAAACCTCAACTTTCTTCTCCCGACTAGTCATAAGAAATATTCCACAACAGTTCTCACAAGGTCACGCTGGGCTCATTTAAAAAAGCATCTTCCAGAGTGTTCAGTCCACGCTTCCCAAGCAGTCACTTGAAAGTAAAGAGAATGCTATTGAGTTCAAACCTCTCCCCTCAATGTTGCTGCGGTATCATTTTAATGCTTTCTTGTCCTGGTCACTTTCCTCCCCTATTGAGCTGCCTTCTTCCTCAAAAGTGACTGTTGTTTATCATTGATCAGCTAACTATTGCAACTATTTATCCATGACTTTTAGCTCCGACTGTTTATTCATTACTTATAACTATTCCAACCGTTTATTCATTTCCTTTAGCTAATTCAAGTGGAGATGAACCAATACTGATATCAGTCTGATGCTAGCTGGATCGGGTATCGGTGACAATGTGCTGATCTGGCATCAAGAACCATTATCTTAATAACAATTCAGTACATTTATGATTAATACTTTCTCGTAAGTCATGGTCGCAAATCAGCCAGGCGTAAGTATTGACGCCTCTACAGGTTTATTATGGCTTACTTTAGGGTGAACAGCTTGAAGTGTTCTTTCGGCCGTCAACTGCTTCTTAATAGACTAAACATTTGCTGAGACTGGTGTTACAGAAAGTTTGTTTTTAGTTTATTGAGGTGAATACGGTGCCACATGCACAATACAAGCGGTTACTTCCCCAAGCAAAATGACACATAAGAGGAAGGAAGACTAAAAAATGCCTTCATTTTTGTTGACTCGGCAGGGATAACATTAAATGAGAAGTTGACCTTCAGGAGAACAAATATTTTAAACCAATACAGAATGCGTTACTGCATTACATTGCATTATATCTTTTTAATTTGAATTGTCACCTGCCTCCTGAATTTTGTGTTTTTTAAATGTTTGCATAAAGTTTAACCACGATCCAGGAAATATAGTGTTTGATGCTCAAAATGTCCGAAATGATCGAATCCTTTAACTGCAAACTTGTCTGCTTGCTTTCTAACTAAATTAGTTTAAGCACTGTCAACCAATCTCAGTGTTACAGCTTACTCAAATTACTTGTGTTTTCCTATTTATCATCTATTTCTAAACGATCACACAAGTATTATGCATTTGTCCAGCTTTTGAATTAAACTACTGGGCAACATGTGACACTGTCCATTGATTTGTCTTTGTCTGTGTCCATATAGGCCGACGTGCTTGAGTTCACTCCTCGTGGTATGTTTATCATGCAGATATTTCAGTTTCATCTGCTGAGTTTTCAAAAGATCTGACTCTGAAATTTAGCCCACAGCCAAACTACAATGGAAGTTAATTAAAGTTAATTAAACATTACCCTTTTAAAACAAACTCAGCAGCAGCATCGCTTTCCAAAAACCAGTGCCACTGTTTATTTGGATAATCAGACTTATGTGTAGACCCACAGTTTTCAACACAACAAACATTATATCTGAGAAATAGTCCCAATAAAAGACTGTAAAAAATAAATACTTTTTATTTTTTTGGGGTAGGCCTGTTTGCCAATGTTGTTTGGTGTAGCCTGCCTCAAATAGGATAGGACCGTTGGGAGAGGAAGGGCTGCGTTCTCGCTAAGTGTTGCAGAGCAGATGAGTGACACTGGATGGCCAGCTGTGTTTTTTTTTACCCTTCATCACACACAGGCTGGTCAGATCTGGGACAGGCCACTGGAGCCCCCCATCAAAAAACATGATCATCTAATCCTTTAAAGGGTCAATTCATTCAAATGACAAAAAAAAAACTAAACATTTTCTCTCTGGCTCTTTCTCTGGTGATAGCAAGCCGTATTTGCCCGTTTCGACCATCTTTGCCTCCACCTCAGTACAATAGAGTGATGTTTTTTTTATAGAAACTAGTTCCAATAAAACCTGTTCTCCATGTGACGTCCATGAATTAATCAAGAATCACAGGAGCTTTTTTTCTTTAATGACATTTTGCTGTTTTTTTTTAGCTGACATGATGATTCAGTTAGTTTATATATTAGTTGATGGACAGATAATCGGCTCATTTCTTTTTTTGACTGTTGGTTGGACAAAAAGAAATTTGAAGATGTCACCTTGTGTTTTTGGAAACTGCAATTGCCGTTTTTAGACCAGACAATAACTAGATTCATGCCCTATCATTCATTTAAATGTATAGGGCAGAATAATCAACAATGAAAATAAAAATCACTTAACCACTAAATGTAATGTTACGTGCAACCTTTCCGTGTTGTGAGCACCACACACCATAATCCCATTCACCGAGGCAAAAACCTCAGACGGACATCTCAAAACATTACCAGACAAGCCCAAAAGTGAGAAATCTTTTTTTTATACTTTGTGTGAATCGACCCCTTTAACACGCAAGTCAAAACCACATCATTTAGATGTACAGGGTAACATTTTGATTAATTTGTCCTGTCAAAAAGGCTACAAAGGATACAGCAGCCTCTTAAAAGTGGACTCAAAAATACAAGAGCCCTCTGGGAAATAAAGCTTTGGCAGCTCTGAGCTACTATAGCTGTAGTAAATATTATATGACGGTGGTTTTCTTCCACTCAGCCCGAGTGATATCCAACCCTTCTCATTGTGCTGCGGCCAACTTTTACCATTAAATCTAATTCTAACAGTATTTCCGTTTCACTTTGTTAATAAAGCCTGGCCGTATTCTTCCCACTTCAACTCTTTTCGTGGCTGTCAGTTCAGACGCCACAGCAATAAATTATGAGGTGGTTTGAAAATTAGACCCTATTAAAGTTTCATAGTCTAGCGGGCAGAGTGAATACCCAGATGGTGAGCTTCGCTGCTTTTTAAAAAATATATATCCATCTCAGCAGTTAGCATGCACAGGCTTTCAGTGCCAAATGGCTCAGGCAGCTGGACGTGATGAAGTGGATAAAAAGCCTAATTGAACTGGATCAATGGGAACTCCCTGGCCTGGCCTGTTGGCAGCTCCAACGAGGAGTTTCCTAAACTTGAATCTATGTAAAGGAATAGGCATACAGTATGGACTGACCCCTTTTTTTTATATCAATGGTTGTTCCTTCAGGAATCTCTGATTTGCTCTGGGCAAGGATCAACGAAAGCTATCCATCAACATTTACCCTTAGGGGGTGAATGTAGGCTATAATGCAATCAAAGTATTCTTAATGTTTCAAGCTGTAAACCTGATTCGAACACCTGCCCGAGGTGCCCCTGACTGTCACTGCAACATTTTAGGAAGCCACTGGGGCTCCAAAAAGTACCCGATGGAGAGGAGATGCAGGGTGTTGGGACGCAGAGGAAGGGCACAGATGGGTGAATAGGATGGATGGATACCGAGGCGGCTGGGAAGGGTGGATGGCTGGTTGTAGCCTAATGGAGGGGAGAGAAGGGCGGGGAAGGCTAAATGAATAATGAGCATGTGGAGGACTGATGAGACGTGCAGTGCTGCGTATAGCCTACCTCCTCATGCTGCTGCGGCTGCTGACAGGGCAGCGGTCGGCTGTCGGAGTGCGTGAACCCCGGTCCCTTTCCCCGCCATCGCCGCCTCCTTGGATCGGAAACAACCTCGCGCTTTAGTGCCTTTTCCTCTTCCAGCTCCCTCTCCTCTTATCACACTGACACCCTTGGATGTGTTACGTCCCTCCTCGTCCTCATCCCCACAGGCTGAACAAAACCTGCAGGTTTTTGGTTCTGCTCCTGCTGCGCCTCCTCCTCTCCTGCTCCTTGTGTGCGTTATACACCACAGCCTCCCTCTACCTCACTCAATAAAACATGTTTTTGTTGCTGTTTCACTGTTGTTTCCTGATCTTATCCTTGTTTATCTACCTCACCGGAGACGCGATTTTGATGTAAACATGTAAGAGAAAGCACCACAGCATCCACACACGTTTATCCGGAGCTCGAGCCGCTCTAAGGAGGGGAGAGCGGCAGAGCAGCAGGGGTGCGACTAGTCCGTTACGATACTCGGCAGGAGGATTTAGCCTACAGTGTCGGCGCAGTGAGAGCGATGGAGAAAAACTGAATAAAAATGAATATCCGGTCCCACCTATCACTGCCAAAACATTTCCCCGAGTGCTGAAGGAAAAACAAAAACAACCAGTCGTATACTTTCACCTCCCCCGCGTCTTCGTTTTGACAGTCAAACACCTTTTTGTTTCTCTTCTCCGAGGATCTTTCCTCCGCTCCGTCTTTGACCGACCCCTGTCGGATTTCCCAGCCGGGCAACGCAGCTGTTGGCCCGGGGAGTTAGGCTGTCAGACACCGCTCTACTGACGGAACTCTACCACGTCACTGCATTATTAGCGGAGCATCTCACGTGACCGTCATGCTGCGTTCAAGGGGTGTGGGTGAGCATCTCTCCTCAACGCACACACACACGCGCGCGCACACACGCGCGTGTACATTGACAAAAACGCCCTGGTAAAAATACGTTCCACACACCGTTATAATTAAAACTTGCTAAAGATACAGCCCGTGTGATGACTGATATTATATTCTTATTCCAGGCTATTATTATTGGACCCATTTAGAGAAACATGTATTGCATTAAATGGCAGCTATCATGTTTGGCATGGCTACAATGATGTATTTTGATAGGGAACTGAAAGAGTTACAGTCGGACTATATTTCTAATCTTATTGGAGCCTGCAAATACAAACATATACATGTTGAAGATACTCATATAACATTTGAAACAGAACTTTTTTAGTTTTAAATGTAAAAACAAACATAAGCAAAGAGAATGTCATGCATACACACTCAGGAAGGCTGCATGGCTTTAAAATGTAAGGACTCAGGGATCCCTTATTGTCGTCCTGCAACACAGAGTTGCACAGCGAAATGCAGTTGTAGTCCATTTATGCTACACAACAAAAACATGACAAAACAAAAACAGTAGTGGCCGGCATGCATCTTAACATTAAAAATCTGAATTCAAGGAAACATTGTCCATCAACTTTGACAACGTTTGCGTATCAAGCATAATGGATGTAAACACTCCGCCTCCTCTCGTCCTATTGGAGTTCTGCTCTTTGTTTTGCTGTCCACCTGTCAAGTGCAGCTTGATCCGCAATGCCCCCATAGAGCCAGATCTCTGTAAATATGTTGGCACAACATTCTCCAATTGGTCTGAGTCTGGTTTCATTCACTTAATCCAATATACGATGTTGATGAGTGTATCTCTGTCTTAGGCCACGTGCGCCAGTAAGCACTTTGCCATTTGAGTAGAAAGCTGAACAGGGATTTACCATTTTACACTGCATAGCCTTGTGGACACTGCACATACTTGTGGGCCCTTAGTTTTAAAGAAGAGAAATCTTACTGCCACAGCAAACAATTACATGCCTGTACAATAGTGTGCTTCCAGTTTGGGGAAGGCCCTTTTCTGTTTAAACATGACAATGCCCACATGCGCAAAGCCAGGTCCATTAAGTTTGGTTTGGAAGAAATTGACTGGCCTGCACAGAGCTCTGAACTCAACCCCATCCAACCCCTTTAGTATGAACTAGGAACTTGACTGCAAGTCACCCGACGTCAGTGGCCGATCTAATAAATGGTCATGTGATTGTGCTGAATGGGAGCAAAACCCTGGTTGCAAAATCTGGTGAAAAACTGTTGTAGCAGCAGATTAATGTGGCTCTCAACATAAGCCTCAGCGTGCTGACAGAACTAATGGTGTAAACCGGAGCTTCCGCATCGCAACTGCCGTATGAGCCTAGTGCAGAGCAGCGGCCATGAGCTAACCAGTGGGGCACGCTCAAATGCACGAACATGCACAAAAGACGGTCGGCCCAACTATGTAAAAGCACAGAGAAGCTCAAATAACAACACACACAGAGGGGGAGTGAATTCATTCTCTGCAAGACATTATGAGAACCTTTAACTGTCACATTAAGTAATATTTAGAAACAAAAGAGGAAATGTATTTAAAGCAACGTGACAAAACGTCCAATGTTGTTGCAACAAGAAAATTGTGCAGCTTTCTTGTGCAGATAAAACAAAACAAAAAGAACATGACAATTCTAACGGCTATGTGTGCGTGTCCTGCAATGGCATACTTTTGCTTTTAATTACATCTGACCGCAGATTAAGGATGCTACCCTCAGAATTGAGAAGCGCAGTGGAGCTGTTAGGGTCTATTTTGAGAAAAAGAAACAAAGAGGAAGATCTGCAACAATGTCACCGTCCTGAAAGCTAAAGTGGATGGTATTTCCAAATATGAAACTCATTCCTCCTACTTTTCCCACATGCCCATGAATGCAGCAACACTCCTTCCTCTCCCCCTTCTTCGAAGCCATTCACCCTGCTCCCCCCCCCCTTGTGGGTGGGAAAAAAGGGGATTTAACTCAGTAAGAGCATGGTGGCCAGTGGTTGTCTGGTAACAGCTGGATTTGCCACCATTGTGCTCTTTGTGTAACCCTGCCTGCAATGTTTCTCGCTTGTCAGAAACCTTTTAAAACACATTTATTTGCCCTGGTTGTTACATTTGTAATGCCTCATTATGCACACATGATTACCAACTATATTTAGCATGCTTTCACATCTAGACTGAATAAACACACACACACACACACTCGCGGGCCTTGACAGCACTGACTCTTGCCCTCCACTGATGAAACCTGTGTCATTAATGACTTAAACACAATGCAAACCCTTCATCAGCCTTCAGTCATGTTTACTCTCATGCAACTCCAGAGACCGCTGTGTTTCTTGATAAGCGATGAAAGCAGCTCGTCTCTCTCCCTCTCCCAGTAGAAGTGGAGCAGATGGAATTATGGCTCACGCAAAGGAAGCTCGCCACTTCGGGGGAATGTAAGCCGGTGGGAGAGCGGCCCCTTGCAGCAGTGTAAATATTGTAAGGTAGCACCACAGCATAGGAGCACAGGTGACTGAATAATTAATAGGAGCTGTGTCTTTGACAGATATACTTTGGAGGCCATTAGCTCTGCTACCTGGCCGGTGAGAGCATATTTGTCAAAAGAAAGTAATGCCGGGCGGTGATTGATTTCCCGAGGCTGCCAGGTTAGAGGCGGCGCGCCTCTGTACATTAATATCATGTGGCATCTATTAGATAGGTGACTTCCTCAACGCGTCTGGCCCGGCTGCCCCGGCAAAGACCAGACTATCAAGATTTAAATTGTCATCATTAATTGCGGGAGCTCGGGGAGTGTCTTGGAACGCCATGTCTGCCTCTCATGCTGTAAGTCAGAGAAACCCAGTCTCCTGCACACAGACGCATACACATATGCACAGGTGTATGCACATGCACACAAACCCATACTTCCCTTAATGTCTGTCTAAAAGTCCTCTGCCATCATAATGTTATTCCTTCATAATGATAATTATGATATATGAGAACTGTCAGGGCCGCACACCGCCATGTCCCTCTTTTTTAAGCGATTAGGCCACCAATGGGCCAGGTCCCTTCTATAAGGTCTAGAGGCGACCCAAAGCTGCACCAATTAGCAAAAAACGAATTGTTTAAAAAAACAAACAAGTGAATGAATAAAATTGCATGTCAATAACCAAAAAAAATGAACAATAACTCTGTTGACCCTGCTGGAATTAGCTTCCTAACAGTGCCCCTGTCGTGCTTTACTGCCAGACAATGGATCAGCAGCCCCCTGACTTTATTGCTGTTGTTACTGATAGTGTTATAAGTAGCTTTGGTGGTGGCAAAGGTAGGATTAGTATTAGTGTACATTATTATCATTGTTAAGATTATATTTAATCATTTATGTTATTTGCTCTTTTATTTATTTGCTTATTTCCTTTTTCCACATAGGTGACACAACACACACACACACACACACCAACATGGCCTCATCCTTCTGGTTCATTCGTTCATCATTTTAACTGTCCTCACTGTTCTCGTCATCCGTTTGTTGTCCTGTAAGTGTATTGTCTTTTGTCTTGCAATACAAATACAAAGTAAATCTTAGTAATGCCTCTGCAGTCATTTTTTAGGAAGCGGATTGCAGCTCCTGTAATGTGATCTACTTTTATCTCACAAAATCTAAACACCTATGCCTTGAAGTGAAAAGTCAATAAAAGCATGTGCGTGCTTTGAAGTGAGGTGCTATTCACAAGATGTGACTGCTGTGGAAAAGCAAATAAAGACAGACACCACATTTCTTGAATGTGTTTTTTTGTTTGTTTTGTTTCAAACACGCTGACCAAAAAGTGAAAAAGAATGAAAGTGCAGTTTCTTTCTCCAGTTTCATTTCTATGCAAAGCAATGAGCTCACATGAAAATGATCCAACATTTGCATAAAAACCAAGAAACCCTTTCACATTTGAATAATTTCTAATTTCTATGCTTTCAGTCATGGTCAATTCGCCATATTGGCCAGTTCTGAAAAGAAATGCTAACGGACATGGCAAATAAAGGAGTTATATCTACCTACTCATATTATTAGTTTTCCCATTTTATAACTCAATAGTTTTTTCTTTGTTCTAATTGTTCCTAAAGCACATTGTTCTGTGCTTTACTTTCTCTTTTTCTCACAGACACTGTGGCAGGAAGGAAAGGTCGGTTATCTCAACGCTACACCTTTAAAGAAATGCAGTCTCAGATGACATGCGAGCTGTTATTGCTTCTCTTAAAGAGTGCAGTCGCAATATCCTGTGGCAGAGCCTCAAGTGCAGGCAGAGACGTCTCTGTGAATATCTTTGCCTTCACTCAGGCTACATCCACACTAATACGTTCTTGTTTTGAAACGGCTCTGTTATATCATAGGACATCTTATAAAGCATTAAATCACTTAATGTCATATTAACTTGGGAGATAATTAGGCGTACATTTACACAGGTTTAAATGTGACTTTAAATCATAAGAGGACAAAGTAACCAACGTGTGGGAATAAAAATGGATTTTTCTTATCGTGACTACATTTTCACCTGAAATTCAACACATTTTAATAATGTGTGTGCAAGTTGGGAAAATAATTGGCATAGGAGCAATCATGAAAAAAAAAATGCAAATTAGGCCAAATTAGTGAGGTGGAAAAGTAATGTATGTCAGATCCCATATGGAAATAAATTTTCCTGAGCAGATCCAATCAGATCATGCAATCCAAACATTTGGCATGCAGTATGGGTAGAAGCGCGCCTGTCAAAATGGATTGTCTGGCTTTTTCGCAGATGGGCAACAAGCGGCGCTGCGTTTGCTGTCAATGTATAGGAGCAGAATAATGAAAGCCAGCCAGCACACATGCATGGTTGTCTGCGTTTCTTCAGAAGAAAGATAAATCTGAATGTTAGTGTACAGGCAGCACATCTTATTTCCATGTGTAAATCCATCTAAAACCGTATCCTCACACGTCTGGACACAAGGGGCCTGGGCTTAAGAAGCTGTACGCTCATCACTGCCAGTCTATGATCCAGCCACAATGAACAAATGAGCAATGTAAACAAGAGGAGCTGGAGTCATGTGGACAGTTAACAAGGGATTCATTACATTCATTTTAGGGCAATAGAAGACTGTAAAGTGATCTCATAATTAACGGTACAATCAGATATTAAGATCCATCATACTGACATGACAAAAAGCGGCAGTGAGAGATTTACATGGAGATGAGATTAAATGTAATGAAGAGTAAAAGGCACAGGCTACTTCAGGTCTTAAAAAACAAATAAAGATATGTTCGTGCTCCTGTTTGAATTTTGAATTCAACACAGATGCAGTCCATTCACGATGCACATAAGTGAAATAAAGTAGGGAGAATGAAAGCATGTAAAACTTAATACAGATTCCTTGATGCCATTGTCAGCACTATAATCTCAACATCTCGAAAATCCAATCTTGAGAATCCCTTTCAGAAAGCAGGTCTAAGCATAAAATGAATATGGGAAGCAGGGCTGCTGTAACAAAATGTTTTTTTTTTGAAGGGTATAGTATCATGGCCCCTTCTGCAAAGGTATGAATTTCATGTCATAAGAAATAAAAGAATGTAGCAGAAAAGAATGAATTGTACATCAGAGCATATCTAACAATGTTTACAATGTAACACATACAATAATACATTCTTAACTGGCTCTTACAAATGGATAACAATCGAATCCATTACATAATACATGCTTCAGATTATAACGTGCTGCAAAATTATCCATTTAGTTGTATATTAATATGCTTTAAAGAGATGTAGCGTGTCGGGGAACGGCAGGAAGGTGGAGATGCTAGAGAGGCTGTCCATCAACCACACAACTCAGCTTCAAGGCTCTGTGTGGGCCACCAGAAACCTGGATGAATTGTCCTCAGCCAAGAGACTGAGTACATACCAGCTGCTGTAAAATGACCTCCGATCTCCCTGTGAAAGAGTAGACAAAACTGTCATCCGCTACCATGAGAATGTTCCTCATAAACACTATTTATTTCTGTAAATATATGTGAATTTATCACTGTAGATTGCTGTTTAAGGGCAGTAGTTTTAGGTATGATCTGATTGTTACTGCAATCTATTCAAGAAGTTCGCTAAACATTCAATTAAATGCCCAAAGCATCAATGACATATTGAGTAAAAAGGGATTATCTACAACACAAAGACACGGACAGATATTTTTCAAAATAAGGTCCCATGAGGGCCGGTGTCCCTTATTTTGAAAAGATATGTACATTAGTCAATGGCAAAAGACAAATATTTATTTGGATCCCATTTGCATTGTGTCATAAATTACACATATTATGTTTGTCAATTTAAAAGATAATTTTGCAAGTTAAAAAGTCCAAGTTTGTCAGAATCATTTAGTTTTGTGTGAAAACGCTCAGTGTCTTTTATCCAGCAACTCTTTTTATCAGCCAGAAAGCAAAAGAGCGAGCAAGACCCGTTGTTCGTGTGAGTGCAGTACAAAACACACACACAGGCATTGTAGCTTCAGCGAGAAATGGCAATTATGAGACTTTTGGGTGTGTTCCTAATTACATGTTTTTACAGTGTTACATGTCAACAGTTTTACAACAAAAAGTGACTTTGTTGATTTATTTTTTTAATTGACTCACACCATATGTGTAATTCATTGAGCAACACAAACAGGATCAAAAAGTCATTTAAGTTTTATAACTTTTTGATATTGACAACAATACATTTCTTTTCTGAAATAAGGTCCCATGGTGGTCCACCCGAAGGGGTTTGGACTTTGCCTAAAAATTAGATTTTACATGAATTGCCACCCATGGGTTCCTTTCAGCTCCAGGAAAAGTCTGACCTACAGCACCAGACAGCAGACATATAAGAGATCAATCCGTGGGTTTTCTAGTGAGGTCATCTCCAAATACTGCAATTTTGCTTATATGTTTGTATTGGCAAATGGTTCAGCTGACAGAGCGGGGCTGGTTTGGAGAGATAGCCTCTATATATCTTCAGGGACTGTGGAGATGGAAGCACTGTGCACCTGTATATTTCTGATAATGTAAGCACTGTTGATACTGGACATGGCTCAAACAATGCTCTAGCCTTTTTGATTACACAATTTATTTCCTTTAACGGTGACAAAAAACAACCATTTCTATAATGTAGTATGTGCGAGTAAAAAAGTTGAAATTGCAGTTCTTAAAAGGTTTTCTGGTGGAAGAAAGAACGCTGCGTCAAATGGCATATTATACAGGTGAACATAATGAGTTCACCCAATTCACAAAAAAGAAACCTTAGTGGTATCGATCCATGAAGATAGCTTTGATTTTATGTGCTGAGCGAACTCTAAGTTGCTCAAGACAAACCACAGACCTCACTGTCAACAGATTTACTGGACCATTCAGGCTTGACATCAAACTGGGATGTTTTACTTGCTCCCAATCTTACTTGTCAAAATGCAAAGTATAGGGCTATTAAAAAGTAGATAAAATCAACAAGGACGGTTATTATAATGTATTTACGTAAAAAAACATCCACTTAATATGCTCTCCTCAAAGCCAAAAGACTTCATTGACCGAAACAGTAGTTTTATTGGAAAACTGATTTCATTCAAATTCGTCAGGAACAAAACAAAACTCATTGACTCTGTCTTGGTTAGTCTTTCCACTGATCTAACAATCACCAACTCTGTTTGCTTTCTACAATGAATCATAATGTAACTCAATACAAATACTTCAATACCTGAAATAATTAAATACCTGAAAAAGAAAAAGTGACGTAATTGTATATAGACTCTTCTTCATTTAAGTTCATCAGTAGTATAACTACAAGTGATGTTGTGTGCCGTGCCGAGGCTTCGGAGCATGTGTCGAGAAATTCTCCAAGTTTTCTGCGATGCGCGTATCAACGCTTGAATCGTTTTACACCAATGACGTCATTAATGACGCTCGGAGCCTCGCTGCCTGTCCATACTATGCAACTGGTCCAGGAAGTGGTTAAAATTTTGGTGCGAGATTTTTCCAGTAATATAAACCTCATGGAATCCTCTAAAAATGTGTGGTTGTGGTAGAGGTTTGGTTTGATGTTTTTGATAGGAAGAGAAGGATTGCCCCTGTATGGGACTACCTTTTTCTCCCAATAAGGAAGGCTGCATATATAGTAACATTATGATGAATGCGTTTAAAAAAACATTTTAAATTTAAATTAATTACTCTATTTTTAAATATGTTTTCTTTTATTCAAAGGTGAAGTGTGTATTGTGCTCAAGGAATTGGGTTACATTAATAACACTTCGTCCATGTTAAGGTATTACCGTGCCTTGCATGAGAACATGGAGGGATACGGAGGTTATACACAGCCAAGGAGGGTCATACAAAATATTACAATGATATACTGTTACTATTTTATTTTGTTGACCTTTGCAAGTCATGCAAATGAAAGAAAAGTAACAGACTCTGTATTTAAATAGCTTCTCGTATTTCACGGTGACCAGAGCTGGATGAAGCCTTGGTCACTATGATAGTAAATTGACACCCAGCCATACAGTGTTGTGGAGGATTTGGGATTCAGGGAGACTTTGTGTTCAAATTAGACCCTACCTATGTTCTCCCCACAAGGCAGGTATGTCTGGGTGCATGGATAAAGTGCATTTGATAATCAAGCACAGTTTGCTTTTTAACTTTAGGCTTTAAAGGTCGTGGTGGAGGCCGAATATATCAAAGCGTAGGAGAAGGCGAAAGCTGAAGTGCAGAAGGTGGCTTCAGTGAGCCTTACCTCTGACATGTGGACATCCATCAACATGGATGCCTACCTGGCAGTAGCCTGCCTCTTTATGGACAACAACACCTTACAATCTTATTAAGAGTACTACAATGTCCCCAGGCACACACCGCTGAACATTTAGCAAGTGTGAGAGTCTCCCTCATGGAGGAATTGGTAATAACTAAAAAAAGGTTAGAAGCCTGGTTACAGGTGGCGCTACAAACATGATTGCCAGTGGCAAGGAACTGAACTTCGTCACACAAATTGCGCACACACTGAACCTGGTTGTGAAGAAGGCTTTTGACTTGAGCCCTGTGCTCTCTGACATCAAGATCAAGGCGATAAGGCTGTGGTCACACCTGGCACTGAGTGAGCAGTAGGCTTTTATGCACAACAATGCCATCAAATTAAGGATCAAACCCTTGTTGGGATCTGGCCCTAGTCTAGAAGCACCCATGCTCCTTCCTGTCATACAACGTCTGATGGAAAACTCCAAGATGAATGACTACACCTCCCAGCACAGCAGAAACCTGATGCTGGTCCCTCATTGGCCAAGAAAGGGCCCCCCACTGGTTGTGCCACCTGGTTTATAAGCCTGAGCACAGCTAGAATTCTTTCTCTTCCGTCCAGACACCGCTGGTGTAAGGAGATCCACAAGGCTCTCTTCACCCCGGACACGCGCTGGTGTCAGGAGGTCCACAAGGCCTCTTCACTCCGGACTCGTCCAGGGGACAAGAAGATCCACGAGGAACCGCGGCCTCATCAAATCCTATCAGGTCACATGCAACATTCGCTGGTCGAACAGACTGTTTTATTTTGAGTTTTGGATCCTGTAGTGCGAGAACGGATAACTCCTATGCCCCGTTCTCCCACCCTTTTTGTGTACACACCGCCGGCAGAAGGTAACAATCGTTCCTCGCCGAAGATTTCCGGGAAGGACGACCCAAACCTCGTCCCTCAGCCGAAGTTAAAAAGCCCCTCTCTGCAGCGAGGAGGCCGAGTCTGCGCCAGCCAGCCCCGAGGCCGCGCCACCGAGAGCCAGCGGCTACTCGAGGACCGAGTGATCCCCACCACGGGAAACGTACCCCACCGAACAAAGCTTCTACAAGTAAGAGTTACTGGTATCTGGGCCTAGCTTAGCTTAGCATTAGCTTAATTTAGCCTATTCGTTATGTCGTTATTCCTGCATCTTGTTACGTTAAGTTACTGTCGTGTTATAACGTGTTATTGCGCAAGCATCGCGGACCACGGAGTCCCGTTATATTGTGTATTTCCTGCTGTAACTGTTTGCATCAGATCCGTCGCTGCTAGTGGATGTGGAGGTTGTGATTTTATCACTTCAAAGCCCAAAACTACGGTGGCGGAGCCTCGTCTCGCCGACCGAGTTTCGGGGTGATAAGAGAGCAATACTCGCATCTCACCACAGTGATAAAGATGTGTTTTGTTTTGGGGATTATTTTGTTTTGTTTGGTTTTATTCTCTCTTCTTTAAATCGGCTCTGTGAGTGAGATCTAGAACCGCAACTATCACCGTACAAGCGTGACCGGTCGGTTCAGAATCCGACCGCAGAGTTTACGAGTGATCAGCTGTTCCTCACATTCTCACTGCAGCGCCGAGCACCGCGCTCAGAGCTCCTCTCTTTGTCTCTCTCTCTCTCTCTCTCTCTCCCTCTCTTCCTACTAACCCGCATACACATAGTTAGATTCACTGATTTTGGGTGAACCTCTCAGACACGTGGTCGCGTAATCTATTGTCCCAACCCACATTGTGCGCCGTCCCACGTGGTTACACGTAGCCACCTCTCAGCTATCTTGTCGCGGGTCAATAGACTCCGCCATCTTTGCTTGTAGGCTCACACGCCCCTTTTTAGGTTACGTACCATCACTGTTTGAGTAGGCCCCCCCCCCCTTTGTTTCCACACACACACTCACACATGTACATATATCTATATACATATCCTTACCCCACTTTATTCATTTGACTTTAGGTATTAGATACATAATTGTATGATAGTGTTTGTTGATTTTGATAGTACTTGATTTGATCATTTATTATTTTGATTTAATAAACTGTTATATTTTAAAGAGCAGTCGTCTGTGATTACTTGTGCATATGTGTGTAATAATAACTGGATGTAGTGGCCTGTGCTCGAACTTAAACCTTCACTTTCACTCTGAATGTGTAATAGTAATCAGACTATTGACATTATGAGTGAACGCTAATTATGAGACTTAGTTTTATTGTTTGGTTATTGGTCCCTGTTCGCAGGGTGGTGCCCCGTTATTATTAATAATCATTAATAATTGTTACTGACATTAATAATTCTATTGATGTCAAGAATTTAGTTTCTTAGATGCTGATAACCCAAACACGCTCCTCTACGTTCCCAACACCCTTATGGGGTGTGGTTATGGGGCTTAGCATTATTGAAAATCAGCATAGTTAAAAAAAGGCTGCGTCTGCCATAAGTAATCACTAATTTAATGCACCAGCCAGCGAGCATGCCTAGTGACCCAAATCAGGTGCATGGTGGATCTGGCTAAAATGCTCATGGACTGACGCTGAGGATCTTTTACCATCAGTGACGTTTGGAGGCCTTTCTGCTGTTTGTGACAGTAATCCCTGATGTGACAGTAATCCCGGATTTGACTGCAGAGAAATGCGTGTTCGTGGCTGCAGCCACTGTTGAGTTTATATGTTTGTATTTTTTATACATCTTTGTGTTGTCCGCTTTGGTGATGTTTTATTTTTTTTTAAATATGTTTTTAATATTTCTATTAGAAGTGTCAGGTTATTTAATTTTGTGGTTTATTAATGCTATTTGCAGGTCGGCATGATCCACGGGTATATGTGTCAATGCAAGATCTGTCAAATATCATAGTGGCTTGCTGTGTGCCGGCCTGGTTTGCCACATATAGTTTCCAGTAGATCTGAAATGAAAGCTGGATGACTTAATTTTGCAAGGAACAGGCAAAGCATCTCACCATTGTGTGGTTGACTGTATGGTGAATTGATGTACATGAACAAAGCGGGGATCTTGTTGTTCCAATTGAAGGACATCTTGTCTTGGTGGGGAAAATAATGTCATGTTCGATTGCTTCAAAGATGACTGTGTTCGTTTTCTTGCTCCAGATGGTTTTTTGAGGTGGTTTGCTCTGTAAATTGTAAAAAAAAAAAAAAAAGTTTGTTTGAAGGATGTACAGACTGCTCTGGTCCAATCCAGGATGCATGATTACTCATACTCTTAGCATGTGGCCACCAAATCATACGTTATGAATTCATATCACAACAACAGTACTTTGTTCATGATATATTGGCTGGAACGCCATCTTTCCTTCCCTTCTTTAATGGAAAGATGATACAGCCTTGATTGAATTTGTGCTCCATTATTACTGTCAAAGCAGCATGAGGAAACTCTGCGCTTTGGTTAGCCCAGTTGGAAACAGGAACTATCAGTTTAAATTTGAATAATTTAAGTTTCAAATGAAGTACCTCACCCACACATTTTATTGTCAGTAAACTTCACATCCCTCTGATGTAAATATACACTCTAAACAATTTCACCGTAAAATAACGGCAACTTACTGTCAGCAGGGACGCCAGTAATTTACTGTTTTGGTGAAGCTACCTCAATTTACTTTTACGGTATCTTACCGTATACTGGTGTCACGGGGCATGATGAGGACTCAGACGCAGACAGTCAGGTGTAGTGCAAAAAAGGTTTTTAATGAACCAAAAACAGGGAATCCAGGGACAAGACAAAAGACGAGGGGGAAAATCCGGCAGGAAAAGGCAGAACAGGCAGACTGGAAAACCGGGAACAGGACGAGCAAAACGGGCGGGTTGGACGGGAAACAAACACAATGATCTGGCAGTGAGTGAGTGAAAGACAGGGATTTAAATAGTGACTAGGCAGAGTGAACAGGTGAGACTAAATGAGCTGATGAGGTGAGTGTGACTGGCAGGTGCACTGAATGAACTGATTAGGTGAGTGAGGAGCTACAGAAAGAAACAAGACACAGAACACACAGGGCAAAGCCTGATCGTGACAACTGGATTACATTATGTGATAGTAGGATAACTGGGTTTTACGGGGATTTTACGGTGTATGACAGAATGTTACTGTTTATTTACAAAGGGTAATACAACCCAATACTTTTGCATTTAATTCCCAACAAATAAAAGAACAACAGACATTCAATACATAATTGTTGCAGTTTAATACATGTTCTCAAGACAAATAATAAAGGGGCATTTGTATTACATCACAAAACTCACAATGTACTGCATGTTTAGAAGAAAACAAATAAAATCATAAAATCTTTAATGATCGGCTTGACTGAACTCATGAGGATAACCTCAGACCAGTAGCGCCGAGATCGAAAAGTGGCCGATGGTATGCTACTGTTGTTCAGTGGTAGGTACCCATCCCTAGAGTGGTATGCTACTGTTGTTCAGTGGTAGGTACCCATCCCTAGAGTGGTATGCTACTGTTGTTCAGTGGTAGGTACCCATCCCTAGAGTGGTATGCTACTGTTGTTCAGTGGTAGGTACCCATCCCTAGAGTGGTATGCTACTGTTGTTCAGTGGTAGGTACCTATCCCTAGAGTGGTATACTACTGTTGTTCAGTGGTAGGTACCTATCCCTGGAGTGGTATGCTACTGTTGTTCAGTGGTAGGTACCCATCCCTGGAGTGGTATGCTACTGTTGTTCAGTGGTAGGTACCCATCCCTGGAGTGGTATGCTACTGTTGTTCAGTGGTAGGTACCCATCCCTGGAGTGGTATGCTACAATTCACGTTTTATTCATTTATTTATTTTTCAATTTTTACCACCTATTATTTACTTTAGGAAATTTAGTGTTAGAGCCAAAAAATGAGATTTGAGATTTAAGCCAGTTTTGCTCATTGTAGCTCAGGCTGACTCATGAGGTGAGCCGGTGGAAAATGTGTCTTTTATGTATGTGGGCTGCTTCTTTCTTTGTGCACACAAGCGCAGATGTGTGTGCCATATCTGTTGTGTGCGTGTGTGTGTGTGTGTGTTAGCGTGCAGGAGGATGCTCAAACATGGAAACTGTATGTTCTCATGTGGGTCTCTCCGTCAATGTGTTCTTTTCAGGTTTTTTGTGCACATGCTTGTGCGAGTGTTAGAGTGAGTTTACCTGTGTTTTCCCTCCCTCCTGAGCAACACATCATGTGTGTTTGAAAAACGACGGCCGCTGTGGGCATGTTGGCGGTGTGATGGGTAAAACGCAGAGGTCAGCTATCACTTTGAAACATGCTGGTCCTTATCTCTGTCATGAGGCCTAATAGAGTAATGAATCAACATAAAGCCTGGGTCTCTCCTGAATGGACCACTGCCTCCTCCACCAACACTTGCGCTTTAATTCGACTATACGTACTGCCTCTGTAAGCATCTTTTGCCTTCCACTGATGTTTATGGGCGGTTATCAAAAGTGCCAGAATTGTGACTTGTGTCAGGGGTGTATTCACACATGAGCAGCCCTACTGGCTCACCGTAGACTCAGCCACGATGAAATAACCCTGTCCACCCACGGACAAATAGAATGGAGGGTCTTTTCGAAGGGAGGCTAATAGGGCACAAATTGGAAAGCCTCATATTTGTGATCACCTTATGATCTAGTCACTCGACTAGTGCCAAATCACTGACTACATTTATTAAGAGCTTTTATGAGTTATCATAGAGAAAGGGGGGAAACGCATTTGTCATAGCATGAGGAAACTTTTTTTAAATGAGCTGCCAAGTATCTGCAAAGGATTGATGAAGTTTGGTTGATACTTTCTATTGGCATGAAGAAAAATACTTTTCTGGAAATATTGGGTGTTCAAAGCTTCATGTTGTTTACCGTGTAGTGCAAAGGAAATTTTTCTTTCAGTGACTGATCTAGTGAATGTGTCTGATAGTATCATTCTTTCACCCATTTGTTACATTGTTGACTCAATGTAGGCGACACCATTTCAATCAATTCATTATTGAGACTCCAGCCTCGAATATTAACAAAGCATCTAAAGCTTTATGGAAAACAACTCTGCAAGCCGATTGCATAATCCAGTGTTGTTCATTTTTAAAAACAGCTTGTTCTACCAATATTACATAAGACATCACGCCGAAGATGAAGAGACTTTTTCACTTAAATGTTGCAGTACTGGCACATCACAGTCAGCAGGGCAGTTTTTTTTTAGCATTTGACCTTTTCGCCATCCTTTCAATTTGGTTATTTATCTATTTTACATACATAGTGTATGTACAACAGGTGGTCCAGGTAGGCGTATAATTAGGCAAAAGTGTTATTCTGCCCCATGCAAAGCAGAGGGAGGCAAATTTGAATATTTTTCTATGAATTGATTAAAATGTTCACAATAAAATAGGCCCTCCTGGGCTGGCTGCCTGCACATACCAAGGCAGTTGCTTTGGAATGCACACTAGCAGCTAGCATATTTATTTTTCATCACAGGCTAGATTGATTTTATTACCTGGGTATTTATTTAAATTATTTGTATGTTGCCATGTATTGTACAACCACTGAAAAATAGTCCAGCGGCAGTAGGTTGACTTTAATAACTGCTTATGTTACACACTGAATGATGACAATTTCCATTTAGTTTTCCAGATGAATTTATTATGCTGTGAATACAACAACAAGACGTTTGCTGCGCTTTTGACTGTCCTTCCTTACGGCTGGTCTAACTTGCTTATCTTAGACATAAAGATTACATGAATTGTGAACACACAACCTGAAAATATACAGCCGAACAAACTACTGCTTACATTTACCACGGTACACACCATTCATCTGTGTATAATCTTGCATGGAACAATTCAATTATCAGGCCATTCCTTCATTTGCTGCGATCTCAACTGTCCATATTTACGGCTGATTTATTTTTCCTTGAGAGCCAATGAGGAAGTGCCTTATTACTAGCATTCTCTCTACTGGCCAGCAGGGGGCAACTTCTCTGGTTGCAAAAATAATTCTGATTGTATGATCTATGAGAAAATTACCCTACTTCTCACTTGATATACTATTTCAGTACTTCAATATTTTGACCATGAGTTTATGGTCTCAATTGCCAGTTTCAAGTCGTCTTCAATACAGCATGACGTTCATTTAGAGTAAGACAGACAATAAAGCAGGGTATGCTTTAGGGCGGAGCTACCTTGTGATTGACAGGTACCAGACCATACCTACAGCTTCCAGAGCCATGTACGGCGTCTCAAAGTCACTCCTCTACAGTCAAAATGGTCAAGATGGCGAATACTGGCTAATACTAGTATTATCCAAGCATTGCAGGCATATAGCAAGATTGACTAATTGGGTATGAGCTTAGCAAATAGTCAATAATTAAGAGTACATGTAAGCAGTGCATGCAATTCTCAATTATAAAAGGTGTATTATCGTGAATTGATTTTTTATCTTCATAAAAAACATGTATAAGACCAGCCACCCCTAACCCTGCATACAGGCATTCCTCTCAATCACCCCATGAAATGTGATTAATAGGATGTATTAAACTAATGCCCAACGGGAAACACAATATTGCATTACGTTGAGGAAAATAGAAAAGTAGCTGCTCAAGTTTGAAGTGAACTATTGCAAAATCGGTCAGTTGTCACCAATATCAATATCAAATATTTTAATTGAATGTGTATTATGCTACATTATCAAGAGTGAAAATATAAGGTACAACCAGCATTATGATGTAATTTCCGTTGGACAAGTTCATAAATGATGGTAATCGATCATTCATTTCTGTCAGATCATGTATTTTAGAACTATTTAGGTGGACTTGGTGTGTTTCTTTGGTACACTCGGTTTTGTTATCAGCCGAAATGAACAACGTGCGCCCACAGAAATACATGAAATGACCACAACCTAGCCGTTACCTGGTGGTGGTACGTAATGTGTAAAATTAACAATTTACAATAAGGTTTAGGCAACAAAACCACTTATAGGTTTAGAAAAAACATCATAATGGGTCTTAAAATAAGTTAACTAAGTAAAAGATGTAAACAGGTCACAAATGTAATTTCACAATAACTCAACAATAACATGGGACACGCACTCCGGTCTGCTGGTTGAAAATATGTTTGATGACTCATCTATCTCCCCTCTCACCCACCATAAGTAGTCTTTCCCACTGTTTATACTACCTCACTGGCTCTGAGCGTTGCATATTTACGTGGATGCGTTTAATTCGTATGTCCACAAGGACAACATATCCAAATGACTCTTCATTGGCATTGCTTGCGTGGTGCCAACACGTAAATGTAACACATTATGAGCCACAAAAACGCGGTGCACTGTTCATGGTCATTTTCAATATTTCTGTGAGATCAGGCTGTATGAACCAGACCAAACAGGCAAATGCACCAGTTTGTTTAAGTCTCCTATAATGTTTTTTATTCCTTAAGTACTGCCTCCATATATTAAGCAGACACCTGATCACTGATATTGGCCGTACACCATCTGCCTTTTTTCAAACATGTGCTAAGCAAGTCCTTTCTCACTCAGTCTACTGGACGATGCTTTTATGATACTTGGCTTGTATCAGAAAGTACACCTCGGCACAAATTAGCCAGGTTACCAGCCTTCAAAGAGAATACATTAATCAATTTCCATTGGCTTTGAAATGCAGGTTCTCTTTTTGAAATCTGTGGGGGCTCATAGACTGAATTTCTTTCGTCCTCAAAGAGACATGCATAATCCCTCTCTCTTTGTTCCTTTTCTTTCATTTTCAGTCCCTTTCTCTTTCTTAGATTTTAGTGCCATTGAACAACAGTCAGCATTTCTATTGAGTCTTGCACTGTAAAAGGTCATGTTCATAATATCAGAGCAAAATCATTCCACTGATTATTGCATTAATCAAACAAATGTTCACATTTGGAGATTGGAGATGAATTGCACAAAATGGCCACCGTATAACTGGGGCTGAGTTGAATTTAATCACCAAATGATTAATACAAAACAAACTGACATTTTCAGTCTGTTGAGCCGCTCTCATCAATATTTCTACATGAATAATGGATCAAAAAGCTATATGTGAACAGTGTCGTGAAATAAACCACAGAGACCAACTGATTCTGCAGCTCCTCTCAAGTCTCTAAAGTGTTTCAGCACATTGAAGTCGCTTTCTTTCAACGGCCCAGAACTTTACAGTTCTGGTTCATGCAGTATTCTGATGATTGATGTCCCAGCATCATTTTGTTGTTACTTTTTGGCTGTGAGCTGTTGAGAGTCCTTAACGTACAGTTGACGTGTACAGCGACGCCGCTTAGTCGAGCCCGTCAATGCCTCTTGAAAGGACAACGTAATGCTTTTCGTTTGATAGTTGTGTTTTGCCTCTCTGTCTAACTCAGAAGAAGCATGTAGCTTGGCATGCACATGTGTTGGCTTTTCTCTGTGGAGCAGACACGTATAAATCCTTTTACACGCAATCCTGCCAAACTACCCTGTAGGGAGGCTTTGCATTTGAAATGTACAATTAGTTATCCCTGTTTGGTTTGAATGCAACATTTCTGAACATCAAGCCTGGGGGCAACGCATGGAGAATGGCGGCAGCGACCCCATAAATCGCACCTCCCTGTTGTTTATTCTCTGTCTTGGTCCTTGTCTTGCTCTTTTATTTTTGCTTACTCCCCCCCTTTTTTCTTTTCTTTCTTTCTTGTTTTATTCTGGTTTCATCCTGAGATGAACTGAAAAGTGTGAGTCGTCACCTGGAGGGAGGGGGGTGGGGGGTGCGTCTGCAGATGTGTCTTTATTCACCCCAGTATGTGTTTTGGCAGGAGCATGAGCATGCTCCCTGAGCTTCATGGTCAGGGTTGAGGAAGTAGATGGGATAAACAGAGGTACCTCATCTAATCAGCAGGGCCAGCGGCGCGCTGTAAAGCCAGCTGTTGGCCAGCAGCGGGTGCGCGAAAAAATCAGCTTGTACTACCTGCCTCTTGCACTGACCCCTAGCTTGCCCCCCTCACTGTGCCTAATCACATAGAATAGACATTAATAATAGACATTAATACAGACAGAGCTGACTCACAACAAGGCTGTTGAGGGAGGCTGGCTAGCTTGTCTTCAGAACTCCCCATGAAGTATTAAAATCTAGTTCAATATGCAAAATTCTTGTGGTCTTTTTTTTTTTTGTGTTTCATTTTCTTCATCCTCCTACAAGGCTTGAGGATTTTGGAACAGTTTAATAGCAAGAAGGGCTGCGTGGAAATTCCAGAGGGAATAATGTTTGATAACATGTTTTCTTCCAATAGCCAGTCTTTTCTATCAAGGCCAAAAGAGGCCCGATGAGGTCAGGCGAAGCCACCTACACATCTCTGACAAGCACACATTTGAAAAAAAATAGTTTGAATGGACTTGAGTTTTCTTCCGCCTACCACTACACCAAATTACATTTTCAAATCTAACACTTTGAAGTTTCTTTAGATACTAATTATTTACTTTTCCAAATATTTATCACTCGCTTTTTGAAAACCACATGAAAGACTCTTCACATCGGCAAAAATTAAGATCCACGGCAAATCACTTACTTAAAAAGAAAACGTTTAAGTCCGGCACAGTGCTCACTCCACATTACAACATATCGGGGCTACATTACAGCAAACTTCACAGAGAACAATGAGAGCGAAACAGCCTCATAATCTGTTTTAACCGAATATTCTGTGGTCTAGCTCAGCTAAAAACACAAAAACTGACAATATGTTCGCAAATTAGCACGTCGCTCACCACTAAGTTTTCTTTTTACCGGTACGGACAACAATATCTTCACTTCACCTGTCTGTCCTCTGCTCCCCTCGTGTGTGTGTGTGTGTGTGTGTGTGTGTGTGTGTGTGTGTGTGTGTGTGTGTGGAGAGGCTTAGCCTACCACTCGGTGAAACACGAGAGCAGAGAATATTATTGATCCGGTAAAATGACACCCCGCTGCAGCAGAATTAATATAGGTGAAACACTGGGCACAAATGCATGACCTCTCTTTGACAAAAAAAAAGAGCTTCTGTGTAAAATGTGTCGAGGTAAATTGGTTCGAAGTGAAAAAAAACCCGGATTTTGCTCTCGTGGCCGTTTTGCATGCACTTTTGAGACCGTCCTTTACTTTAACTCATCTGGTGTCAATGCTGACAGATGTAACAATAACACCTGTGCAACATTGATCAATCTTTGTAATAAGACAAATATTACTGTGTAGATGTACTGTTCATGTCAGAATTAATGAGTTCATATTTGTAACATCTCTATGTTGTAGAGCGACTGTCTGAATGGCACAGACTAAACCGCATTGTGCAAGTTTGTCATGATTCGTCTGACAATAAGCGCTCCGTCTTCCTGAGAGCTTGTGATGTCCAACCTCAAGTGGGTATGAAGTTTTTATTTTATTTTTTGTTATCAGCTCACTGATGGAAACTACAGTGCTATTGTTTTGTGCCTCATTTTCGACACCACTGACACACACACACACACACATACAAGAAGAAAGAACCACTCATGCTTAACTTGATCGACTCCATGCTTTCTGCTCACATTTCCTCAAGGATACTTAGCGTATTCATGGCCTCTTATCCCCACGGAAAAACACATCAGGAGGGAAATGAAGCTGACTGAGGTGGGAAAGGTATTTCCCTTATTTCTTATCAACAGTCGACAATGGGCAGAGTCAATGAACAAATCCTAAACTGCTTCAATATGAGCAGCAGTGGAGCTCTTCAGCTCAGATTCCAGTGTGTCTGACTGACTGAGCAGCAGATATTAAACATTGAATCTTTCCAAAGAACTGCAGGGTTTTGAAATTTGATACAGCTGATGAAAGCTGTGCTGAAAAAAATGGGGGGGGGGGGGGGTGTCAAATGTTTCAAATCGACGGGCTGAATTTTTTTTCCTATCAGGTCACCGAAGCATTTCCATGGCAATCAGAGAAGCCGGCCTTGAACTGAAATCAAAGAGGATCACACAGCCTTGCCGAGAGCAGAACTTTGAAATACATTTCATAACGTTAATATCCATTTCTAAGATAATCTTCTTGACAAAGTAGAACTTACATTTAACCTATAGGATGATTCCATGGGGTAAATACCATTCCTTTCATATACATTGCTTGAAAATTTGGCAGGTGGGGTGGGGGTGGGGGGGGGGGGGCAAAGGGTGTTAGTGAGAGAAATGCTGTATAATTGGTCTGAAGTTGAAAGAAAGCGAGTCCAGAAGCAAACACCTACGTCATTTTAATGAATCGGGACGTGATGAAAGGCATGCGCATATTTTCAAAGACGTACATGCTTTAATTGGAGTTTTCAGAAGCAGCTTTCATCTCCTCCTCTCTGTATTCGTGTTCTTTCATTATGGTGGCGTAATGATATCCCACAAGGTGTGTGGTGTTGACAGTGATCCTATGAACCCGTATGATATCAAATATTATATTAAAAAAGTGAGTTGAGTAAAGAGGTTTTGGACTTTATTTCTTCATTCTGTGTATCCAGCAGAAGGGGAGGAATGAAGTCAAAGTTATCCTTTGAACGTCACTGCTGATGTGGGTGTGCAAACGTTGCCTGTATGCATGTACGAGAAAAAAGCAGTGCCAATAAGCTCCTACAATTTCTGTCAAAAAATAGTTCTCTGAAAAACACGTCATGTGGCCTCAATTATTGTCTTCTTAAGCAACTGTTCAATAGCTGCCATTTCTTCATCCATTCTAATGCCACAGCCGATAAAGGTGCACAATGTGGAGCTGCAGTAATGGCAGAAAATGATTCATTTTTTCACCAAGCTCCATCGAAAAGAGCTTGGGGAAAACATTCAGCAGCTGCTTGTGAAGTGGGATTCCTGTAATGTCACAGTTCAAAATAAATGAAATTGGTCATGCTAAAATCGTCTTTAAACACTAATCTGTGTGTTGCTGTAAAATGTGCTCTAATTCTACCAAGAGGCATTAGTTTGCAATTAGTGCAGCTTGTTCGAGTGAGTGGAAGAGGTTTTGACTGCACAGCAGAACTGAGCAATTTTTTAACATTTTGTCGGCCAATGAAGAACTTAGTTTTCTTTTTAAATTCCTTCGTTCCTAAAAACCTCCTTTAGTTGAGGGAGATTGATTCTTCCTCATATCCAGAAGGTGGGAGCTGTTCCAGCCTTGAATATGTAAAGGCTTTCTGGGGTTGCATTAGCATGTGACACAATAACATGCACCCACATGTATGTAGACAGGGTATAATCAATTTGAATCTTAATTACGAAACAGATGTTATTTAAATCTTACAGATTTTAATTTAATGCTGGTGATAAGCTATAAGATGTGTAATGCTCGTAAATGAGAAGAAAACCTGTTAATTAGTTAGCTTTAGATGTTTTGGTTGGTGTGTTCTTCAACTTAGTTATTTAGTTCTTTCCCCCTGATAGAGTATTTATGCTAAGCTAGGCTAATCATCTTCTGTCTCTACCTCCAAACTTAATGGACAGATATGAGATATCAATCTTCTCACCAAGCTCTTGGCAAAAGAGCAAATAAGCGTATTTCCCAGAAAGTCAAACTATTCATTTAAAATGTATGAAGAATTATGGAAATGAATATGACAAGAATAACAACTCACCGTACATTAACACCACTGCATAACTTATTCCATTTATCTTACTAATTATATGATTTGAAATGACAACTATTTTCTTCAGATAAGAAAACATGCATCCATACAATGATATCTACAGATAGTTTTCGGCATTTCACTGCTCGGTCTGTGCAGTCAGGATGAAAGGCACGTACTCTCGGCGGGTGCAGGCTGAGGTCGCCTTTGCTAGCGCTGCACATTCTCGCCACCTCACCCCATTTGTTTCTGACAGATTGACACGAGGGTGTGTATGTGTGTCAAGCTGTGCCAGGGGGCTGAGGCGGAGGTGTTGATCAGTGAAATGAAGCTCTGTGACTCATCTCTGACTACAACTAGCTTCGCTTAGCAGCTTTCAGTGACTCTGCCCTGACATCCAGAGAGAGATATCATCAGGGGTGACTCTTCATCTAATCCTCAGCACTGCCAGGTTAGCAGTGCTGAGGGTTATATGCGTATACAGTACATGATATATGCTGTACATGCTGATTTTCAATGCAGAAGGAAAATTCCACTTCTTTTTTATTTATTAATCCTACACTATTGTTTAATGTTTTTTATGAACCTAAATGTCACTGTAGTTATCTCCGCCAGGGGGATTATGCGATCGCTCGCATGTGTGCATCCGTGAGCAAGCGTGCACCTCTGTGTCTGTCCACGGCTTATTGTGCATTCGAAATCTGCAAACTGTAAAATATTTTTGGTGACCAGTTATGCTCAAGGACCTCTCGTGGTTGCGGTGACTCACACTTTCTCAAAACACCTTTTATTGCCTGTTTTATACTGGCATTGACTGCCTTCTGACTATGGAAAATTATGCATTTCAACATGATCGCACAGAAATACGTGAAACGCCCATGACCACTTAAAGGCACACTCATTAATTTAACACATTATGTGCCACTAACGTACTAACGCAATGCACTGTTAAGGATTCGTTGTCATTTCATGTATTTCTGTGAGATCAGGCTGGCCATTTGGCATCTCGCACTTCATTCCCCCAAGCCTGATTATGACATAACTCAAATAAAAATTGGTGTGTAAATAAGGTCAATCATATTGTGAGCAGTGTGTTAATATCAAATAATAACTCTCTGAAACGTGTTCACCACAGAACAGCTTATCCACCACTATGAACACCTAGTGTTTTATTTGGGAATGCTTCATGTAACTAACGCTCCCTCATTTATCGTTAGGAAACATGAATTAGTCTAAAGCTCCACGTAGCCCCTCCCCACCGCAAGATAATGATATAAAACCTGACTGTTATAATGGAGGTTTGATTTTTAAGGTACAATTATGCTATAGCTCCATGCTGAGCTAAGTGCAAATTAATTCTTCACAACTCTATTAGTCAGTGTGTGACTGTGCCTCCTGCCAGGCAGACTGCATTGTTAAAGTCAGTTTGGCTACTGTGGCTCAGCAATATGAAGACGTGTCGGCCCTGCGATGTGATTTCAAAGTGGATTCAAAGTCATTAAAGTTGTGTTGATTCATGTAAACATTTTGCACACTTGCAAATCCTTTGCAAATCATTGTGGCCTTTTTATTTCGTTGCTGAATATCATATCAGACATAATGTAACTTTTAGGTATAGCATTTCTAATTCACTTTCTTTCTGTTGAATCCACTTTATCTTATTACATTGCTTGGAAATTGTTTCTGTAATTCAGTGGCAAACGTGTATTTTCTGCTTTATTATCACATTCAAATAGTTAGCTGAAGTTATAAACAATATAATTGAGAGGAGTACTGGAGGAGTTTCAGGAGCTGATTAAGCCGTGAGCCTTGGCATAGTTTGTTCTCGTGGCGTAGTGTTGCTCTGAGTTGTTGATTCTCTGTTTCTGCTTTCTGCTATGATTTTTGTTCCTGACAAATGTACCAATTTGCATATAAAAACTACTAAATAAAACATTTTACCTTCAAAAGGTATGCTACCAGTGATGAACACTGAACACAAAACGTATTTTAATTAGATAACTATTCATTATTAACTATTTAGATTTTATTCATATTGAAGAACAAAAGTAAAAATTCTAGTCAATGTTGATTTATTTGTCACATAACTTGCGTAGTGAAGTCACTTCCGTCGTTGTTTTAACCCAACGATGATCTTTCCTGAACCTAACTGAGTCATTTTGTTGCAGAAACCTAACAAAGTTGTTTCCTGGGAAGACGGAAGTTTATTTAAAAAAATACTGTGTGTGAAACCAGCGGAAAGTTGCACGTGTTGCGGGATGTCGTAGGAAAACACACACAAAATGAGGGGTAACTTTCCGTAAGACATCATACGAAGTGTTGTATGAGGATACGTTGAGCACTGTGATACAGAGAAGTGGAAAGGTATGTGAGAGACAGAAATAAAATATTATATAGGTTCACTAGGTTTACTTTTGTATAGTCTATGGCGCAGCAATCAAAACATGTTAATCAAAGATGAGTGTATAAACAAATCACTTATGTGTGCTTACTTTTATCATTTTTTTATAATTGGAGGAACCATTTAAATTGTATTTGGTTTTTTGTTTTATTTAAACTTTTGATTGGTTGTGACGTTTGAGCTATCACTCCCAATGAAAGTGATGATGATTGATTGCAAGACAAACAGCGGTTGAAACAGTTTTGGTTACTTGCCGTTCTTTTTACTCACAGGCAGAACGATATGAAAGTAAGACCCATTACTTGTACTTTCTATGTCCAATCATGGTCAACTGTAAGAGTGCCTGTGCCTGATTGAGATTCATAAAATGGAACAATGCATACACTAATTTATAAATATGAAGTTCTTTGTGAACATACAAAACGAGTTTTATGCATCATGAAATGAATCTGCAACAAGTGCTGGGAGGTGTCATTGCACAGGTTTGGTGTCTGTTCAGTATGTGGCCAGCATGGTGACCAGCTGTGTAACCAGATAGCGTAACTCCCTGTCACTGACATGACCTGAAGTGATTGTCGCAGGGATTTTCTCTCACCTTCTGCCCTCACACCCCTAAGAGGCGGATTGACTGTTTTGACAGGTGGTACTTTTTCAGGGGATTTTGCCTCGCGGAGAGCTTGAGACTGACAATCGTGTGGAGTATTCTCACTCGGGTCTGTGGTGAAGTTGTCAGAATATACCTATTTACTTTCAGATCCAATCTGCCGCGTCATTAAAAGGACAATGTCACCCATGTAGACTAAGTGTGGCACTCAATTTTCTCCAAAGGAGATAAGGAAACATCCATTTAAGTGACACCCCACATCGCGACTACAATAGGACGACTTAGTACTTTATCTCCATGCGAGTCCTGCAGACAGTAAACCGTGGACAATGGCTGCCTCAGGGAGCCACGTTTAGTGGCAGACAGCAGGTCTTGTTTGATGTACAGTTTTTTAGACAGGGCTCTCGCACGGTGTATGGAGATTCCTGGATCACGTATTGTGGATGATTCACTGCTGACAGACACCGCTGTGGTGAGCACGCTGCATAAAGCAAGTGTTTTACTAAAGCCAGCAAGAGGTCCATCACTTGTGCTGCCATGATCACAGTGATATGTCACACATAAGCCAGCGATGCAGACAAGGTCATTACTTCAACTCATCTGTGCATTGACTGGCAAATTGCTGTTTTCATGTGAAGGTCCGATTTGTAGATGCCAATTTTCAAAAGGTCCCGAAAGACTAAATGGACTAAACCATGAGTGTTCTATGAAGGACTCAAATGAGCATGTGATGATCCTCCACCACTTTGGATAAGTAGCCCCCAGTATCTCTACCAATTACCTCCGTACAGAACTGCCTCTCGATTGCTGTTCAATGCCAATGTTCAGTGCAGACCTTTATGCAAGGTTTGCGTCACAGACCTGCATTTGAAATCTGCCTTTTTTAAATTAAATGCAACCACAATCTTTAACTAACATTTGTGTAAGGAAGTGTTTTAGTTGCCTAAACCTAGCCTATTTTAATCACAATCGTTCCCTAACCTGAACCATACCAAATGTTACGGCCCTGAAAAACGAGGATAAATAATATTTTTTTATTATACTTTATTCATCCCGCAAGGAGAAATTTGTTCTCTGCATTTGACCCATCCCTGTACAGGGAGCAGTGGGCTGCTCCTGAGAAGGGCCCGGGGAGCGGTGTCTTGCTCAGGGACACTTCGGCACAGGACTCGTAGCAACCGAGGATTGAACCGCCGACATTGCGGCTGCCGGACGACCCTCTCTACCCAATGAGCCACCGCCAAAAGTACAAGAGTGATGTGACGCTGTATCATCAGCCAGAACTTTACTGCAATGAGGAAAAGATTGCGGTTGTAGATTTCAACAGTTACATCTCCATGCTAACTTAGAAAATATGCACATATTAGACATATTGAGCAGACTCTGATTTGAAATTTCAGTTGACTTATATCTTTTATAATTAAAAGGTTCTTACAGAATAGTGAAGGCTCGTTAGCATGAGCACAAATAACACTGCAGGTTACAATGTTAATGATAAGTAACGTGTGATATGAAGTGGAATTATATGTGTGATTGCGATGCCTCTCACATTTAATTGCCCCAATTTGGCTTCAATGCAATTTGTCTCCATACGCATGAGTGCGAGTTTCCGAACAGCTGCGCTCATTCTCACGTCAGGTTTGTTTTTAGAGATCACAACTTTTGCGTGGGAAGTGGCGAGCACCTCTTTCAGGCCAGGTTTTGTTCGTACGCAACGGTTTTTAATGAGACCTCGTGTCTGTCTGGAAGTCTGGTGTTGGCGGAGCTATTATGTGCCAATGGTATCACAGGTGCATTAGCTCTAAAACAAGTCAACTGTGGTTGATAGTGTAATACATAATTGAATGTTGATGATATCTAAAATAGTTCCTCTAAAATGTTTTTTGTGGAAAAACATTTGCAACAACTGTAAACGTGAGGGATTTTGTAAGTATGTGGCATCCGTTCATGGACTTTGTGAAAACAACCACATGGAAGATTTCCACACACTTCAGCAGTATTTGCTTGAAATGATAAAATGCTGACTTAAGTAAACGTACAGACAAGCTGTGCATCACTAGTAATTTGCTTTTATGCACTCACATTGTTATCATTTTTATGTACTTCTTCCTGCAGATTATTTTAATTTATTGTCTGGAGTTTGTGAATTAAAAGGTCACAAAAATAATGTCAAAGAGCACATCAGTTCAAAGTTTCTGAAAAGAAAATTACAGTATGTGACACTTCTTGCCGCAAATGTTCTTATCACACCACTCAGCCAATTCTCGTCATACATTTTAAAATGAAATGGAAATTCATGCCCAAAGAAAACAAGACTTAAAGCGGAGAGTAACGTTTGTAATAACTTTGATAATTGTCTGCATTTTACTACAACTGGTTAATAGCAGATCTGAGCTTTTCTTTAAATGGAAAAATTAGAGTTCACTAGGTCACAGAGAGGTGAATCTTAGGGCAGCACAAGTGTTTTCCACCCGGAGAGAAGATTAAACTCCCTTCTGTCAATATTTGAGGCTCATCTGAGGGTTTTGGAGGGATTGGCACATCAGTCTGCAGGATTTCATCATGGCAGTCTGGAGGAAATAAGGTTAAAGCCTCCCCATTGTCTTCTCTCAGCTGTGGATATCTTATTGCATCTTTGGCTAACATATCAGGTTGTGATCTGCTGAATGCTTATGTGTGTCAGGACTCTTGATCCAGAGGGAAAAATCTCTTCCAAAACACCTTGTTAAGAAAATGTTGCTTGCAGTGAAATCAGCAGGGGCAGAATATATCTACACATTTCCCCCCAATTCATGTTTTTTTTTACCTGGCTGGAGTAAGATTTCGATGACTAAATGGCACGCGTGCCACACCTCACCACACAACGCAACACATATCGTGATACTTTACATTGTCAGATACAGGTACATAAACTTGACTACGCCACATCCACAATGAGGGATGAGAGGACCGTCATTCTTAAAGAAAGTAGAGGAAGGCCCCACGCTATTCAATTAAATGAAACATTTGAGAGTTGATGTAAAAAAAAACACAATCAATAATACCCATGGAGAAGTTGTGCTGCAATGATGTAATAACAATCTTGAGACCATTGAGTCATTTCCGTGTTTCCACACCACTAGAAAAGAAAAAAAACATGCAATCAAATACTAGGTGGGTTTCACAAACAGACTGGATGCCCAAGTATATATTTTTTGTTCAGATTCGTTTTTGGGATTTATTTGTTTGAATTAGATGGTACAGCTGAAAATAGACAGGAAAGGAGAAGAGGATGGGGACGAAGTGCAGCAAAGGGCCACGGGTTGGATTCGAACCCGGGCCGCTGCTAAGGATAATGCACTGCCCATTTTGAGTGCTCTCTATTGTATGCTGAAGCAGCAGACATTGACCTTGTCGCTACCTCCATAGGGGGTTTGTATTTGGCGCAGCATAGTTCAATGCCTGCACATTTAATGCACATGATGGATGACGAGGTCCCTTCTAGAGCAAGTTGGTTCCCGGTGTCAGATTTGTTAAGGCCGATTAATGAGAACAGCCGATCCGAGTGCAGCAAGCACAGCACAAGCTGTGCCACCTGCCCGAGTCTTGGGAGCTGAAGATTACCTGTAACACAACACTTCCGCTCACTGAAGTCTGCCCATACCATCCATGCGGTGGAACTCATCTTCCTCAGTCACCCTTACTGAGGCACTTTTCCATACGGTGTCAGAAATGTCTGTGTCCTGCAGCATCTGATAGTCCAAAAACTCATCTGCAATCCTGTGCTGGTCTCTTGGCTCTTGGAATTTAAGCAGTGTAATCTAATCACGATCCAAAAAACCTTTTCAAAAACAGACATCTCCCTATTCAGTACCCCAGAGGGTGTTCTTTTATAACCCATCAACGCAGCTGCTGGGTGCAGGGTGAAAACGAGAGCTCAGTGACTTACCATTGAACAAAGTACAGCACGTCATCCACATGGGAGTCCTGTCTCTGCCTGAAGTACACAAACTGAGCGTGTGACAGCAGGGGGTCGTTCAGTGGTAGCTTTGCCGACGCATACTCTGTAGACCTCAGCAGGTAGCTTTTGCTGCTTTGAAGAATTTGGTAATATCACTGGAGGGAATTTCACCAGCTTCATAAAGCCTTGTTAGGGTGTCTTTTGTTGTCAATCCAAGACGACGTTGGATATCTGACTGGCAAAAAAACAACACACTATCACTCACAATATTTCTTGCAGCATTTTGCCCACGCTACTTCCCTGTATTCTATTTCAGGTTTAATAAAATGCTTAATTAATGTGATATTTTTCAATTGTCGATTGTATTCACCTGGGAGTTGTTTTTCTTCTATGTGAATAAAATCGCCAGAAGTAAAAAGCTGAAGTTAGGCTACAAACAACCTACAAGTATACACAAGGATTCTGTAAAGGCCAGTGAGTCAATGTGATTACGTTTTTTTGTAATCTCATTTAGCCAATTGTTAGCAACCGCCTTTTAAGAATCATAAAAGCTTGAACATTCAAAAGAGGGGTTTTTACTGGCGTGTTGCATGTCGTAAAAGGAAAACTTTAAAATCTCTAAAGCTTGTGTCAGTTGATAACTCATTTCTGGTATTGAGGACTCTTTCCTGTACAACTCTACTGTGGAGTATGCGGTTCACAGCTAGGTCCAAACTGAGCCACCTGATGTCCAAATGCTAAAGCAACTTTATGTAATTTGTGTGACAAAAAAGTCACAGAATTATGAATAAAACAAAATATGAATTTAGTGTCCCTTTTAACCAATTTCTGAACCATTGCTTCTGAATATAGTTAATGTGTTATGTAGGCATGTTCTTTCTCTTTGTGCTGGATTTGAACCACTATGCTGGCCTGAAGCTCCATATGTTTTGTCACACGGAACCATCCGAGAAGCAGTCGTTGGAAACTTTATGTAAAAGAGCAGGCACTTTAAAAAAAACATGGGAGGCTGATGGTAATGTAATTAGTTGGGAACAAATGAAAACTTTTGGGAAAACTTTTGGGTTGAAAGTTGAGGGTTCATAATATGTAATACAATTCATCCCAAGAGGAAAATGAATGTGTGTACACAATTTTATAGCAATCCATCCAACAGTTGTTTAGATATTTCAGTCCTCACCAAAAATTGACCGACATTGCCATTCCTAGAGCTATGCCGCTAGCATGGCTAGTACAAATTTGACCCAGTTAAAGAAAAAAGAAAAAGAATGTCATGCTTAACAAAGTGTTGATTTATTGCATTGCTGCCGCACTGGATTACAGATTGTAAAGCAGCATCTAATAAACTGGTAACTCGGTATAGGCTTTTCCTTGTCTTCTTCTCCTGGAAACTAGTACAATTTTAAGGGCTCCACTGAGTCTAATTATTGGCCTTCTCTCCCGGTGAATTAACTGTGTGGGTAGGATCGTTTTGGTGGCGGGAACTGGGAACGCACACATATTATATCCGAGCGGAGATCCTGTTACACCAGAGGAGGATCACATGATTGGCAGGATGACCACTATGAAAAGGCTCTGGTCATCTGCGAGCAGACAGCCCCTAGCAACAACATTCCTCAGGAGAGGAAGCTGGCAGGCTAGTGGAGCAGAATCAAGTCTCTGTGTCCTGATTGCTAAGTGTGATTACGTGATGGAGTGTCACCTGCAGCACCTGCTGTTATGGGCTTTTGTTATCCGACAGGTCCACTTTGCTTACATGCGCCCATTCTGGATCAAGTGTGTTATTGTTACATAGCCATTTGATTGGTCTGCAGTCATTTCCCTCTGTACCTTGTGAAGAAATAGGTTGACATTTAATCCATACGACTTATTTTTGCGAATAGGTTTATTGTTAACGGTGACATTTTCATATGAGAAAATGTTTGTTGTTATCTCTCGCAGACTAATACTGGTTCCAACGGTGCAAGTGTATTGTATTTGCTATTTTCATACACTATAAATTCGGACTAAAAATGATGTTATTATTACAGTTCTGGTTCAGGAGATGATCTGGTTAGTCAGTCTGACATGTAGGAGTGTTGTAGAGCAGAAAAGCTAAATAGTGCCACTTACATATGAGTAATGCTGCTTGTTAAACGCTGCAGAAAGAAACAAGATATTGAATTAACAAAATGAGATTGTTTTAATTGCTGTCTTTGTCTAAACAGATTTTTCTTTATTGAAAAAGGTTCAAACTGTATTTTTCTGTTATTGACGTAGTTACAATGGGATTTTAAATGAGATTTACTTACTTCTGAATCAGAGCTTCAAAGATCCTGTTTTACTTCAGCTCTCAACAGGATCCATACTGGGAAAAAATAATCTGTCTCATATTAGATCCTATTCTCTGTACACTCTTTGCTCATTATTAAAAAATATATGTTTATTATTAAGGATGCATACACCTCATTAAACAATAAAAAGCACAATAAAAGTATCAGTATCGACTCTGCCAATTCTGGCTTTGGTATTACTTGGTATCGGATTACATCTGGATTTGACTAAAATCACTTTAATCATTAAAACCATCCTAATATTACCAAGAAGTTGCTTCAGGGCCATACATACCTATTTTAAGACATACTAGAAAGTGCAAAGGAATAATTCGAACCATGTAGGAAGTAAAATCATAGAAACAACCTAATTTGGAACCATACCAAATAAATAATGAAGACCAAAGTATGCTTAGCATTTGATGGACCATGAGTGATCATAAAACTGCAATGGGTTTTAGGTCATTGCTTCCTGATTACCACGGCAATTTCGTAATTGTTTTAAGAACCGCAACGTTGCCTCATGTGTAACTCTTTGCAATTTAATTTATGGTGATGTATGCATGGAGTAAACTAATGCACATAAAGTAACAGTCTGGTGTAATGGGTCTCGACTCATGCGCTTGCCAAACAAAATACATGAGGTATGTAAAACGAAAAAAAGAGAGAGTGGTGCATATTTGATCAGGTAAGCACTTGGAAACAGGCTAGAAGTTGCGGGGTTATTAATCACGGGACTATATTCTACGAGTGAGCAATCTTGTGTGCTGTAGCGCTGGGCACTGTACATTTCATCCCTCTGGAAAGCAATTTATCGGACCAGCTTCATTCTGCAGATGAGTGTTGGTGGGGGTTGGGGTTTCACTCTGAACAACCACTTTTTCCAGATTTACTCAGTCACTGCAACTATTTATGTACTGCATGTGAAGGTTTGCTGATAGATCAGAGGTACAGAGTTAAGTGCAGGCACATACTCTATTTGACCTACGTCTACATGGCCGCTATAGGATGATGTTTCGCTGTGTGCATTTAGCTTAAAGGGAGTTTGCATCCTGAAATGAAAAATAAAGGCTTATTTATTCAAGTACAACCCTCCCACTCCCCGACTACTAATTCACCTCGGTGGTTGTGCCGCACCGTTGAGATGGCAGAGGAGTGTACTCTCGTCCTTCGGTGCGGAAAGAAGGGACGCACTCTAAATTGATTTTTCGTTGTTGCTTTAAGCACAAAGCATTTAAGGACTACAGCATAGAAAGCACATTTTCTCTTAATCAGTTGATAAAAAACAGAGATACACTAAAGTGAGAGGTGAGCTGTGTTTTTGTTTTCGGCTGTGCTTCTAAAGGCCGGGTCACAAAGGCCTTGAAAGCGCCAGTTGGTGGATTCAAAACTATTGTTGGGAGGGTTACTTTAAAAATGTAATCCCATACAATTACTGTTACCTGTTCAAAAATGTAACAACTAACTAAAATGTAATAACTCAAAGTATCACAAATATAAAAGCAATGTAATCAGATTACTTTCTGTTACTTACCTCAATATCAAATACGCATACTCAAGTCGAAGTACAGTTACTTTGCAAAAACAAGTACTCAAGTAAAAGTAGACATCAATAACTAAAAAGTATTTACTGAAACAAAATTACTTGAATAACAAGTAACTCAAAAAACAATTCCTGTTCCTATTCCTTTATTCCTGTTTACAATGAATTACATAATGGTTTAAAAAAAATTACTAATGTGTGACAAAAAAAGTGACAAAAAACAGAAATTGGGTGCTGCTGGTCCACCTAAACTGAAAAGTGCAACCAGTATGAAAAGTTAATCTGAAGCCCTGGTTCCAATATTCCTGCATTTTTTTCAGAAACATGGTAATAACAGAGATGAGCACTTGGTTTTGTTGCATTGTCCCCCTACACATGTTAATAATAGTTGACACTCACATTTAAAGGAAGCGTTTGACATTTTTGGGATTACCCTTATTTGCTATTTGTAGTAAATTAGATGAGAAGATATAACCCTCTCATATATATGCTAAATATTAGGCTACAGCCAGCAGGCAGTTAGCTTAGCTTAGCACTAGGTGAAACAGCTAATCTGCCTTCCAGCACCTCTAAAGCTCACTAATTTACACACTATGTCTTGTTTTTTTAAATTGCCAGCCTCGAAAGAATAAACATAACCCCATGAAAACCACAACTTGTCATTTTTACACTTTAATTAAACAAATGACACATAACGAGCTTAGAGCTTTGTTCTGTTTATACGAAGCTAAACTAACTCTTCTCTCAGCAAGAAAGTCAATAAGTTTACCTCCCAAAATGCTGAATAATTAAAGTCTTTGAAAAGTTGAAATTCTATGTCTAAGTGACTGAACATATAATATACATATAATAATATATAATAACGCGTACATACCACAATATTAAATAATTTATATCTTCAGATGTTGAGTTTTTGCCAATATGGAATGTGTTTGTGATCAACCACTTTTATTGATTAGTTGATCTGATGGCCTTCGCCCTCTCATCCACCACACCAGTGATGGAGACGTGAATAATGAATATATGTAAATCACGGCTTCGAGCCTGCGGCTTTGTCCCTGTGCTAATATTCTAAGCCCTGATCATTGTTTGCTGTTTGAATTGTCTGAGTGAAAAATCTATTTCTGCAAGTAGCTGAAGCTTAAAATACAAATAAAACACAAACTGCAAGAAAATGACAAACCATGGCACGGACGAATGGCGACTGTGTACAGAAATGCTCTCGTTGTGTAAGAATGTGCTCTAATGAGACTGAGTGAAATCAACACGATCTAATCTGACTTGACGCCAGCAATAAAGACCAGCGTTGCATCGAGTAGATGAAGGTTGTCATTGCGAAGGCCCAGCTTCAACATCATCTGACAGCTTCTTTGTTTAATTTTTTTCTTGAAAGCAATTTAATATCTGACTTTTTTTCTCACTCCAATCAAGACAAACAACCAGGAAGTAACTTAGCTCAGGGCATCTAAAGAGACTCCAGAGACTTCATCCTTCATCTTTTAAATGATGTATCACTTGGACAAAGATGTTGTCACGTTTGTGCTAAATACTTTCAGAGAAAATGACTGATGTATTAAAAATTCATACACTGGCAAATTTTTTCTTTAGCCAAAACACCCCATGGGATCATGTGTTGTGAGTCGCAGCTGTTACCGTGTCACTTTTTCTAACGATGCAGTTGCAAGCAGGACAGCGTCTGCTTTGCGGGCATAGACGCTTGTGTGAGGCAGACAGGTGTGTCCGACGACTCCCAAGAAGAAATACAAGGAAAGTTCTCTTTTTCAACATTTACAGTATATTTATTCAAAGATACATTTCCATCAGGCCCTTTGTCGGACATATTCAGGAAACTAAAACTCCCAAATAATGAGATTAAATCTGCATTTTTGCTTGATAATGACAAATACAAAGAATTTAAAAATCAAAAGTGGTGTCAATTTATTTCCTAATTTCTATAATAAGCAAGTAATTCAAATAGAAAAAAAAAACACCTGGAGAGGGGTGGGGGAATTAATCAGAATCAGAACCGTTTATTGCAATGGTATGTATGTAATGGTAACATACAAGGCATTTGACATGAAGGGAGGTGCATAACATTTAACAATCAACAACAATCAACACAGTGCAAAGTAGAAACATTAAAATTGACAGAAAAATATAAAATGAAGTGCACAAACGAACAGATAACAGGACTATAAGGTCTATTTAGGTGATCTCGTGAATTTTAACAAGACTATCACGATTTCTAAACAGGATGTGTTCGGGTACAATATTGAGCGTAGTTTTAGAAACGTCACCTGCGTTTTGGCCGCACTCTGAACCCAATACACTGTACACAATAATCACTGGCTGTCCACGTGCAGAGCAGTCCGTTTGGGTCTTCTTTGTGTGCATCTGGGACAAGTGAAACAGTTACAACACATCCAAACGTAAGTAAATGTATCAAAATGAATACAACACATGTTAACACTAATGTAACAACTTCTTTATGGTCCCTAATCGATCTCAGTTTGACAGAGGTTGTGGCGGGCTCCATCACTGCACAATTTGGAAGATCTAGTGACGAAACTAAGAATGATAAAGGTAAACTCCACAGTACATCATGGTATCCTTCCACTGTCATGGAAACCGGTCGATGTCGAATGAATCGCGGATCACTGACTCTGTGTTCGCTTAACTGGGCTTTCCGTGTGGAGAACGACTTGAGCCAGACGGATGCTTCCAGGTGGAAGTGGACCAGAGGGCAGCGCAGTATTTCTGGAGCACTAACACCAAGAGCTCCACCCGAATCGACCCGAACTCCCGCTGCACGACATCCCATCGAGGAAGACGACTCTCCGGACCTCTCCTGACCACCCAACTACGAGGATCAATACTCTAAATGCTGTGTGCGTGTGAAGAGTTAAGATTTATGCGTTGGTCTGATTGGTGCCTGGGTGTCAGGAATGATAAATTGATGCGAGAAAAAAATAACTAATATTTTTGAATACTAATTGCTAAACTTGGCTGCTAGCATTTCTGCTTCTGGCACATCGCCAAAGGCTCTCTGGCTGCATCTAAATAACTTAAACATGACACCAAATTCCTATAATTACTTGGCATCTTGACTTTTGTGGCCATTTCTCAGCCACTTGGGAGCAGCTGAGCAATCTGAAAAACACAGCACTGACAATCGCACCTTGTAAAGCTGATATTGCAAATGTGTTCGCGAACAGTTTGCACGTCCAGCTGACACAGAGCAACATTTGCATTTATTTGAGGTCATGTTCATGGCCGCCTCACAAATGTAAATCCAATATTCAGTATATATATATATAATATACTCTGGTTTGGGCTCCACCAACTCCTGTGGGAAATACCTGGCTCATCAGCTAGTTGCTAACATTGTCTGTCTGCCATGTGGTGCTAGGCAAGTAGCATTCAATCGGTTTATCCAAGCTGGGATACAACATTGTGGCAACAGCAGAGAGAGTGAACTAAAACAGTCAAGATGTAGGGTGTGAAACCAAAAATAATGAGCTCAAGACGCACAAACGCTCCATAGAGTTGCAGAGTCGAGTGCTAATTCTCTGCAGGTTTGATTAACGCCATTCACATTACATGCACTTGTAGTCGCATTGTAAGTTTAACAATATTGATTAGTGCAGCTTTAAAATGTGATTAATATGTGATTAAAAAATATGGTCGTGTACTCTGAAACTCGGCTAATAAAAGAACATCCACTGGTGTGTAAAAGGCAGAACTGTAAAAGTCACAGTCTCAGTGGGAAGGATTAAGCTAGGTAATTACTGCAGCTGGCTAATTAACTGACTTTGTGAAATACTGGAATACGCCATTTTCATTTGCTTAATTATCTTGGGAGAAAAAAATGGCGTCAGTCTCAGCATCATCCTTCATTATTGAGCACTTGAAAGTTGTTTACAATTTCAAACACTGCCTTCCATTGTGATCCTTGACGGGAGACAAAATGATAATTTAATCAAAAAAAGTAAATAATCCAAACACTTTATATTTGCCATCACTGACTTCTAAATCATGTGGAGATTAAGGGAGTTATGCTGCTGCTGGAGTGTAACAATGTCTTCACCATGATGACATCCCAACCTGCCAGTCATGGATGTTGATGACGGTCAGAATTTGTATTCTGTCGCTTCCCGTTATGTGATCTCTCTTCTTGTCTGGTTGGAGCTCTGACTGACAGGGACAAGATCAGAGCACAGATTGAGCCTCCGTTTTCTACAATGATGGACATAAATAGCCTGTTATTAACACCCCACCCTCCCCCATCTCTTCCTCGCTTCCTGTGATTCATCCGCTAAATAAGCACTGAGGGAAAATCATTGTCCTGTGCTCAACTTCGGGACGGACAGTTTTAAAAGCGTAGTGGGGCTGCCGTTGTGGTGCTTACGTGCCGTCGCTCTGCGGAGCTGACACTTTATTCCTGCCCTTTCTCTCCCTTCTTCCTCCTCCTCCTCGCCCCGCTGAGGTACAGCCCGTACTCCACACCTCCATGCAGGCTCGTTCACCTTTGCCTCAAACACGAATAAACAGTTGCACTCAAGTCCCACTTAAGATTCTGAGCCCAGGCTGCCACTTATTTTGCAGAGGACTGGATCAAGTAAGGCCAAGGGCTGCTTGCGGGGAAGGGGGCGCCTCTGTTTCAATGCACGGCCTTGAAAACACAACAATATAACCACATGCTTACACATCTCCCTTGAAAAGAAAACGAGAACCAAACGCAAAAAGAGCTATTCTGGCCTTGGTTTCAAGGTTAAGTGCTTGCATTGTATGAAAAAACTCCTACGTGTTTTTCATTCGGCGTCTGGAGGTGTATATTCAATTCAATGGCAACTTCTCCTGTTACTAAAAAGTAGAATAATTGTCCTCTGTTCATGGTAATTAGATTCGGAAATGTGTGTGTTAAGCTGTCTTATTCCTAATGGTTACTTACTGACCATTTAATCAAACTCAGACTCTAATTCACATTTGATGAGTTCATTGGAGTCTAATGCAAAAGCAAATTAAACATGTTCATTCCTCACTTCTATTCCACATAATGTAATTAGCCTCCTTTTATTATGAGTGGTAATATGTCATTAGCTTCAGACAGTATGATGGGCACATTTGGTGCAAACTGAGTTTGGTCTTATAGCACTCTGAAAGACTTATGCAAATGGTTCTTGATTTGTTTCAGTGTTGCATGAAAAGCAGTTAAATGCCACACGTTCATTTTTTTCAAACAGAAAAATGAATGTATAACTGATAACTTAAAGGTGGAGTCTGTGATTCTAATCTAATGCACTTTTTTTTTTAAATCAAATTCATTGAATACCTCATTCATAGCCACGGCTCTCTGAATGTGAAACACACAGTGACTCAGGTTGAGCCTCACATCACTATTCCAGCCAGGACAGGGGAAAGGCCATGGAAATATAAAGGAAAAGGCAGTGGCAGTGTGAGGAATGGTAAATCTGGCACAAGCTAACGTTCTGCAGGGGGGGGGGGGGGGTGTATTTGTTTAGGTGTTGAATTCCAATATTAACAGTCTTTCTGCAGAATACTCCACCTTTAAATATACATGGACGTGACAGCTTACATGCACACACACATTCGTGTGTTTCGAATGAACAGCTGACAAATCATAACCGTGTGTGGAAATGATATGACAGAAGAACAAACAATATGATTCAGAAGATTGTTTACATTGAAACTTGAAAGAAGCTCAGCCGCTGCTGAAAACGGAGAAGACATTTCCATTGTGTTTCAGATGTCCATCCCTGTCTGCCCTCAGAATCAGCGGTTGTCAGTACTTTTACTGCACAGAGCATTTTGTTTTTATCTATTTACCTCCACAAGTCGATGGTTAGTTGCTGCTCTGAGCACAACAAGACACTGCGGGCTCTTGTTTTCGTGAAACCCAGCCTAGTCAAGGTAATTGAGTGGCCAGGCTCCCAGTGTGCACATGTGGCACACTTGGGCACAGGGTGGGATCAGAAAGAAACGTCCTGAGACAGTCAAACACGTGGCAGAAAGTTTTAAGTGGAGCTGTGTGAAATGTCAATGTGTGAGTCTTCGACGCGGCTGTTGATTTACGGAGGAAACCGCGTTGGATAATTAATCAAAACGACACCTTTGACGTGCACATAAGCACATGGGGTTCTGAGGTTATTTTTGAAACAGCAGAAAATGTAACCAGCAGATCTGCTGTGCGTAACTGTGGCTTAACAGTGGTGAGCAACATCACTCCAGTTAGAGACTGCAGATGGAACGGATACCTGCTGCCTTCAGATGGCTGTAAAGAGAGTCACCAGTGTGAGGGAAAGACCTTCAGTATAGTACTAACTGTCATGACAGACGGAGCTTGATTGTAGCATAAATGCAAAAGAAAATTCTGGTTATTGTTGCTGTCTCGACAATTAACAAAATTACACATATTACCAAAATAATGTTTCAATTCATGTTTCTGTTCATGCGGCTGCAACAGCAGTAGCCATCTCAGCAATGCATTTCGTCAAATAGTTTGCGACAGTTTGTCAAAGCTGAGTGAGGATTCGATCCATCCAAAATAAGAAATCGTTAAATTCAACAATTAGAAGTATCTCTAGCCATTGCATGACATTTCAATTTGTGTCCTTTCAATTTTGTACTAGCTTTTTTTTAAATTTTCATTTAGACGCTCTTCGATGAGTTGGCCACAAAAAGGCAAAGTAGAGAGGAACATTACTGCAATTGTAATTTAGCTCTCATTGGGCATCATTCCTCCATTTTTTCACAGCTGTATGCATTAGCGGTTCACATAAGTTCATTTTTTTGTCTTTTTTTCCCACCGGGTCAGTGCGAGCATACATCAGCCCTCCTCTTCAATTGGCCTCATGGGAAATCTCTAGCTGCACCGTATTAGGTAAAACCTCATGCTCCATGAGTGTAGTTCTGCTGACTCATAAAAATGATATAGAGGCTGTGCTGACATCAGCTGAATATAATTATATTAGAGCACCCATTTGTTGTTGGGTTTCACTGCAGCTTCATTCAGTTGTCTAAATGACCCTTCATTTATTTTAGTGCCCTGTTTTGGAAAGAGGGGCGGCACCCGAGCACTCCGGATGATACTCCGGAAGCCGAGCCATCAGAGCTCAACTGTCGGATCGAGCTGATGCATTTTCTCTTCCTCCTCTTCTCTTGCCTTTCCCTCCACTCTGCCGCTAATGCATGGGACGTGCTCTCGTTACTCTGGTTACAAATGTAGCTCTTAGCTGCTGCTTTCAAAATAGATGAGGTGGGTTTCTCTTTCTGTGTCGTGGCTTCTTATGAACATCGAAGCATGTGTCACATATGGAATTTCAGCGCGGTATGTTCAAATATATCCATAATTCATGGCATTTCAGTCCTTTGTGTGAATTATTAAACAGTCTATGGGTTGAATATTGTTTTTTCATTATGTGTTATAGTTAGATGCCTTGTCATTGGTAACACCCACATATTTTCACATGCTTGAAAGTATGCAATTGTCCGCCTCTTTAAGCTGTTGACACCGCACCATTTACAGCCCATTTACACTTTATCTTGTTGACTTTTACAGTACGCCTCCTGGCTTTTCCCTAAATGTATTCCTTCGTCTCTCATTCCCTTTCCCTCCGTCTGTCAATCTCTTTATTTTTCTTCCACCGCTCTCTCCGTTCTTTCTCTCCGTCTCTTTCCCCCTGGTGTGTCTGATTCGTGATCAGGAACAGGTGGCCCCTGACAAGAAGTGGGTTGGCTCGTGCAGCAGGTAACCCTTCATTCTTCTGGTTCTCTCAGGGCTAAGTACTCCCCACCGTGATGTGGCACGTATGCGAGCAGAACTGTTGTTGTTGCTTTTTCTCAAAGCAAAAAAAAAAAATCAGCAAATGTACAGCTGTTCACCTTTAATTTCACCCTTCCTGTTATCTCTTGGCAGTTACTCTGTAATTCACCACAAATAAATGAGACGAGAGAATAAATGCGTCTGTCAGTTTTTCAGCTCAAAACCAACCCTGTGCCGATGTACAGCGTCACAGAGCCGCCAGCAAAGCCCGGGCTCGTCCCCAGGGCGACAAATATCATCGTCTTGTCACGCCCCTTGGCGTCTGATACAGAAAACACAAGGCTCCCTTAAGCGTCTGTATGAGACGCACAGGGCTTTCAAGTAACTCCAATAGAAAGCCATCTGCTGCAATATTAGACGCTCAGAGCAACTGCTCAAGAAGTACGCTACGTAACTCGGCTTTCATAACAAACGTACGTATTTTGGGGAAGACGTTTATCCTTGTGTCTGTTTTTGTATGTCAAAGAAATTGACATGGGTTATGAATGTCCTCGAGGGTTTGGAATCAGTATTGGTCATTTTAGGTAAATCGCATCCAATTCTGAGAATATGCACTCCTGAAACCAAGGGAGAGGATTGGTGCCAAAGGCCATTGCCCTCTAAAAGTTTTGTTGCGATTCAATATTTATATTATAATGTATGTGTATCTCAGATTTGTGGTCCTTGTTATGGAATGTATGACAGCAGAAGGGAGGGCCATTATCAATAAGTGAAATTTAGGTACAGTTTAAGATCTATTTCATTCCCTCAAGGCAAGTTTATGCGTCTTTTAAAGCAAGGACATTCACAGATACACACGGTTATTGTTTTCCCCAGTTGGGAACAGCATGGACCGCAAGGATATTAAAACTGTGCCTACTTTCACAAGCAGACCCAGAGGAACACGCAGCCTCGATGCTGTAGATAGTTGTGATGAAAGAAAATGGTCAATTGGTGATAACACCTTCCTCTGTCTCTGTATCTCTCATGTTCGTACTTGACCTATATGCAATATAGAGTCATCCATACAATAACAGATTACAGGGTGGGACTGCCTATCATCATCATTTGATCTCCAGTGGATAAATGTCTGATGTTTTAACAAGAACATCAGGCATATATATACTGTAAGACCAGCCTTCATGTTAGTATTAGCTTTATTTTCTCAAGAAATACCTTTCCTCACAGACTTTTTTTTTTCCTGGCAGACTAAATTGGTGACTTTTAGAAACGCCTAAAATCACCAATATTTACACCGACTCTAACATCGACTCTAACATCAAAAAAACGTTTTGTACGAAGTATAAGGTCTCATAGATTATGTTTTTAACACATCTTTTTTTGCAAAATGTTTCAACTGAACGTGTATGTAAACTTTGTCAACATATTCTGTGTTTCCTATATTGCACTTGTGGATCAAAGTGTCTTTGGTTGTGTTTAGGTAAGTGAAAGCACTTGATAGGAAAAAAATATGCTCTCAGTTAAATATTAATGAATTCAATACTGACTTAAAGCATGAGACATAATCTTTTTCTGTATTTAACCAAAACTACAATCTTTCAATAACCTAAATAAAGTTTTTATTAGCCTACAATTAACCATTTACAGGGCGCAAACCCCGGTTTCCATTGTCAAAATCCTGGGGCATGTGCATCTCTATTCGCCAAGACCACGTCCTTTCAACTATTGTACGGTGCGACCAAGGGACAACCTCCAGGGCTAAAAACATCACACCAACACAAAGTGCCAACAACTGCAGTTCACTAAATGGCCACTAGAGGCTGACTTCAGAAGCCAGTCAATCCCCATCGAGCCCCATGTTAAAACTTTACAGCAGAGATAAATATTTAAACAGTCTCTGTAGTTAATTCCCCTGTTCATGACAACTTAACTTGGGATTTTTATACAACTCACCTGTTTAAATTATATCAAGGCCTAAAGTTATGCATAGTTAAGGGTGTGGCAGCTCTGACAGTGAGGTGCCGTCGCAGCCGCAGCTGTCTGCTAGGCGCTGCCTCAGCAACGTCAAGTCACTGGTATCTTGAAATCTGTTAACAACTCAGACAAAATAGATGAGTTCTTCTAGCGAGCATCAAATTGCAAGTGAAATAAGTGATGGGACGCTGCTGCGCTTTCACATTTAGATATTTAACAGACGCAGAAGTTCCCTTTTGTTTACTGAACCAGCTGCAGGCGGCCAAAATGAGCTCTTCTTCCTCCCTCCTTGAATCCCACCTGAAAGCGATGGCTTGAAAAGGTCATACATACACAGTGTACTTTTCACTGAGTTTACGTTGCATCAGTAAACCTGAGCAGTGCCGTCAATAAATTGGAATGACAGCCCGGATCATCTGGTACTGTCTGTGGATTGTGCCGCTGTCATGCCTGTCTTCATCTGGACACGCCACGCAAAATATTGACTCCGGTCCTTTTTAGCTCAGCTGGCAGCCGAGAACACCGATGTTACCCAGAAAGCTTTTGTCAGAAACAAGCACCATGTTTCGTTGCAATATGAAACTATGACATGACAAAGCCTTGGTAACAAGAATTCATACCAGAGAGACTTTATAAAAAGACGAAGGTATCCGTTTTCATTTCCCTGTCTTATCTGCATTATCCGTGTCTTTTAAAAACATTTCTCCCTTGATTTAGATCTCTTGTGGAAACGGCTTCTGTGGAGATGTAAGTAACGTGTTTAGCTTCACAAAGGCGACGAAGCATGCAAGGTAGGAAAGGTTTCTTCTCTTTCAGCCTTCCCTTTTGGGTGTGCTGACATATCGATCCAAGAGCGTTCAAACCCGGGCAAAAGGCAAAGACACCTGTGTCCGTTCAACTTGCCATGTTCCCCGGTTCCCATAGCAACCCAAGGCTGTGCGTGCTCCTGTCTCCAAGCAGCCCGCAGGTTTCCATCAGTGCCTGAGGTGTGATTTCTCTAGATTCATCCATCCCTCTCTCTCTCTCTCTCTCTCTCTCTCTCTCTCTGTCTCTCTCTCTCTCTCTCTCTCTCTCTCTGTTGTCTCCAAAAAATAAGCAGAGTGGGGACTGTGGACCAACTGCAATCACGATTTGTCTCTTTTAATTGTTAGCTGCCACACTTCACCATGTTGGGTAAACACGACTGACTGTACATCACTTCAGCATTTGGGCCATGCTTCTTTTCCGCCACATTGCAATTTTGTCCGCGTTCAGAGCATTTTTCTCTTTTTCTGCTGGTCTGGCACAAAACACTTTGTGACAACATTAGTTTCCTCGAGGAGCCACTCGTAGAACGGATTGCTCGCCGGTACTCTGTCAGTAAAAACTGAATTCACATATTGACTGTACATTCTTCATAAACGTGCGCTCAGATAAATGAGGGAATAGACCACAAATTCACCGCCTCCATATTTCCACCGCAAACCTACCCAAAAACAACAAGTTAATGTGACGTGACTGAACCACGTTGCTTTCCGTTACTGGTGTGTGTAATTAACTCATCTCACCTCGTGGTGCAGGCTTCGTCAATTAATCACAAGAAACTGTGGTGCCGGGATGCATTTGTTGCCAGGGCAGACCAGAATTGATGGAGCCGTATAACATGCAACAATTTCCTAGAAAAAAAAATGTGTAGACTGATACAAAATAGCCCCTCTCAATCAGACACTTGCGGTGTCTGTATCTGTAGAGACCCTGCCCCTGTATTTTTCTTTACAATCACAAAGTAACCTTTTATTCTATATACTCACGGCTTTGTTCTTACTAATGCTGTTGGTCCCTCCTCATTCTCTCTGCAACACGCGCGACCACCACTTAGCTCTCTCTCTTGATGAGTTGGAGAGGAGGGACGGATTTCGAATGCTGTGTTTACAATCAGTAACCAACAATGTGGCTTAATATTATCCAGTTAAGCTGAAAGCAATAACTGCAATCTTTGACTATCATTCGGCTGGAAACATATCTTGAAAGAAGTTTAGGTGGGATATTTCAGAAAGCAAGAAAACACTCCAACCTACACCACCAATTTTTTGCCTGGCTGTGAAATCGATACTCGCCCCCCAACACATTGCCCCAAAGGTTCACTTCACACCTTCCTCGTAAAAGATTTCCAGCGCATTGGTGAGTGCAGTATAAAAGAAAATGGATTGGAGCACAGTCTGGGTCATCTTTGTCCGAACACAAAAACACACACAGAGGTGCTTTTAAGAAAGGGCAACAATTTTATGTGGACACAATAAAATGTCTGTCATCTTTGGAAATGGTATGCACGAAAAAGGAAGGTCAGTGCTACAATGGAACAGTATGAAATAGTAAAAAAAAATGAAACCATCGTTTCATTGCATTTAAAGTTGATGGCACACCACGGAAAACCCCGTGCTCTTTCTTAAATACAGTGCTCAATCCTCAAATGTTGCATGAGGCTTGTGAAACAGTAAAACAGATACAGGAATCACAAAAGTTACAGGGGGAAAAATCTACAAAAAAATCAAATACATATAATAAATAAATAAGAATATCTTGAATAAATGCTGACATTGACTTTGATATATATGAGCAAAGTGAGAAAGTACATCAAGAAGTGATGTTCATGTGCCTTCTTTTGGACGATCATGACTTGAGTGTCTTTATTATTTGTTCAGCTATGATGCTTTACGGTATACTGTTAAGAGGATAAGAGAGATGCTAGAGACGTGACGTCGGTGAGCTCAACATCCATTAACTGAATCTTACAAATCTACATCTTGAGGATTGGATGATGGTATCTACTGTACCCCAACTGTGAGATTTAGCCTCAAAGTCCTTCTTCGTACTGTTTTGTCATATCCTACGATATTCCTAAAGCTCCTAGTATTCATGCTGTTATCTGTTCTCTTCCTGTTTTTGCCACCTCACTAACCTTCCTGTCGTTGCAGATGACAGCCGCTCCCTTAGTTAGAATGGAATTTGAGCTGTTAAAGAGGGCTTGGGGTCTCCAAGACCTCAAACAGAGTATCAGGGTTAATTGTCATGTGACGTGTGGTAAAGAAGAGGTTTTTGTACAGAACTACACTCAATGTTTTTACATCTATTACGAATGTCTCCCTCGGCATCATTTTTGTAGTATCAGGATGCAAGATCAACGACTTATTGAGTTAGCTTTTTGTAATTTATTCCGATTAACCGTTGTTGTATTGTAAATGTTGCTTATAACAAAGTCAGCAAAGAGTCTTTGTTAATGTCTGGAAGACAACACCTTCGTTCTATCCTGTCTGCTTTTACAGTTGTCTAAATTTAAAGTTGCGCCACTCCAGACTTCTATTGAAGCTTACACTGTGAAAATACTACAGAAATGACTTAAGCATTAAAGAGAGATTTATTCTGCCAAGCTTCACACTCGATGACAAAAAACAGCGGTGAAAAGTTTCGATTTCAACCTTTACCTCAGCGTCCTTTGATATTGTAAACAACTTCATTTGTCAGCCATTCCCTCTCTTTGAACATGAATTATATTCGCTCTACTTCTTGCACAAGTGCCACTTGAAGAGTTCCTGCTTACTAAACAGTGGCAGAAGGCCAGAGTCTCTTTTTACCGATCTGCTTTGTTTGTCTGCCTTTTTGCTTTTCTTTGAAAAGGAGGTTATCTTTAGAATCTAATGTTTGTGTATTCATATGCAGCATCTTTTCACTACAATGACACGCTCAATTATTTCTGCAGAGTTATCCGCTGAGGGGAAATTTGATGCCTCTTGCTGGTATTGATTTCATTGGACATCTAACCGTTGCATCGGAATAAATGTCAATACAAGCGTACGGCATGACCAACGTTTATGCTAATACCCTAACGAAACCAAATGAATGGGAAATAACAGCTCAAAGAGAGAAACTGACCATAACATTAATATTTCAATGTTGTTTTTGGTTTAGATATGAAGAAGCAAAGTGAATGCAGCAGCTATGTTAGACTCTGCATGCACCCATTATTGAAATAAGTACTTTCAATCGGAGGGTGGGCCATCTGCCATGTTACGTGGACTCCAGCTGCTCGGGACGTAGGATTCCTCTATACTTACTCTTTCAACGGGTGACGTTGAGCTCCCACCATGAGCCATCCTGGAAGACAACATAAAGACAGCATAAAGCAAACATTGCGCCGGCTAGTCAATCAATTGAGTGCTCGCCTTCAGAGGCCTGAAAATGGATTGAGGTTCGCTTTGTGTGACACAACAGATGAGAGTGCACTTAACTACAGGGAGAAAATGGGTAGCATTTCCATCCGCATCTCTGCAAATGTACATCAAGAGGGGTATATTCAGTTTTGGTTACATTTGGCGAGCGTAGAATGCTTTTAGAGTCCATTCTCCTGCTCTCTCTCTTTCTCTCTCTCGCTCTCTTTCTCAACATCAGAGTAAATGTTTCCACATATCTGAATCACAGGTTGCAATCAGAGTGACTAACGTTCAGAAAGCACTCCAGAATTTCAACATACACAACAATATGCAGCATATTTAAGTTTAACATTAGGCTTGGGATGTGACTGTGGAAGTTTCCTCCTTTAGAGCAGCTTGAAAACATTCAGTCTCAATCAATTTCAAAAGGTAACGTATTTGTCTTTCTGAAAAACTTAACAACCAATTTTAACAGCCAAAAAAGCTTAATTGGACAGTACAAAATGATCTATTTTTGCAATTTATTTATCACAATAAAAGTAGCCAAACACACAAAAATCTAAACATAGTGCACTTCTCCACTTTGCTGAAGGCTAACTACTCAAGCTACAAAAAGAGCGTTATATTAAGACAAATTCAGTGATATTTCTGCAAATATTGGGTTTGGAACAGAATTACTACCGGGATGGAGCTGTGCTGAAGTCTTTGGCCCATTGTAACACCTGTTAATTTAAGCTGACCACGGCGCTTCTTTTTCGTGAAACAACTTTCAACTGCCACGGTTCAAACCTCAAGAGGTCCAAAAATATTTTAGTTAGAGTATCACTTTAAGGTACTTTCTCTATCATTCTGCTATTCAGGAATTAGTTTAAAATCTCAAACTGATTTGCTCTTGCTCCTGCATTGGAAAGATGTAGGTTTCAATGAATTCTGAGTAGTATTAGTGTCACGGCACAAAGTAACAGCTTGGCATTCTGTAGGTTCACTGATGGCTGTCCAGGAGATTAGCTACATCAGTAAACCTTAATGCCAAACAGGTGAAACCCAGCACCATGAAATGGGATTGTAGCAGATAAAAACTGCACACACAACAGTCACCTCCTCAACTAGAGGTGCATGCTTGTGAAATACTGACTGCATTCACTAAATGAATTATACCGTCAGTGGAAACAAATGTCAAATATAACGTTTGCTTCTCTACAAGTTACAGTGCTAATGATTGAAACGCAGTCTTTGTCACTGAAATGTATCCCTCAGTTTTATAGTATTTAAACTGGCCCTGTCCAGAACCCAAGGTTGGGAATCTTGGTAACTACTTTATGTGATCTCGTTTCACTTTCCAAACCTCATTAGAATGAATCAGGGTAAGAACAACACATTTGGTAGTTGAGATCGTTGTTTTATAGCTCAGCGTTCTGCTCACCACCTTAAGTCTGATATGAAAGCTGCGATAAGGCCTCGGTTTCCTTGAAACAAAGTGCTTTTTGGATCGTTGAGCAGCATCTGAAACCCTCTCCTCGCCCGTCTTTACTGCAGAGATCAGGCAGTCTCATGGCCAACGACATTTAAGCAGCGATTGACCAGGTGTGCAGAGGTGAGAAAGTGTGCAGCGTTTGAGCGTCTCTCTCAAGGTTTCTTTTTTCATTCTCCACACAACTGCTTTCATCGCTCTCTCTGTGTGTTCAACTTATTGCAACAGCTTCGAATGCCTTGGAGGAGAGACTGTCTAAAAATGTGCTCTGTTCGTGTCCCTTTTTTGAACAATTATCGCAACACTTTGTGACACCTAATGGTCAATCGCACAATCCTTCTTACCATCACTCATGAATAAGACATGGGGCAGTTACTTCACCCTCACTGTGCAGTCCACCTTTTCCTTGAGCATATATTTTCCAGGACGCATGTTTTGAGTCGCTTAGTAGCTGATCTTCTTCCCTATCACGTCACGCTCTGCTGCACACTAATAATCAAAGGTCATGGTCTATGCCAAAAAGGACCATGTTGCTAACTCTCCACACCTCAACTACACATTAACATCCTGCCCAGGAATTCTATAAACCGTTGAGGAGAGGACAGGAGGCATTTGAATAAACAAAACGTCACATTTCCTTTCCAATCAATAACAGATGGGAGAAATCATCGAATACTCTCACTGTGTTGCCTCTAAAGGCGTTTTCTGTACTTCGTTTAGATAATTTGTTTGTACTTATTTCAAGACAAAAAGATAGTTATTGTAATGTTGTTTTTCTGTTCACGTCATGACATCATTTCCGATGTAGTCACTTCCGGTCAAATCGTGTCCGGTTATTGTACTTCCGGTTGGCTGTAGCCAAACAACAGAGAGCCGCATGCTCAGAAGAGTAATCCACTCGCATCCACCTGGAGGCATCCTAGAAGCAATGCCGTTAGTTCATTTATTTGACATTGGACATGTTAAACATCTTATATCAGGAAAGATCTCTTTACAAATATGTTTGATAAGTCACAGGTTTATTAATTGTATGTAAGTTTAAAGCAATGCCAGTGGCTTCTATGAATGTTTGTTAATGTGCTAATGATCAATGTATATTTATATCCACAACCAGGTACAGTGCAATGTTTATCACGCAGACTGAATATTTTGTATTGTCTTTATTTTCGGTTTTCACCAACATGTTAATGGGGGAAGAGTGACAGTAAAAGGTGAAACTTACTTTGACTCTGTCTTCATTGGCTGCGGTTTAACTTAGTGTTTAATCAGAGTTTCAACACACTGCATGACAACACTACACTCACTATATACACACATGAGGTCTGAAAAGGTCTGAAAGGCATATTTTCTGATTATTACAATTCTAAAATGTACATGAGTATGAAGATTTGCATACAAAACCCAACAATTTTTCCTATTAAATCACAATTTAGTGTCAGTCCTGTTTACCATCTGCTCTGTGAATGTTCTGAAATACAGGCCATGGTTTTGGAGAACTAACAACATCCAGAACCACATATTAGAAAAAAAGATAAGACCCAATATCGCACAGTTGATTGATATTATCTCCAATGCACCAAGTCAGGCTCTCCTCAATCCAATTAGAAGAGCCATCCGGGTCACCTTCAGGACAAGTTTACACACTGTGCACAATGCTGTGAATCAATAGGGAGGGGAAATGGATTGAAAGGGGAATATCCACGGACACTTCCAGAGTTTCTGTCTTCTTTTCCCCTGGTTTATAATTGGGAGACTTGGCTAATTAAAACAGAGTTCCCAGGCAGTCGATGGCGGCCGTTGCTGCTGTGGTTCTCTCCTTCAGATGTTCAATGAAGAGGAAGGGGTATTAGAGCCAAAAGGAACGACACGAGGCCGGCTATTCACACATAATTGCTCACCCAGGGAGGATGCAGGGAGGCTGGTGGCCTGCCGAACGCCCGAGGTGTCAGTTTCTGTCAAGATGATGAAGCTCTCCAATGCCCCCCCGGCCCTGCTCTGAGACCACCAGTGTGGTCCAAATGAGACGTCAATTTTAACTTTATAAATCCAAAATTGATGAAATATGAGGGGACTGTAACTTCAGACTTAGCCCTAGTTAGGTTTCTTGTGCAGAGGCCCTCAACTGGGGTTTGCCAGGGAATGAGCTGTGGACTCATTTATGGACCCGATAAATCAGTCTCTCTGCGAAAGGAAAGGTTTTGATTCAAACAATCACCCGATGTTTAGAAGCGTGTTTTGGAACTTCATGATTCAGCTCGGTGCCATGTAAATCGTGCTTTCAGCCATACAGATGTGCTCGTTGGAGGTTGTGATATATTTGGTTGCCAGAGAACCCCTGAAACATGTCACAATAAAACCACATTTAGTGCATATTTAAAGCAGATTCTGAATGGCTGTTTGAATGCATGCTGGTAGATCGATAGCTGGCTGCTAAAGATCCTTCAATTAGTATTATTATCTTAAAATGAATGTATTGTTCATGCTCTATGCCCAGAGCCCTCAAACTTTAAGACTATCAGGAAGTATAACCTTCACGTCGTATTATTAGTTTAATTGTCTTTACATGCTGTTGGTATTGTTTTGCTATAGAGGTTTGTTTAGTTTGTTTCCTTGTCTCTTGTTATTTACTTGTGTTTATTCCCGTTCCTGTTTTATTTTGTAGGTTCACTCCTCATGTGTCATGTTTTTTACACTCCTTTGTGCGTTTCCCCGCCTCTTTGATATTCACACCTGCCCTCAATTTCTCAGTTGCCCTTAATTTTGCCATTAGTTCACCCTGTGTAAATACCCTCCTTTGTTTTCCTTGTTTCCCTGCCAGAGTGTCTCTGTTCATCCCTCTGTGTGCATCGCTTTCCCGCATTCCTAGTGTTGGTTTTTCTTTGTACTTGGAACTTTTCTTTGTCTCTTGGTTTTTGGATCTCTTCCTTCTCTTTACCTGATGTTTGCTGTTTGGACTTATACTTGTGTATGATCACCTAGCCTTTTTAAACGTACCTAAGTCTCTGTTTAACCCTGGGCCGTTAAAACTAATTACGAGCCATTGACAGGAAAATTCCTTTGTCCATTTACTGTATTGTCTCCTTTTAACTCTATTTAAAGAAATAAATCAACTAGCCCTGCAAAGAGGTATACCGGGGTCCAAGCACTAGACAAAAAACAACTCAAACCAAACTAAATTATATAAATTAAAGTAAAACAGATATAGATGAAAATATAATGAATGAATCAGAATCGGCTTTAATTGCCAAGTAGGTGTGGACCCTTGGCCATTACAGCGAGTTCTGATTCATGGATTATTTGTGTTATGTTTCTTTTATTTAAATGAAAAGATCAACATCGAGGATAAACGTGAATTGTCAGCAATGTGTGAGACAAAAGATAATTTCCAGGCCTCATCCAACTAAATGATAAACCTACAGACTCTGATACCAATATCAGACAACATGATATCGGTACCAAAAAGGCCATATTTTTGTAATCTTTGCATATTGGGACATCTGTCGGTGTCCCTTTTTAAGTCCAATCACTTTTTGCACTGCAGATTGTGAAAGACCAACCCGTTGTCATTCCCAGGGCATCAAATAAATGTGTCACTCCCCTTAGCGACCGATACCGAGAGAGAAGGCATCCTTTAGCATCTGTATGAGTTGTGATTACAATGCCAGTGCAACCGAATGTAAAGCCAAGAGGTCTGACAAAGCGTCAGTCTGTGAAGACTTGAAATGAATGTTGCGGAAGCAATGATTGTTCAGGGCTCAAGTTGAACTGTTGTAAACTGAACAAAAAAAATATGGCATGTCAATTATTCTCCTTAGACCCAACTTTATTCTAAACTGTACTTGTGACAAGTTTTTCTAATAGCTCCTTGTCTGTCCATCATCACTCACCATTCTTGACTATAAGTGATTGCCCATCCCTCTTCGGGGCAATTGTGTACTTGGACCATATCCATAGTATTTCATCAATACTTGGATGATATTATATAATATCTCAAAATAAAGGGCTGAGAGTAGATTGATGGGACAGAAACTGCCTTGAATCTCCACTCCCAGCCAACTGCCTCCCTTGACAGTTCTCAATGCTGCCTATGCAGTCGTTTAATGATTTGGTCTACAGTGTAGCGTGAGGTTTCATATTTAACTTCCTTTTCTGCGGCTGCATTTGCTACAATCTCTTTATAAACAGGGGACTGATTAGAGTTCTAGTACATATACTTATTCAGTTCTCCGACATACATGTCATCAGGAGCACCCCAGGTTCCCACAGGAGTGCATGCAAATTAGAAAACAAGACGGGAAGATGGACTTGCCAGGCCCAGACATAACCTCAGACGACATGGATTCACATCTGCCACATTTCCTCTGGAGGGGGAAAAAGAGCGGATTAGAGTTTGAGTGATGTCGGAGCTGTAAGATAAATCAAATCTGACCGCGGGAGTCACTTGAATAAGGTGACAAATGACCCCCTGTGAAAGAGACGGCAGTATTTTAATCTCCTTTAGTTCATTTATCCAGGACCCACGCACAACCCTTGGAAATCCGTTATTATTGTCGCTGCACCAGACCCTGCCGAACGACAAAAGGATTTGAAAGAGTGAAAGGCCCGGAGAAAACGTTTATAAACCAGCGCAGAAGTCATACAAGGGAAATAATGAACAGATTTAATGGTGTAATTGTGCACCAGGGTCCCTGAGACAGACTTGTCTCAGGTCATTTAATAGATGAGCGCTGGCCTGTGTAAGCCCCACCTGTGTCCGTGTGAGGAGATGCCCGTGGCCCAGTATGTCCTGATATGATTATAGAAAAGACCTCATAGAGAAACATCTGTTTGGCCGGCAGACATGTTGTCACCCAGATGAGGTCGAAGGAAGGATTCTCAGGAGAAGCATCTGGGTTTTTAATTTAGACAATCTCCTCCTCTCTACTTCTATCGGTTCAACTCTTTATGTCTTTTTCAAATCTGCTCCATCTCATTTCCCCTGTAAAGTGACACTCTATTTTTAAAATGTTTCTCTGGTTAAGTCATTCTTTTCCATTTAAAGCGGCACTTATTACAGTGTGTTTAACCAATTTTGAGTGTTACAGCTGATGATAGAAAGCATAAATGATGATGACAACACAGACGGTGGCGATAATCACTATGTTTGCCGTACCATTAAAGGGTTATTTAGAGACGAGAACGGGCTAAATGTAATCTGTGTTTTATTCAAAAGGGAAAACCTAATGAGAAAATGGGGCTTATTGCTGGGGGAGTGTGATGTGGTAATTACATTCAAACTGATAACTCTTTATGCATCAAGCGCCTATCCAGCACAATATAATAGCAATACTCCTTGGAGATTAACGCTGGGGAAGGTATGAAGTTCCACATGAATGATGGGATCATTTGCTCATCTTTCACATGGGAGCACAAATGTAGAAAAATGAGATATGATATTAGTTGTTGGAAGAAAACAAGCAGTGAGGCCTGCAGAGGGTCAAAGATATTAAAAAAGTAGTTTGTGGTCCTCAGGGTAAGTCAAGTTGTTATTAATAGATAAAGGGGATTTGGATGTGAGTAAACAGCTACGTAAAGCTTTTAGAGAAAGATGACTGGCTGTGCTTCAAAAGAGATGAGGCTAAATCTAAAATCAAACTGAATGATATTGTCTGAATGCATTAGTATCCAGCATTCCTTCACTAAAAGCTTTTTTTTTTTGTTTGCACTGAGAAGCCGCCCTTTTTTGTGTCTCTCTCGCCATGAGACGACCTGTATTTGACATTAATTTATCCAACAACACTCACAAGGCACAGTGTTGGGACCCCGTGACACCACACCAGCAGCATTCGACTGTCAGATTCCATAATTGCAAAGTGATAACTTGACAGACATTGTAATTACATGTTAACAAGGGTGGAGGAGGGGACTATGTCTGACAGACACACTCATCCTTACCCTGCGAGTCGAGGGACATAAAATGACCTCTGTTCTCATCAGTTGCTGTAGCAACGCAGGTAATCTGCATAATCCCACCAGATTTGTTTCCCCCTCTCGTCAATATCTTTGGTATTGTGGGGGTGTTTCTGCACTTGTTCATAAATCGATAGTGCTGTAACATGTTAATGTTGGATTTTCTATTGATGGTGTTTGTGTAGGTGCAACTCCTATTTAATTGTCTTATTAGTTATTGCTCATGCTACAAACACACGATAATGAAACAGGACCGACACAAAAGACGAGCCTGATTTTGGGAGAGCATCCACCTTATTTTCACCTCTACTTTTTGACAAAAAAAGTTGTCTTGTGTAAGGATCTATACTTTTAAAGTCAAGAAAGTAGCCAGGTCTTCATTCAATTGTTGCCTAATTTTCACAAAATCAGCACAAAACAAACATGTCAATTTATAACTTTTCCATCCACTGTTGTTGTGTGATTATTAGGAGTTGGTTAAATCAAATGATATAACCACTTGGGGCAGTTCTACAATCTGCCGAAATGATATGTCATCACTTTCATTACCACGTTTATATGGTGAAAGTGTTAGCAAACAGTTCACTATTACACACCCAGCAGTCACAGGACAGTAGCATTCAATATACACTATCTTATATGAAGATGTCACAGATCATTTATTTATTTTAAAGCCAAACCATCTGAGTTATTTTTTCAGAGCAGATCGGGGGCTGCTGTGCCAGGTTCTAGCTTTAGGCAGGGCAAATATTCAGGATTAGGATCAGCACTCATGTGCCCGTTAAGAATGATTGCGTTCAGGAAAGGCGCTTTGGTTTATTGAACACAGGGATTTATCTGATCCTCTCAGGCAGCTCAGATCGTTTAATGCTGCCTGGCTTTCCCCCAAATGAATTCCTGTGATTAGACATGGCACGGCCCGGCCTATCAACTCCAATAAAAGGGAGAAGCAGTGAGGGAGGTTTACATAAGTCCAAATTGTTATTGTGTCATATTTTATTATTGCGAGTGAACAGGATGAGCAGGAGATGGTTCCAGTAATCTCAAATGTTTTTTTTACCAAACCATGGAGGGAGAAAGATTCTTGAACGTGGTCCTTTTCTGTTTAGAAAGCCAAGATTTACACAAGATTATCATATTATAAACGGTCATATTTAGCCACCAGACTGTGCACATTAGGCAGAGTAACACATGCTGAAAGGCAAAGATATTATCTTAACATGACAGTTTCTATTTAAGCCTTCTCATTGTGCATCGACAGTTCAACATAATCACATGTGTAAATGACTCACTCTCTGCATCCAAAAGATCCCACAGAGGTTTACATTGTTAGTCATTACAATCTTTCCCCTTTTTAATCTGATTTTCAAGGCCTCCATTAGTCCTTTCTCTTATCGTGTCCCTGCTTTAAATGAACACAGAGATGCAAGCCTATCTTCGTTAATGAGAACATTATTCACATTTCCACTTTCTAGATCATGCCTTGTTCCACGGTGAGAACATAAGTAGATCCAAAGTTTAAAGGCCCTGCAAATACCTTTTCTCGATCAGCTCCATACTTTTGAAAAAAAAATGGGCCCTCAAGTAGGTCAAAGCTGGAGCAGTTTGGACTATTACTGTATTTGTGTGTTTGTCTGTCTTCTCTTCGCAGAGTTTTAATCCCATCCCAGCTAATTGTTGGCACGTGTTGCATGAGAGACGCTGACGATCAGAATGGATCAGACCACACCCACACAGTTGATGAAGCAGTTTAGATGAGTTTCACAGGCAAAGCTTGGAAATACCCATATTTGATGTCTGGTGGAGTGTTAGACGAGAACATCGATTCAACTCTTAATATCTTTTTGTTAAATTTGGAGCGAAAGCTAACAGCCGTGTAGCTTAGCACAAAGCTGGGGGACGAGGGGAACAGCTAGCTCTGTGCTAAGGGAGCTAATAAATAGTTTGGCACACGACCCCATTAAATCAGCAAATTGTTGTTCATGCCCTTTGGTTTTTGTATGTATTAAACAAGATATAGCATTTTAATTAGTGGGATTTAGAGGTCAGATGGAGCGTAGCTAGCTGTTTTCCAATGTTTCCAGTCTTGCTAATTTAAGCTGACTGAATTCTGACTGGAGCCTTATATTGAACATCTTACTCTCCGCCAGAAAGCAATGAAGCATATTTCCCAGGCAAAAAGAATATTCCTTTGATAAATAATACCTACAATATTTGTTTCCAAACTTTCACGTTGATCATTATGTAGCCATGAATATGCAGTGTTATGGAAACACATTTTCATTTCTGCTTTTAATGCTTTTAAGTAAAAGAGCAGAACACAGCACCAATGTTATTGTTGATTGTTTTTAAATCACATTAGGCGCTGTGGGCAGATGTGAGTTAGCCGGAATTAAAGGGAGAAGCAGGAGGTTTCCTAAAGCACCGAAGTTGCACCCGAGACCATCTGTGATGACAAAAATTGTTTCTGGTGTTAAAATGGATGGAAATTATAAGTTTCATTCACACCTGCTGCTTCTGAAACAATCTATACAACAAAGCCAAAGTCGAGGATCCATTTCAGCATGCCGATTATGGTATGTTTACTCTGAGCACTTCAATAGTGGTCTTCAGTAGTAACTTCGCAATGGCGGTGCAGGGCATAATATTTTGATTCGACTGAGATTTAAAGTTTTTTTTGCTGCCGCAAATCAACGTACCAATGCCACCCCGAGGGAAAAAAAGCTTTCCATTCATATTCATGTAGGTAGTCGGTATCGCAAGAAAAGGTGAACGAATCTAAAGCTGCAATAACAGTACTTGAGATCTTTTAAGTTGATCAGTTTTTGTTAATGAAAAGTTGTGTGTTTACATAGATTCATGTAGTATCTCTTATTCTCTTTACAGTAGCTGTGTAGGGCGTCAAACTGACCATTAAAGGTTCCACTGGACAATTGGCATGGAGAGTCACAGATTGTATTCCACAGTCGACTGTATTTTACCAAGTGTTCTCAAATGCAAGATCAATATAACGCCCAGCGCAGAGACGGCCTTGTGAAAATCATTTCATTCATAACGTCTTCCAAAGATATCCTCTTTCAGATTTTACAAAAGAGAGCTGTGACCTCAAAAGTCTTCTCAAAGGCAAATTTAACTGGGTACACTTGTGTGAAAGAGGAACAAAATGAAATTCAAAGCAATATCTTGTGTTTCTATCTCCCTTAATAAGACACAGTGTCTCCATGGCTATTATGAGACAGATTTAAAAGGTGAATGTTTTGTGTGCGAGGCATCCAGGATACGCCTGAGAGCAATCCCATTGTCTTGCTTGGCTAGCGTGAATGCTGAGCTAACACCAGGGCTGTAATCTATCACCGCAGAGATTGCACTTGTTCCAGCATTGTTTTACAAGCTGCTGAGGACCAGGGCAGATAAGCTTTATCCTGCCCTCACTTTCTGTGTGAGCCCTTGAAATCCATCTGTCAATAAGATAGAAATAGCATGCCTTTGTGCAATTGCCGGTGTTGCTTATGGTTTTGGGGGATTTAAAGGGAACAGCCATTTTTTTATTCTGTAGCTTTGGGGATATTTTTGTACTTGAGATGAACCCGAGGAAGGAAGTATTGCAGGACCAAAATGTGATCCGTTCCAGAGTATAGGGCATCTCAGATAAGTTGCTTTTCCTAACACCAGCACCTACTTAGAACCGTAAACTGATAAAATGGCAAGAAATTTGCACAAGTGTTGTTTAGTCACGTTTTAAATTATTCTTTCATTAAGCTCGAGTGGAAACTTGGAGTACATTTTAAGAATATTGTCCGACAACTCAATGGTTTGTGTGAGTGTTTTGATTCCAGTCCAAATAATTGTTTAGATACGGGATGATTATTGTGGAGACAGCTCCCTTAACCTGAGAACCAACGTTTCTGACAGTGCACTCTGCTGAAATATCCTTCAGAAATACTCGATCAGCTTCCGAGGAGCTGTAGCTGAATCTCATTCATTCATTCTCTCTTTGCACACGATCAAGTTAAAAGCAGCCCAGTCCTGCTATCAAGGGCCAATGCAGTACCGTGTTCTCTATGTCGGGATGCAAAACGACATGGTGTGGTGGCCAATGGTTGTAAAGCATGTCCAACCTTGTGAGCAGAGACTTAGACCTCAAAGATTAAGGTTGCTAAGAAGTGGATTTGTGCCTAACGTTATTCACCCTAATGTGACCGCTTTCTGGTATTTCCCTCCAGACCTCTTTTAACTTGTTGTCTCCATACGTTCATCAGTTAGCTACTCCATCTTCAGTCTAAAGAAACTACAGCCAACACTGGTGGTTTGTACCAGTTCACACAGAATGAAAAATATTGCACATGGAAAAAGCACTGTTTTTTGTTTCCGGGGCGAGGTACATCTTTCTGAGCTGATGAACCCGGTAGTTGGTCCCCTGCCTATTCAAACCTTTTATTGAAAAATTGCTATAATTGTCGCAAATTTGCAACACTGACGGTATAAATAGTGTTGATGCAAAGTATTGGAGTATTTTGTATTTTCCTGTAATTTGTCACACTCCCTGCCATGAATTATACACCATAACCATAGTATATGTATGAACATTGACAAAAAAAAAGACATTCATAATTATTGTTAAAAATGGCATAGGTGCACCACGAGGTGCAGAAGCGACTCCCAAAAGAGTTGGAGTAAATCGACCTTCCCTTATCAATCAACTATGGACATCGATAATGAACACGTTATTTTCTTTTTGTTTTAATCAGTTTCCTCAGTTATTCAATCATTGTACAACTCACACCCTCCTCTGTATCACAGAAGGGCTTGCTGACTGCGACTGTGTGACAGACACTGCCAGAAGAATGTGTGAATACAGATGGGTGATCACGCGATCAGAAGCACACTTTCCACAATGAAAGAAAATTTGGTTCACATAATTCCCATTCTCTATTTTTATCTTAAGTACCTGTTTTACTTCCAAACATGCGATTCAGTCAGAAAAGAGTGTTTACTGTACTCGTCAGCGACGATATTAACTTTGGCCTTTTCATTCCGCCGCCTCACTGTGATGCTGAGTTATTGATGAGCCCATCAGCTTGATGCTGTCAAATGGCAATCTAGCCTCCCTCCTCGTTCACGCTCATCTCACTCCCTCTCACTTCTCTCCACCTCTGTAATCCTGGATTTTAATTTGAGCGAGACCAGATGAGAGACATCAACTAAAAGTGTCTCTCCATCACTCAGCCGGTAAGACTTTATTGGCAGCTTTCGTCTGGCATTTGAGAGCTAACGGTCGACAGGAGGTTTGAAGGGAGTGGAGGCTCACTGCGACTGGAGAGCCCGAGCAGGAGGGTGAGCGTCCGATGACACGGTGGAAATAAGAAGAGGAGAATGGAAGAGAGAAAAAAAAACAGCCGCAGAGCAGAGTGCAAATCTGTGTTTAGGCCTGAGGGAGAGGGGGGATAGAGGTAGATGCTCTCAGAAGTGAAGGCATCTTTCTCTATAGAGGGAGTCACATTGGGACCCTGAACCCTGTATGACATTCTTTAAGAGAACATTAAGGAATTGTCAACATTGGCCTTTTCGAGTTCCGTGCTCTCAGGCAGGCTGGAGATACTTTTAACGTTACTTTTACTGAAAAACAGCTCGTCTAGTCCAGGAGGGCTTTACTGCTGTATTATAAATGTTTCTCACGGCAGATACAGGAACTTTCCATCGTAGGTCCGAGTGCCGTGTGCAGAGAGTGTCCGAGTGTGCCTGCGTAGGTTGCACATGCACTAATGAGTTTGGTCAGGTGCATTTGAGTGAATGGGCAATGGTTGTTCTCTTCATGTGAGGAATTTGCTTTTCAGGAATTGTCATGTTGCATACATAACTTTAATGAAAGCCCAAATATGTCATTGTTGACCATGCATATGAATCATTTTAACACATGATTGAGATTCTCAATAATACATGGTTTCGGGTGTATCTCAATCAAACATAATTCAATTAACTCTGTGTTCACAGAGTTCATATGATGCCCTTCTCCCTCCCTTGCTTCATATACGGTGACCCACCTGTCTCACAGTCTTATTGCCGGAGTTTGCCGGCTTTATCGAGGTGTTCCAGGTCCACACATCCATCTCTTGCTGCTTTGCTTGTCTGCAAAGATCTTCATGGCTGCATCTTGCACACAAGTGTCACTGCGGCGTGATAAGCCCTTGTTTTGTTGGATGGCTGTTATTGCTTGCAGCGGCAGAGCGATACAACGGAAATGTCAGCTGTTGCCGGCCTTTCCCTTTTGGAAAGGCCATAGTCATGAGAGTATGTAAATCCAAGTGCATCGTCTCGGCGGCTCGTGAAATACAATGCAATATCGAACAGTGATGGAAGAATAATGAAAAGTGACCTGTGGCTAGCCTGTAGTTTGTGCTGGGATATTTAGTCATATTGAGAAAAGGCTCTCACGCTATTTCGTGCAATACTGATGCAGGGATATGACATGCACACAAATGGGGGGAAAAGTTTATAAAAAGTTTCTTTTGTTCTTTCTTTACGGTTTTGTTTTTCTTTTTTGGCATGATGTAATAAATTGTTAATATTAACTCTGAATAAAAATGCAGCTGTACGTAATTAATATTTCTTACTGCCGCAGGTTTAATCTGCAAGTTTGGAACTTAAAGATCGTTAATTCAGTGACCCCACAGCAACTCCTGTGCCGATGATTCAGAAGCCACATGGCCGTCCGGTAAAATTGATGGCGATGTAGTGGAATGATCTACTGTCTGCTGTGGCCTTCCAGCACAAACCCAAATCAGCTGAACATAATACGCTGGGAAGCAAGAGTGCTTATGAATTGTTCTACTTCAAATTACAGTAGGAGCCAAGGTACCTAACATCCGTCGGGAGCTCGATCACCGCACCGCTCTGCCTCGGCATGAGATTTAACTCACTGCCGACTGACAACGGATTTCATCTGAATCAATAACGCCGTAATTATGCCTTCCATAGATTCCTTGCACCTCTATTCATCAGAGGAGTCTGACATTTGTTCCCCCTAAACCTGTCAGGGGTCTTGATTTGCAGCTAAACATCTGCTGGCGGAGGGAGGAACCCGGCCTCAGACTGTTTTGATGCTAGTTAATCTGCGGGCCTTCGTTACGATGAGTCATTTAGCGTGTTGTTTAATCAAACCGGATATTACGCTCTGGCTCTGCTCCAAGCACAAGCCGTGTGTGCACATTTGTGGGCTTTGTTTTCGTGAAGAGGAATTATTAGTTGAAACACAGCAGCACGACGACACAGAGGACCTTCTAATTGGTTTTCTTAAGGGTTTGTTTGTGTGTTGTGGAAACTGCATGAGCCAGTCTTCACATCCTGTCGCCTGTTGCTGCATTTTGTAAAACTTTTTTTTTTTTTTCTTGTGACAGGTCGATATCTCATCATAGAGGGAGTTCGGAGAGGGCGGGAGTCTAAGTTCTTTGTTTGCAGCGTAATGTTACATGTAAAAAGTGATGAATATTTCACCGCTGTATCAGCATTTTCGACATCTTTTGAAGGTTGAACACCTGTATGTGCATGACAGTGTACACAATTAACTAACATAGATATGAGGGTGACAGTTTGGATTTCACTCAATGTTAAAGTCAAGGCCCTTTTTCTTGGTGAGCAAACAGAGAAACTATTTGCAGTCTATTGTCTATTTCTCCTGAATTTTAGGGTACGAATACTTCAACGCAGCAAACGAACATCCAATGTATGAGTTACTACACCTGATACATACTTTACTCACCAACAATTCTGCAAAACTAAATTCTGTGGGTGATTGAAAGTTACAAAGTGCCTCTACTCAATTACTGTACTTTTGAAGTAATACTTTAATTGTGTACATTTGTTCTTTAACATCTAATGGAGTATTTTGGAATTGTGGTGCTAATAGTAAAAGGATCTAAGTACTACTTCCATCACCACTGCTCTGTGTTCTCTACTGTTCCAGGCATCAATTGTAAAATGTGTGTAAATTATGCATGATTTGTAGTGAAGGAGCTATAACCTGCCATATTCCATCCCATATTATGTATTTCAAAGGTCTGTAGAGTCCTGAAAAGGGTACAACCTTTCTTATGTTCTTCTTTGCTAAGCATCTTGCGCCCCTTCCTTACTGTTATAGAGAACTAGACTATATTAAACTGTGTATATAACATCTCTCTCAGTAACCATGTTATGCGAAATAATCAATATCCTCTCCACCCCCTGCCACTTCAGTTGCGCTGTGTCCTTCTCCTGTCTGTCTCCACATGTCTTTATGGTTACGGCTGTCTGACTCTTCCTCTTTCCTGCTGATGTGTTTTATTAGATGCCGTTTGTTATTTCTCAACTCCTCCGGGGAGAATTTTGGCTGGTCACAAACCACCCAAAATATTATATTTTTGGGGGGCCAAAAAGGACCATCCCCCACATGTGCCGTGACTACAAAGGAGGAGAACAAATTTGTGATATGATGTTTTTGAAGAAAATGACAGGCATTAAATTTGGCTGTGGGTTGCGTTACGAAAAGGAGCCAAAAACATGTTTCATTTCTGCTTGATCACTCGCATTTGAATTCTGAATGTCTTGGTTTGTTAAATAAATGAAATAAAAGTGTGCTCACACAATGCTAATTACATTGCCTCTTCCTCTTCCTGCCTCCAGATTCGTAAAGCCTGTCAAGGAGCACACCCGTGTCTTCTTCGTTGCGGCGCAAATAATTAAGAGACCACATCCCCTGTCTTACACCTTAGCTCCTTGACATTCAAGAAAAACAATTTTCCTCCTCTCATTTCCTATTATCTCCTTTTTCCTCTTCCTTTTCTCTTCACTGCCACAGTGACTTTGATCTGGACATCTTGCCCCAGTCAGTGAAAAGTAACATCCATCGGGGAAGGGAAACAGCCGAGGTTGCTGGGTAAGGAGTGCTGCTGCTCCCTGGTAATAGCTTTGGACACAGCTGTGTGCATGGATGACTCCTCAGCACTGCCGGGCCTTATCTCCAGAAAGGAGATTAGGTTTCTGGGGGTTCCCGACGTATGTCTATAGTTGAGGGCAGGCTTGTGAGCTGGTCCACAGCATAGTAGTCACAGATAAAGCGTTTGAAGCATTATTCCAATTCCCTGCATTTTTTTGTTTACTTTTGGCGATGCTGATTCTGAATAATAGTGTGCGATTCCAAACCAGAATGTGTGGTAGTATGAGTTGATAAGGAAACACATTTTTCAGACTTTAATTTTCACCCTGGTCCACTATTCCTATTAGCCTCATTCTCTTCCCCCACACTGCTTGCGAGTGATTTTTTTTTGCTCGACAAACTCTGAAGCAATGAAACAAAATTGTGGCTTGTTTACTCATCCCATGTGGAGAGTGGTGTAAATATAGAAACAAATGGCTTTTTCTATGTTTGCTCAAAACTTCATGCTGCCCCCCCCCCCCCCCTCTCCCTCTCCAAGCGCTTCCTTCCTGCGCATCACAAGGGTCTTCATGCTTTCTGAGCCGGTGAGAACAAAAGCAGCACAAGACAGCTCTTGACAGAGTGACGGAAATGATGGGGTAAATGGCTGCTATGGTACTTGGGACTTGAAAAGATAAAACTTTCCTCTCTCCCATATTCCTCTCACTGTGTATTTTGAGGTTTTCAGTTTTTGGATCAAGAGGAATTTTTCTGTTCCTCAAGAATTCTAAATTGAGCTCAAGTCTCTCAAGAGGAAACTTCTTCCTTACTGACCCATTTCCAATCTCCGTCATCTCTCCGTGCCAGCCTCTGGATCCGATGGATGCTGCCAGTTGTCTGTTACCTCCCTCAGTGAGACATGAGCCAATTCTTTTATTTTTTCACCCATGATTTTCACTTGATGCCCTCTCTCCGAATGTAACTCAAAATAAACAACAAACCCGGGGTTGTAACTACACGTTGGGGGCTGATCTGTCTTGGCAGTGTGTGATTGCTTTCATGACGCTTCCGTGCTGTGTCCTCATAACATTCATTCAAATTCCTTGACGAATTGGATAAACAAGCAATTTAGGTGCCGGTAATGTTTTAGAGCTGTTTTCAAAAGACAGCTGTCTGAGGAAAAGTTTTAAAAAGCCACAGTGAGGAAATGGAAGGTGACTAAATTTAGTTTACATCTTAAAGCCGGGAAGAAGCTGAGGTTGACTCTAATTACGGAGCAGTTTGTTGTTTAAGTGACAGCGATGCTTGAGAGCACACACTGGGGGAAAATTCCTTGCGTGGGAAGAAATAAAAGAAAAATGAGAATAATGGTTAGAATCCAATTTACAACAGCAATTGTATAACGGCAACAGAAAACGCATCCTCACCCTCAACTCGTCAAATGCGGCAGCTTGGTCGGAGGACGCTTCAAACTATAAGGCTTTAGGTACCCATAGCATCAGCTGTTGTCGGTTGACGGCTTGTCAGTTTCCGCCTATTACATGCGTAGTGCCTTCTCTAAATAAATTTCCAACATAAATTGACTTAGTTATTAGGGTTACTGGATTCTGTTTAGGCAACAAAACTACTCGGTTAGGCATAGGAAAGGATCATGTTTGGGTGGAAATAAAGACGCTTGTTACGTAATTTATGTTGGTTAAATATGTAAGTTACATAACAGAAGCGAAGTCAAATAAGTCACCGTTGACTTGGTCTCACACGGAACACTGACAGCAGTCTCCTGGGTGAAAGTCTGTGATTGTTTTGACCCAACCATCCACCCAGATCTTCTACCAAAGCTTACTTTCTTGCTTTTTATACTACATCAGTTGCATCTGCCAAAGCACTGAGTGGCACTGACCGAGCATCTGTATTTGACGAGTTGGGGTTGAGAACAGGTTGCAAACACAAGTAGGGTTTAAGAAACGTTATTCCACCACCAGAAACGAAAGCATGATTCAAATTAGTTGTAGTCCGTTGCTTACTGTTTAGAGATTTCTAACACACCTACCAAGTAGAATTATGCCTGGTCCAGTAGAAGTATTTGTTTTTACCAGAATAACAATGACTGACCTTGATTCAATTTAATTTGATACTCATATATTGAATATTCTGCTCGTTTTACTAGTGTTATTTGCTGTTCAGCTAAGTGTATAAAGAACAATGCACAATGCACAGTCGTCCACATACCTGAAATGTAGCTATTGCATTACCTACTAAGCCAACGTTAATTATTTAGTATAGAGTTACCTACTGTCCAGGGGTGTTGGAGGGCATGCCAGGAATTCTCTTTCTTTCAATCGCAGTATTTCACAGTATTTCAATCGCAGTATTTCTCCCACACTCTCGCAACCTTGTTGAAAATGAGTTAATCCTGAGATGTCTAATTTGTCTGAAGCATTCACCTCCATGCTCACCAGCAGCAGTAACGCCCCCAGTCACTGCGAACACTCCTCATCAGAGTTCCTCACATCTTATGGAATCCAACCTGGGCGAGAGCAGCAGGGTGTGCCAATGCGAGAAAAACCAGAGAAGCAGTTGAGGCTAAATACAGAGAAGGGGGTTGAAAGGCAAACTGAACTCTCGCTCCACCGGGAGATTGCGGAAAGATGAGATGTTCGTAGTTGTCAGCGAATGGCAGCTGTCTTAAGTTTTGAGTTCAAGCTGTGCTCAAAAGTTGCAGTGTTTGAAAGAAGTCGACTCAAATGAGGAAAAACAAAACCAGTCATGAGGTCTTTGGCAAACATGTGATTCAGAGTCACATATTTTTGACAGCTGTTTTCTCTTTCAGGAGGGAAGAACTTTTCTGCAGAATGTTTTTTTTTTTTTTGTTCATGTTGTCAAAGCGCAGTCTCGTACGGAAGCGGTATCATTAGCAAGTGCACATCAAGGGCTCGGTCGGCATAGCGTAAAGTTATGTATGTTATGATGTGGATATTTTAAGCAGTCTCTCTTTTACGACTGATACCAAGGACAAGGTTAATTTTTTTTTTTGCATCTGTTACTTTTTCTTTCAGATGCGTTCTCTGCCCGGAGACGTGGCAGCACGGCTTACTTCTCTCAGTTATGCATATTCATATAAGGTGATTCTCCGAATAACAGCAGATATGATGAAGTGTGGCGGCATTCTGCCGGAGCTCCATTTGTGAGGGTCAGTTATTCGCCTCTGAAAACCAGATTCATTAGCATAGGTGTATTTAAGGAAGGGAAGATAAAAAATGAATTCACCTGTAATCTTGCATAAATGAATGCTGTAATTACATCAGCAAGGTATGCCCAAATGATTGGGGCTGTCATTTAATTCACGAGCATTTCTATTTTAGGATAACTGAGTTTTTACTTACCTCTTACCACTGAACTACACCTTATGAGGGCAGCCCCAGTCACTGATTGCATAATTAGCTGCCGCATTAGTAAATCATATGCTAATTTAATATAGATTTCAGGGGTAAATTGAATGAGAAAAGAGCAATGCAAATTTGCCAGGTGCTTTTCAATGTGTTGCCTGGTGATCACAAGTTGCATTTGGCGTACCAATCCTTCCCTTCATCGAATTCTGGGCTTAAAATAAGTATGTAAACTAAGTAAAATATGTCACGTCTCAAACGTGACTTCACAATAACTCAACAACACCTCACATAGTCAGTCACATAGTTAAAAGTCCTGTTTGTTTTACCCAATCCGTGAAGAGGTCGTGGTCATTTTGTGTATGTCTGTGAGATCACGTTGATATTTCATGCTGCCCCATCAACACTTCAGCTGTTGAAACGTTTGCATCATAGGGTATATCTATCACAAATTAAAAATGAATCTAGTAACTACAGTACCACATCCAGGAACTACTTTAAAAATTCCTTGTTATTGTTTCTAGTGTTCTAGTTTTTTGTTCGCAAGTCTCTCTTGGAACAGAGATATTCATCTCAATGAGCCTGATTAAATAAATATGAAATGAATAAAAATTTAATAAAATCGACAAGACAGAAAATAAGTGTATTACCCAAAAGTATCAAATGAATTCTTAACAACCTGCAATAGTTTTTTTGGCCATGCCTTTTAAGTTGATATTGCTTAATTATAGAGTAGTATTAGCATTCATTTGGAGAATGAGTGCAATACGTAAGCTCTGTTTTTGGTCTCCAACAACTCCTTAAGGAAATTTCCATAGTTGCTAAATGTCCCACAACCAGCCAGTCACTGTCTGCCTGCTGTTTGGCGTGGAGCGGGTAGAGGACAGAGGTTTTTTTAGACCTTTTTAGCTGAGAACTGCTGCCTGCTGCGGCTGTAAACAACGCTGTGAGAGTGAACTGAAACAGTAAAGGTACAGTCCGCACTTTAAAACTGAAAAGCTAAGCGGAGCTGCAAATTCGGTTGATATGAATCTGTTTTATCCCTATGAGTGACCCCTTTCACATTGTCACATTGTCATTCTATACCATTGTTAAAAATATCGATAAAATCCGCTTTTACGGTTTGAGTCCAACTTTGACACTTCTAACATACACACGCATATAAATGCTGTTTGCCTTCTTTTGAGAAAGTTTATAAGCGCAGAGCCAACAGAAATCTCTCCTGAATTTCTTATATCTTCAGGGCTAGACTTTGTCTACCACTCTTCTCTTTCTATTCTTGCTGGTAAACGTGCAGTGCATACAGCCAGCACTAACTGTTGACCGGACTGGAAGTGAATATCAATTTTTGGAAAGAAATGGAAAGAGAAAAGTATGGATTTCACGCTAATAGTGGGGATCTAGTTGTCATAAAAACAGAATTAAATGGTAATGAGTCTCTGTTTGAATTGTATCTTTTGCTGCAGGTTTACTTTGCATTCATCTGCAGGCATTGCTTCGTTTCATCTGAAATGAGCCTGTCTCACATGTATCCTGCTTAAAGACAACAAGACAGGGGATCTCGCCGGTGTAGTCGGCTGCTGTCGGCTGTCACCAGTTAAAGTCCTCTCTCAAGCCAGTGAATGTGTTCATTTGCGCTTCATCCATAATCGACCGTAAGCTGGAAAGAAAGACGGTCTCAGAGGGTGACGTTGGCCTGCTTCCAGTGAGAACACCAGTGTCAGAGGAGCCGCAGTTTGAGTCGGCGAGGGGTTCATCATTAGGAGTAGTGAGCGAGCATGATTCCCAGGCAGGAAACAGTGTGTAATGGAATTGAGTGGTGAATGCGGCCCTGTGGGAGATTATACCAGTCTGTCCGTAATGAGCAGTGTAATAGCACGATTACAGCAGCACTTAATGACTCTGAAACGGCCACCACTGTTAGTGTGTGGACACCCTCTACTGTACATTCCTTCTCTTACCTTATTAGCTGAAGCCCTGCACAATTATTGCTCCATTTATCACATGAAGCATCGGCTATCCGTTTCTGATTATGTATTTTTTTCTGCCGTCATCCAATTTCCTGCTTAAAAGCCCATTTACACCAAGATTTAAAATGGCAGTTTTCTATCAAAGTCAATTGATTTCGATGTAAGCCGGTCTGCTCACAGAGGCACTGTAAATCTGGATTCAGTCATTTTTTTTGCGTGAAGTCCAACTTTCACGTACTTCAACACACAAATCCATGTCATTGACAAAATGCAAACCATGTCTTGAAACGATCTTTGTGGAAATCCAGACCTAAAAGAAGACACCATACTGTATAAACTGTGTCACGCCATCCAATTTCATACAAACCTGTTCTGCCGAAGCATAAACTGCTGAAACTGTGTTAACTAATTCTCCGGTTAGCAACCGAGCTAGCCAGCCTCGCTACGTCACCAAGCTTCCAACACTCATTTGTTTTCGAAAAGGAGACGCAAAAGAATGTTGCAGTTGCCACTTTCTGGTCTTTGCTGAAAAGAAAAAAGACGGTGTCCAAAATCATTCAATTAACCATTTAGTACTCACTACATTTGGAATTTTATATATCAAATAAAAGATGCAGACTCGAGTCATTCCTCTCATCAGACAGCTGTCTTTTTCTTCAATCTGTGCAATGCCAACCAGGGGAAAATGATGATGAACAACATGTATAATATGATATGAAAATATAAATATACAAACATTTCATAGGTAGCGGGACTTCTGAGGTCATGGGGAAGGGAAAAAACTGCATGTTGATGTAGCCTAATTGACTGTTGAATGTATGTTATTGAAACTCTCCTACTCTCTCTCATTAGCACGCACAGGCGTGTGTGGAGAGTTTAATTGAGTACATAATACCTTTTGTTGTACTAAAACACATAACTCAATACAACGGAGTAGACGGCTTCATCAAACAATAATCCTAATCAGTTTGTGTGTAAGAAATATCTTCCTTCAGTTTCATTATTACTTCTCCTTTAATGTCAGTCATCATTATCAGAGATTAGATGGTTGCTTTAATGCAGCACAAATGCAGGTACCTGTGTTATGACGGGTACGATTAAGCACATATTGCCTTTTGAATGTGGCAGCAGCTCTCCGGGGAAATCCACTTGACACTTCCTAGGGATTCTGCTCGACACAGCTAACAGGATCAGATGTTATGTCAAGCAAAGGTGCAATTTTCATTAACCTCCAGGGGTGCCGTGATTTGAATGTGCCAGCCCAGCAATTAGTTGATTGTGACTGATTGACAAAGCCACTGCTTTCCCGCCCTGATCAAAGATGGGAGTCAGAGAACAAGTGTACAGTTTACTGCTGGGTTCAGGCCTCACCACACACCCCTTCGACCCCCAACGCTCGGACTTCCTCTGTTGTAGACTCTGCTGTTCCCCCAACGTCTCTGTGAAAGCTCGAGAAAGCAGACTTAACCAGGAGTATGATGCATTAAAACTCCGTGCAGCAGTCAAACTCCGAGTACAACAAGAAATTGGTGTAAAGCGTATCCTTGTAGAAACTCATAATGTATTAATTGTGGACAATGTAATAAATGCTCATGATTTCATTTTAAAAATGTAAGAAAGCGGATATTGTAATTATCGTCCTGAATTTATAATGTAATACCTTCCGTGCATAATGTAAGAGGTTATCATACTTTATGCAATTTGTGAGTTTACTGGCAACTCTTTTTTTATAAAAAAATGTCCTAATTTGACAAATGTCTTGTAACGAATTGAAATCTAATATCAAGGTATTTATGTTTTAAGGTATTTTATTCTACAGTCCTTGTACTTACATGTGTGTGGGTTGCCTTTCGAATTCAAACCACACAAGATGATTGCAGCTTTTTCCCTTCTCAGTTTAATACTAATGGCTATATGACCTACCTACGTAAATGAGACCATCAGCGAGAAGATTGCCTATTTCTATCTAGTTATTCTTAATGCTTGTCATCGGTGCAACTGGATCGGATTCCACCCAAAATCAGATGAATTCATGCAGGTTCATCAGAAACTGCTTCAGCGTATCCTCCTCCGGCCGGGAGCAGAGCTTCGGTTCGTTCCTCCACTGGTCCCTGCTGGAAGCCAACAGCGACACCACACAGCTGGAGGCCAAGGCCGTAAAATGTAATAACTTGTAACAATATACGCAAAGTGTACAATATTTACTCCAAATTTGTACGACTAGACAGATTGTTACATTATATCTATTATATATTGTCTTTTTTTTATCATGTTATGCACAGTAATTACATTCACTTATCTTCTGAGAGTTAAAATAAATATTTTTGACAGAAGTTTTGATGTGTTTTTAGAAGATTACTTGGAAAGAACAAGAGACTGAACAACAATCATTTTAATATATACAGAGAATAATCATATTCAGTGTATATTTGTGTATATTGCAATAAGGTATCCAATCTGTAATTAAAATAAGATGTAAATATAAGAGCAAAACTAAATTACGCAAAATGAAAATATAACAAAGATGAAAATAAGTAATAGATTTGTAGGCGGCAAAAAAAAAATGACAGCAATACTAGCAAATAGGCTTACCATATTAATTAACAAAAGGAGTGTTTCACATTAGATCTATTTCATTATTTATCTCTCTCTACTGTTTATTTCCACTCCAGAAAACAGAATATTCGCTGGCCTAAAGTACCAGTAAAGTAATCACATTCTCATTGCTCACTTCTCTTATAATTACTAGTTCATTAATTTGGGAAATGGAGTATGCATTGCTAATACAGGTGGCACCAGGTCTGGGACCAGAAATGATGGGGGAAATACGTAGCAGCAACATGCCATAGAATAAAGAAAAGGGCCCCAATGACAGAGAGCTCTTTACCCTACTTTCAGATCCGTTTGTTGGAAAGGGATAATGATTGGTCTGAAGGCTCTGGCAGAAGATATTTATCATGCCGATAAGATTCATCAATGGGCTGAAATGCGGCGTGAAGTAGCTCATCAGACGAACCTGCTTGAGCTCTCCCTGGGCGGTCACTCTCGTCTCAATGAACTCCTCAGTCAGAGGCAATTGAGTGTATGCATCACATGCAGCTTCAAGGAGACGCTGGGCCTAATGTGATACGATTTGCATACACGGTTGTGCAAGGACTGTCTCGCATCAAGAGACTTTGTTCTAAAAATAGAACTTCTCCCGTAGTGAAAGATGGGAAACAGTCCATTTATATTTCAGACATTCGATGACCTAAAAGGCTGTAGAGGAATCCGAGCTGACATTTGAATACACAGCCTGCTTCTCAATTTTCTTCCGTAGCCTCTTTTCTAAGGCATCTCACCAGACTTTGTATTGAACTCATGCACCTCTAACACAGCACCTGATCGATATGTTATTGCAGCATTGTCAGGGACATATCTACTATTTAGATTCCAGCCGGGCAGCCTGACATTCCTCCCTCCTCGCCACAGCGGGATGTGTTTTTTTGCAAAATTGGAAATCTGTGGAGGTGACATCACAGACTCATTCTCCGAAAGGGTTGTCACCAAGCATCACCCTGGACAAAGATTTGCTGCGGGGGGCAGAAAAGCGAGGCGGCGGAGTTGGCGCCCACTCTCCCTGGGAAGGAGAGAGTGAACGCAGCATTAAAAATCCTTTAATTTGTTAATTGCAGCAAACGATTTCCCCAGCCAATTATCCAAAATGCCACGGTGAAACATTGCAAGACTTTGCTGAAAGTGCTTGGTATCATGCCTCATGCATTAGTTATAGCAAAATGGGGAATGCAAATTGCCTCATTTCTTTCTTCTCTCAGAGTTTTCAAATTGTTCAAGCTGCCTTTGCTATTTATCTTTAATATCCGCTGATCCCCTATTGTGTGTAAAAAACTTTAGATCTGTCTGTATGAGCAGGAAGACAAACATAATGGCATGCTGTGAGAAATGACACTGAAGTAAATGTTCAGTTATGCTGTTGCTGTTGGAAGCCATAATACTAAATATAATATGATGATTCGATGTATTGTTGTTCTCTTCTTCGCCATATTGATGTAATGCACTGCATGCATCCAATATCTGACCAGATTGGTGTGATACAATTGCTCATTTTCCCTCTGAGGTCTGGAAAGTGTAAACCATTATGCAATCTTTTTTTTTTTTTTACAGTAATGCTGAAAAAATGTTTCCAAAAATGCTAGAAGTGAACAAGTTTCTTCAAAATATCTCTTTATTCTTGCATCATAAATTGTCTCAACAACTACATCGTGTTTTTTTTCTTCCCTCCTTTTCGCCGCACCCTCGGTGTCAAGGGCTCTCGCAGTCATATTAGCTTGTCAAGGCAAGCCTTTTGATCTATCTCCTCATTTTAAAATAAACAATTCTGAGACAGTTTCAGGTTGGGAGAGAAAAAGCTGCTAAATCAGCAGTAAGAAGATCTGCAGGATTGTTCTGCAAAGGCAGCTTTGCGCGGTGAGATTGACAGCACTTAGATTTGGAAAAACGTGTCTCATTTTGATTGTCATCAAAACATTTGAAGGCTTATTTTTCCTCCCGCTGTTTCCCCTGAAAGCTCTTTTCAATACACTGTGTGCTCCATCCCCGCTGCCGAGGTCAAACTAATTCTGCATTTGTTATATTTAAGGAAATTGCTGGCGGATTGGAGGCAAAGTGCTTCTAGCAGGAGATCAGGAATGTGATCCTAAGGGCCGAGGGTAGCGTATGAATACAAAGGAGATTGCGGCGTCGAGTTGACTCAAATTTGAGGTATTAATAATAATAATAATAATAATACATTTTATTTATAGAGCGCTTTTCATAAAACTCAAAGACACTTTACATTAAAAGCAGTTTTGAACAGGTGGGTTTTGATTTGAGATTTGAATGTGCAAAGGTCAGTGCAGTCTCGGATGTGTTTGGGGAGAGAGTTCCAGAGGGAGGGGGCAGATATGGAGAAGGCTCTGTCACCCCATGTCCGGTGCTTGGTCCTGAGTGGAAGAGACAGGAGGTTGGCATCAGAGGAGCGGAGCCGACGGGATGGAGTGTGGTGGTGAAGCAGGTCGGTGAGGTAGGAGGGGCCCTGATTGTGGAGGGCTTTATGAGTGAGGAGAAGGATTTTGTATTGGATCCGTTGTGGGATGGGGAGCCAGTGGAGGTTCTGGAGAACAGGGGTGATGTGGTCGCGGGAGTGGGTGAGCAGGCGAGCAGCAGAGTTTTGGATGTACTGGAGTTTATTTAGGATTTTGGATGATGTGCCGTGGAGAATGCTGTTGCAGTAGTCAATTCTTGAGGTGATGAAGGCGTGGATCAGAGTTTCAGCAGCAGATGAGGAGAGTGATGGGCGGAGACGGGCTATGTTTTTTAAGTGGAAAAAGGCAGGTATTAGTGTTTGTTCCAATAATCCCCGGTGTCGATAACCTCGCGGTCTGAGGCAACTTTAGCCTCCTTATCGAGGGCTTTGTAGATATTAATCTTCACAATGTTTGTTAGCGTTGTTGTCGCTTTAAAGAGAGCAACATGTTAAAGTAATTTCTCTCTGCAGAGGCCCGAATACGAACAACCTGTGTATCGGAGCAATGTCACAAAACAGATGCAGTGAGAGAATTACCCTTTTGTTTTAGGATTCATATCTCTGCCGTTTATTTTTTTATAATCATAAAAAGCCAGAAGTGTCACCGTGTTACTCCAGATTGGAAAGTAAAACTCAACAAGAAGCAGATGGTTGGGAAAAGCATATAACATTTCTGGGAGAAAAACTGTGGAACTCGGGCAGCATTTCGTATACATTTCTCATCCTCAGCGCTCTCTCTCTCTCTCTCTCTCTCTCTCTCTCTCTCTCTGCTCTACCATCTGTAATGAGCTAAGCAGGGGAGTGTAAGCAGCTTCTAAGATAATGAGGCACAATTCCCCGGAGAGTCAAGCTGGGCCCACAACTTTATTATACCATTTCTTCATCCCGAAAATGAAAGCAATCAGAATGGAGAGACTGAGCAGAGAGATGCATGCCGCTCGCGTGTGAAGAGGGGCCTCCTACAGTATCTCTGTTCGGATCTGTAGCTGCCATCCGCAAACTGGAATTAGAAAAACGACTTGACAGCACACATACTTATTTGGTATTGCCCAATGGAGGGATACCAATGCTTTTGAGTCTGGCAGATTCAGCCAGTTTTGAAAACAAATGTGCTCTAACGGGCGCCCAAACCACAGAGCATATATTTTTCATTACATGCAGTACCAAGTAATGATAGTCATATTTGTGCGTCTACCACTTTACAAATAGCACTAAATGCATTTGGAAAAGTCCCTAGCTGCAATTCATTGCAGCTCCATGAATGCTATAGTTTTTTTTATGGTTTGAGATAGCGGCTTGGCAGTTTACCTCAGCACTGGGAGCCAAGACCTCACCAGCTTTTCTTGGAGGATATCTCCATAATAGCCTCATTATTCAACTGTGAGCCCAGGCACACTCCGGCTGAAGTAATGAGCCCCTCACTAGTTGCTGAGTATCACCTTTTTGCAAGAGGTTGCATGGAGAACGCGTCCTGATTAGAAGTGCTGTTTAGCCATTGTGTAGCAGAAATGCAGTTAAGGTCATGATCTTCATTTAGAACAAAGAAAGAAAAAAGATTTCCATTAAAAGCGGGACCGGGTGATTCAAGAGCAAATGCTGCAAACATTCCAGCCAGGGACTGAAATAATTCAAGCAATAGTTCACCAGCATGTGCAGCTGGAAGTCTCATACTCTCATTATGAAATGCCCTTGTGTGGTTTTGTGTCTCAGACAAGTGACCAGACCCCCCACAGCCAATGAGGACAAAGAGTGAAAGAAATCTCTCGTATGTATGCGACCAATATGTATATGTAATGACAGTGTGTGTGGAAAAGGTGGAAAGTGGTCAAATAAGTGTACAAGTACTTCACCATCAGTACATTTCAGAGGGAGATATACAGTACTTGTTACTTCTTTACATATGACCGACAAAGCAACTATTTGTCTTTATTTTTTGCAGATCCAATATTTGAACATACAAGATTGCAAAATATGTTATTTAAAATGTAAACGATATAATACATATGTACAGTGTATATACGTGTATATATATATATATATATGGAAAGTATGAAATAATTCAAAGCAACAAGGTATACCTTTGTAAGGAGGCACATTTCATCAAGGTTTGTTCTGTAGGCTGTAACTAATGCTTTATTAATGGTAAATACATTGTACATTCTCTCTCTGTCTCTCTCTGTCTCTCTCTGTCTCTCTCTCTCTCTCTCTCTCTCTCTCTCTCTCTCTCTCTCTCTCTCTCGTTAAATGTCACTTTGCTTCCCTGTAGTTTCCTTTCTGTCTGGATTGCCACAATGGGGAAATGAGGATTAAGGAAAGTCCTATTTACAACCACGAAAAGCAAGCAGGCTAACAACCATGTCTCTTTGTCTATTAAACTCCACTCCATTTCAGCACTATTGACAGCACCAAACCTTCACTCACACACACACACACACACTACAGTCAACAAACAGAGGTGTCCATTATTCTGAAACAACAGCCAAGCGATAGTCACATGCATCTCTTGTTGTTTTTGCTATTTTCCTATGGATAAATAAAGCTTAAACAGAGTGGAGATTGGATCAATGTGCAACAAAATGAGCAAACAAAAACATGATTCGCTGATCAGAGCCAATCAGATTTGATTGTATGAATTGTTAGTCAGGGTCACCTCTAGTTAACACACGTGTTCTGGTAACTGTAGCTTACAAGCCAATGGAGGACATCCTGTGTTTTGTTAGCAGTGGCGTTGCAGAAGGACCATTCAATTCAACAGATGGCATTTTCAGTGAGATTTTAAAATGCACAGCTGACAGCTAATTAGCTAACTAGCCTGAAACTGATGCTAGCCTTTTCCCCCGAAAGATGATTGATTGACATTTTACGATCCAAGATGCAACATGAAAGGTGCCCATGTTTGTGGATAACGAGGAGTAAAGTCAACTTGAAAGCAGTACTTTTACTCTTCATAGCATTTGTACGCAGTTGTATTGCCGATACCTGCTATTATAACAGTATCCTGTCAGGTTTTATTGGGTGCAATGGATTTAAGAGTTAATTAAGATTAAGAACAAATGAACAAATGAGAATCCCCAACCTGGAGCAAATAAACGAGTGGTTGTTTACGTCAAGAAATTAAAAACAGCCATTATCTGTGAGTTTGCAGACACTGAATCTAAATTCATTGGATCTGGGCTATGACCAAGATAGCAGCAGCCAGCCAGCTAATGCGATGCACAGCTAAAACGGCATCACAGTTTAATTAATGATCATGGTTCTGTCTTGAGGGTTTATCTAATCATCAGGCGAATGTCACACACTGTTACACTTCCCACATGACAGAAGATGCTTAAGTCATCTCACATTACATTGTTTTCCCCTTTTGCATGACTTAAAGTGTCAGAAATTTACATAATCTGCCCTTGTGTAAGCATCCATTATCGCCCTTCTCTATGTGTACGGATGCCTAGCGCTAGCTGTCTTGGAGCTGCGGTCCCTTCTTGCCACCTGTGTCCCAGTATAGCAGGAACATGACGGATAGCACCGCTGTCAGGCCCCGGGGCCCTCTCAATCCGTGATAGATGCCCTAACACGGACGCCTGCTTGTTGTGCCTAGGGTTACCACCACAAACCTCCGGGGGGGGGGGGTCCTCCTAATTAACCTGCGGTTGGAACATGCTCCGACAGGATGTGTGTGTTTACAAAAGCAAGGGCACAGTGTCCCACTGGTTCTCTCAAGTACACATCTACTGCTACTATGTGCACTTGCATATACTCAACTTGCATCCAGGACATATGTTCAGATTTCTGCAGCTCATAATTTGGGGTAATATTATTTGGAACTTTTAGCGGATGAACGTTATCCTTATTCATTCCTGGATTCAAGCCATACCTAATACCAGTCGTAGACGGCGCTTAGATGCTACCTTTCCTGTTTGACTCGACACATTATCTAACAAAAATATGTTGGAAGCAATGTCCCAAAGGGCTTTACACAACCACAACAGCAACAGTTCATGACCCACCTCAAGCTCTTTAAGAAGACACAGAAAACACAAAAAATAGCAGGATGTAAAGGAAATAAATAGAGGCTACCTCAGGAGAGGTCACCCGAAGACAGACAGCGGGGAGTGCAGTAGAAGTCGTGGGTGGATAAAACAGACGATGTTTAACATTGTTTTCTTGTCTTAAAAAATGGTTCCAATAAACAGTCCAATGAGATGAGATGTGTTGGAGTGAAAATGTCCACTCCAAAGGAGTTCAAGTCAAAGGGCTCAGGTAATACAAGTAATACATCAAATAATTATACAGTATATTACAGTATCTAGCTCTTTGTCCTGTTTTGTGTCATTGTTCATCTTCCTAAAGCTGGCTCAGTAATGCTACTGTGGGCACTGGAATCAAGCATCATAATGATTGTTTACTGTTTCTTCTTCTTCCCCTTATTCTCCTCCTTCTTTTCCTTGATATTACCTTTCACCAAGTTCTTATGCTCAAAAGCATATGAAACACGGCACACTTCCCTGACTTGCACTCAGAGAGACTACAATATTTTAAACTTCCAAAATCTTTTTTTTGGCCATGACAAAATTCTTTGACATATTTTACATTTTGTTAATATAGTTTTTATGTTGGTTGGTCCACAGTTTGGCCAAAACAAATGATGAATTAGCTGCTAATCCATGAAAGATGCAAATCATTGGCATCTTACAATATTGTGAAACAATTGTTTAAAAATTGCAAAAAAATTGCTTTTTTTAATTTAACTTAATGTTTTCATCAAAGTGAATGTTCAATTGGCAGCCTGTACAAGAAGAGCAGAAAGAAAAACCTCATCCAATAGATCCATTGCATTATTTAATAAAATCCCGCCCCCTGACTCTGCCATTTGATGGGAACTTTCGAATAAACAAACAAAGATTCTATTTACTCTCCGTTTCAACATTCCTGATAACTATTTTTGATGCATTTCCTTCCTAATAAAACATTTGAAAAGCTATTTTTAAATGTATTTCAAGTCATGCAATGTTTACAGTCATGGTAACTTGCTAGAAGTCTTTCATCGCCTCTCTTGACGCATTGTTGCATTCCTTGACAAGTTACCGCCACCTGTACATCTGTGGAATCGTGTGCAACCACCAGCGTGCGTGTGTGTGTGCACAAGAACAAACACAATGGGGACGCATTTGTAAAAGCAATATTCCTGGTGGTGGTTAAAATCTACAGGTCACCTTTAGCTGATATCCCATTGGATTGTAGTTTACCATGATCTCCACACCAACACGGGAATATCATGTTTCAACAGGAAACATCCACATTAAGGAAGTAACGGTACCAATTTATGAGTTCTTTAGACTGCAGTGTGAACAAAGCCTCAGAGACAACAGCTTGCACACATACAATCTCTCTAAACGTATGCTCGATCATGCATCTCTGTGTGCTGTCACATACACTTAACAATGCAGCCCATCATTTATTGTAGATTAATCCTTGTTCCATTCAGTGTCGGGACCTGCACTTCACCTTGTTTCATCGTCATTAAGGGGAAGAGATTGAAGCGCACGGGAGTGTGCAGGACGAGCGAGAACAAAAGAGCACGATGGCGAAGAAATATCCCGTAAATGGTGATATTGAGAGGGGAGGCATGCAGGGAAAACTGGGTGAGGTGTAAAAAAAAAAAAAAAACTAATTAACCTTAGACAGATGAAAGCAACAGTGGATAGGACTGGAATATAAAAGACAGACAAAAATGAGATGTTCCAGGTTAGATTTTAACACCTTGGTGTTCAGGTAATACTGCAATATGTGATGTTAAAGTGTAGGTCGCAGCAACGGAACGGACCGGAGGAGGAGAAAAAGCATGCTTTGGATCCAGCTGTGTGACAGAAACAGAGAAACGGGTGGATGGAGAGGTGTAGAGAGATTGAAGCTTTCTCTTTTAATGAACCCTTCAGCATCAGCGCTCCCCACCATGCTGCAGCCCCTAGATGCTGCCCTTGCCGTCAAGACCATGTCCGAGTTGTACAGAGCAGCGGTGACAGCTGTAGCAGAGTCCACTTTGAAGTCCGGAGTGCAGCAACAGGGTAGATAATGACCCCGCCAATCTCCTCCCACCGCCCTGTCTGCTTCCCCTGGCCTCCGTGCCGGCCAGAGATGGAGGCCTAATGAGTATACTTTTCTGAAGAACTTTCACAGAAGGCAAATGCATTAATTCTTGATCCGCTTCCACCCTTCATAGTGCTCAGTCTTCCGAGGGAGCGAGGATGAGTCAGGGTGAGGACGAGTCACTAATGCATGTTTCATATTAAAAAAAACACAGACAGAAGTGGAGGAGACAGGACACAGTAATGGTAAGATGGTAAGAGAGATCTGGATCCTTGTTTAGCGATGTGACAGAAAGCAAGAGAGACAAGGTTGAGAAGCACAAATGACTGCTGGATTTAATGATATCGAGGCGAACAAGCTTCAGTCTCCTTCCCAAAACAGTTACAGGGGCCGGCTGTCCGATATCTGGCGTGATTAATTAATGTTTACCTGCCTAAAATCCCAACCCAGGTGCCGCCCAAGGAAAGAAGTTGAATGCTTCTTCATTTAAGCTGTCAGGGTTACAAAGAGGAGCGGCAATCCAAATCAGCTCTGCCAAGGACAGCTGCTTCATCACAATTATAACTAAGTGTCTGCCTGCTGCATCCATACCTGCGGCACTTCAAACAGGTCGAGGCTAATCAATGTGTAGCTCTTCCCGCCGGCGGCAGCGGCCTCACTTTACTCCAGAAGATGGTTCGTGTTAACTAAAGTTCCCGTCGTTGTTCCATTAGCGGGATCAAGTTTAATATGGCAAACTGGAACCCTCACGGTGAAATGATTCCTCATAAGAAAAGCTCCGGGGAGATGCGTGAAAAGAGAGAAATCAAGTTATTGGTGTCAGAGTTGCGTTGAAATGATGACGGATAATAGCAATTTTTGTAGGTTTAGACTGAGCTCATTTTTTCTCCCATTTGAGGAAAAACACAATTACTGCCTCCACCACAGAGACAACAATCATTTCATGCTTGATACGCACTTTTAACTGTCTGGCATGTTAGCATATCGTCAAACAACAGGTTTATCCACGTTATCCTGTCGCTTATTTCCACATATTTGAGTCTGTTTTATCTGTGGGAGTTTTTTTTTTCTGTACATCGGATGATGAATGGTCTGCTGTTGCCCTGAGAGATCTTTACCTGCAAGACACTGTATATCACATCAAAAGCAAACAAAAAACAAACGTGCTATCAACTCTACCAGGAATTGTACCGCAGGGTCCATACATCAAGCTATTTTAAGGCACGCACATTTCAGGCAGAACAAATAAAACTGAGCCCTGAGGGAGGAACCACTATGAAATGTCTCAAAACAGCAGCTGCTTTTATTAGAGTCATCTCACAGTACCCATTGTCTATCGCCTGCCCAGCATAAATTAGCAATAGCTATTGCTTTTACATGAATTGGAAGGTTGTGGTCTTTTGTATGAGATAAAAACTGAAACAACACCGCTTAGTCAGTGGCCCCAGGCTTCAAACTATGATGCACTAGGTAGCCCTTTAGTGCATTTGTGGATGTGTCAGGGACAACCTGTCAGTCTCCACTCGTTACATGCATAGTGTCAAAATAATCTTCCGTATTCACAGGAAGTTAGGTTTTTGCAACAAAACTCCTAAAGAGTTGGGGTTTAGAAGAGCGTGGTTGGCATTAGACTTCGTTCTCGACTACCGATCGTGAGTCACATGACTAACCACAGTAACAATTCACATACGACTCGTGTGAAAAAATGTCAACTTTAACTTCCAGTTTCACGCGGTAAAAGAACATAATAGGTCTCCTGGATGAAAGTCCTCTGTTTGTTAGGCTCATCCACCTCCTCTGCTGCCCACCCTGTGTGCACTATCTCGCTCTTTTAACTACTTCAGATGCTCTTAGCGCGTCATAAGGACACAGGTGTGTTTTCATCGAACTTAGTTGCGAGACCGATGCGTCGCATACGCACACTGAAGAGTGCCTCCATGCGTCTGTCGAGTGGCACTGACCAAGTGTCACTAAGAATGGGTTGGTTCTGCAGATCTGGGATGTTGTTTCCGGACAGTCATGTTGCTGTTGAGTTTTCCAAATGTACATTTTCCAGATGTTACAGCCATGCAGTTATACAAACAGGAGTAAAAACAACATTTTCCTAATGACAGGTCAATTCCCCTTCTAGTCCCCAATTGGCATGCAGGACATTGGAGAGCCTTGCAATTCCGCTAGTCAAAGTTAATTTTATACATCTAAGATTAAAGTATGAGAATGAGGCAGCATCTCTTTCACACTGAAATGTATGGGGAGCAATATTTGTTTACACAATGCATACAAATAATACTGTGACGGTAAATATAGATACTGTGACGGCCCTCCTGTTTGGCGTCCTGCAGGAGTCTGGATGCGTCGTCAGAGCAGCTGACTGCACCTGAGAGGTGGGAGTGGCAAAAGGCTCACAGGGGCTGCTCTCCCAGGCTGAGCTCAGCCTCAACATCTCCCCGTGACCTCCACAGCTTTGTGGTTTCATTTGGGTTTACAGTACATTACACGGCACTCACACACGTACTTTAATTCATCCATAAATGCCACTGACTCCTTCCGTTTCTCCACAGCCCATTATATTTTTCCCTAAGCTAATTTGGCTTTTAAATCTGAGGTCTTCTCAACTTTAACATCCTGATTTTGGTGCACATTATTTTTTGTCTGGTTTTATTTGGTAATACTTATCTCTCCTGTTGTTTCAGCTCCCATCTCGGTGTGTTCCCCGTCTCCAACATTGTCCACACCTGTCCTCAATTACTTACCTGCCCCAGATTTTGCTACTTGCCCACCTCATTTATTTACTGCCTTGTTTTCCCTGTTTGTCTGCCAGATTGTCCTTTGTTCATCTCTGTGTGTTCAACTCCTGCCTTCCCAGTGTTAGTTTCTATATTTTTGGGATCTCTGCCTTCTCCTTGCCTGGTTTTGTTTGCTGCTCTTGGACTCATTACCTGTGTATGACCACCTGCTTCTCAGTAAAGACTTTGTTAATTGAGCTCGCATCATGTCCTTTGTCGATCTCTTCGCCTGAGTCTCAGTAACACCCAGAATGGTTACATCAACATCTAATAACCACACAAACCTATTTAAAGAGAGGTGGAAAACTAAACTAAGACTGTGCGGCCATACTAGCAGCTCTGACACGTTTAGAGGATATCATGATGCCAATGGGAATGTCGAGGGAATGTTTTGCAGGTACAGGACAATGTCACTAAAAATTCTTCCTCAGGGGAATATAGATTTTTCTGCTATGGAATGGCAGTCCATCCAATAGTTATTGAGACATATCAATCAAAACCACAAATGTCAACCAAATTGTGCTACAGGTGGAGAAGTCAATAGATCACCAAGGCATTCAGAGTCATCCTCTTTTCTCCGTGAATATCTGCACCAAAATATAAAAATGTCAACCTCATGGTGGTGGTAGATGAAAAGGCAGGGGGGGGGGGGGGGGGGGTCACCAAAGTCAGAATGTGTCATCTTCTAGGGACCATGAATGTCTCTGCCAAATTTCACGGCAATCCTTCAAATAGCTATTGACATATTTCCGTCTGGACCAGAGTCGTGGATTGATTGAACGACAGACGGACATTACCGTCCCTAGAGACGTGCTGCCAGATACCGAGTGAAAATCAAATTACACATGAGGTTATAGTATGTCAACCAGAGGACCCTGCTTTAAGCGCCTGCACCGGCAGCCATTCACCTCTCTAGAGTGTCCTTGAGCAAGATGCTCCATTGCCACCAGCCCAAGCTGAACCTGCACTCTCACCTCCCTTTGGAACTATATGGTGAAAAGAGAATTTCCGAAAGGGGATCAATGAAGGATCACATTGTTATTATCATCCTCACACATTCCCTGAACACAAAGATACTGCAGCACAGCCCAAGGGAATCAAGAAAGTGTTTTTTAAAGGATGTGCGGCAGCTCCACAACCATCCCCAGCAGCAGGCTTTCTTCCTTATCAGTATTTTAATTTGTCGATCTGCAATTGGACAGACGGCAAATGCTCCCCTCAACGACTGGAGCCGAAACCCTCTGGAAAGCCTTCTGCTCCAGTGTCTCCACACTGCTCAACATATGTGCCAATAGATCAAGCACCTGTTTCTGCCCGTCACATCTGCGCTCGAACCTCTTCGGCTCTTATCTGGCCGACAGTTACAGATGACCATGCATCCGGGGCCCGATGCAGATGATGAATGAGCGAGTCCGCCGTGTGTGTTACTTTCTCTCCCTTCCAGTCTTTAGATGAGCAGTGTGGGGAGTTATTAAACCGCAGCATCTCTACAGCCTGTCCAATGGTTGAGAACACTCTGCTCTCATTAAATAAACCGAGGAGCATCACAGACGTTTCCCCACTCTCGCTTCATTTCCTACACTTTCTTCATCTTGCACTCGTCTTTGTCATAGTTTTCATGTTCTCTTTTCATTAGCCCCGAAATCCGTGAAGTGAGGGGCTGGGTTTGGGATCTTCAGAGCTGGCACAGCACCACTTTGCTGTCTTTACAAGAACTCAGAGAGAAGAGCGCATGGAGAAACATTTACTCATTCTGTTTGCTGCAAAGGGGATGGGCTCCCTGCTCTTGTTCCCTTTGATTGTAATCGTATCTAGGCCAACACAAGACACTGGAGACTTCTTTCCCTCAATCTTAGTTTGGAAGGATAAACAGGAGATGGGGCTCAACGGTATAGAATGTTTTTGCCTTTTAGCTAATTTTGCTGCTATGCATCCAACAAAAACTTCACACGGATAAAAGTAGTTCCATTGTTATTTTGTCGTAGCTGTAAGGGTGTAATGTTTTAAAGCAGTCTGCTCTTACTTAGGCTTCCCAAAAAGCTTTCTTTAAATAAGTGGTGTTATTCTAATAACGCCAATGGCACAAAAGCTCATGAAGGAATTGAAACGTACATCTCGATGCACCCTGTTTACACAGTAAAAGCTCATCTCTTGATGCTCCGTGAACAATCAAAGTTAGGAGGGACGTACAGCAGGTCTCCCATTTTCACACAGGGAGACACAGCTTTGAAATAGCTTTCAGCAGGGCACATTGTTTTGCAGAATTCCGCCATAGTATATTTGATTCAATTTGTTTGCTCTTTTTGTGTATTTTTATGAAATCAAAAACCAGAGCAGTGTGAAATGAAAGTATGAATTATTCATAAATATACACTTAAGGATCACAAAAAGGCTTTCCGTGGCTGGGGGCCTGTGTAGTCAGTAGACTCGCCGTTCCTACTCTCGCTATCATTAGAGACTGTTCATCTGACACTCTGCTCCATAGCGGTTTGTTTTTCATGTCAGGTTTCTCTCAAAGCCTCAGAAGTCGAAATATTTTCAACATTGCTGTGCTCGGTGTCAGCACAGAAGCTGCCACAGCATGTATCAGCACGGCTGCTGGTGCATTTAAGCTATATTGAGAGCTCGGAGACTTTGCACATATATATATATAATAAACAAGCGGCTCCTTCCTCCTCTCTGCACTGAAGTCATTTAAAAAGTAATGAGGAGAAGATGCATGCAAGTCAAGCGAGCATGATCACTGTAGCGCGGTTCCATCGTGCATGTCTCTCTTTTCCCTCCTGTTGAGGGAGTGTCTTCATGAGTGCCATCCCGGTGACATGGAGCGTTATGAGACATAGCTGTTCATCACATTTACCCTACTTAACATCAGCAAAGACATAAATTATATAACATTCTAAAGAGCTCACAATGACATAATATAATCCAGCGTCATATTAAAATCCTTTAAAGAAACAGTACACACTTTTGATGACGTCAATATGACAGTTGTGATTAAAACATTTGATAGTTTTTCATCTTACCAGCTATCAAATCAATTTAGTTTCTTGAAATACACTTATTCAGAGAGTTAACTGCAGGAATCAGTAATAGTGACACTGGAACGTGGGGTTGTTTATTTTATCTGAGGTTTGGTAATATAAATTAAAGTAAAGACACATGAATATGATCTGTAAATTACCCGGATGTGAATTAGGATTTACATATTTCCCTTGCCTTGTTTACTTCTTATTATGTCAATTCACATGACATGTGTCGTGTGTTTATGCTGATATGAGGTTTTAAAGGCTACATCATTTGGTTTTTTTTTTGGGGGGGGGGGGGGGGGTTCTTCTTTGTGTGTGTTAGTTTTGATTGTTAAAGGACAACAAAGAGTCAACAGCCACACTAGTGGCTCTGTGTTAGATATAGCGGTGCTTTGAGAACAATGCTACTGTTAGCATGCTCACATGGTCACTGGCAATGTTAACATGTGGATGCTCAGCAGGAATAGGGTTAATCAGGTTCACTATGTTAGTTTAGTGTGTTAGCGTGCTAACATTTGCACTACACAACGTGTTAGTTTGCTGAAAAAGGAGAGAGAGGAATCAAAAGACAAAAGAACAAAAATACCAAAACAAAAGTTGCCCAACGATGCAGAGGATTGTTGAACTTCAGTGATTACACAAGTGTTGCATGTCTGACTATCAATTGATCCACAATGTTTGCAAATACTGTTAGATTCTTATTCTACTGCAAAATTTCCAAATGTGTCCCACGGTGCAGCTGAAACATGCTACACTGCTCACAAACTCAATAACCTTGTGAGTCACAGTCCTCTGAAATAACGGCAGAAGAAGAAAAAGCAAAGTTAAAAGCTGGGAAGTCGTTTAGATGCATTTTAGAGCGCATTGAGGCAGTCGAGTTGTGAGGGCTATCATCATCACTGGAATAAAGAGATGAGGCAAACAGCTCAATAACTTATCGACACAATCATTTAATGTCTGTCAGAATACAAACAAGTGTCGCAGCCCCCGGGGGCACGCTCCCTGCAGTGGCCCATGTTAAATGGGATGCTTTGACATTTTCAGTGTCTAAATTTCAAATGCTTTCAGATTGTAGGGGAAAACTTTTATAACTTGTCTTTTATTGATGCTGAAATTATAATACTTTGCTGTTCCCTTTGAATCCTATGGATACAGATATTAACTGATGAGTTGTATCTTTAAGTCCATTGAGTTCAGTCAAACAAGCTAGAAATGGAAAAAACATGAAGTCTATTACAAAAGGAATGCAATTATTCGTAATTATACCTGTCAGCCAATAACAATAGCTGATACTACTTTATCTTGCAGTGGCTATAATCAATATTTCTATAATAACAATGGGTCACAAAATGACTTGGATGTAACAAGGGGGGGGTCGCTCATAGCAACAAACCTGCAGAGATTTATCACTTTCAGAGCTTCAACACAGGTTTCAGCTAATAGCTTTCAAGTCACTTTTTCACTGTTTTGCTTCACTCTCATGTAACTCTCATCCACCCATTTTGAATGTCATCAGCTGATTGTGCGTTCAGTAGTTATCGCTACCATTGTAATGCTTCTGATGGGCCAACCTGCACCTCACAAAGTGAAAGTGAAACTGATCTTTGTGAATTCAGAACAACTTAAGGTTTTGGCAACAAAACTAGTTAGTAGGGTTTCGGAAAACTTCATGAAATTAAATTTTAAAGCCTCTCTAATACAGTGTTGGTTGATTTCGACCTGTGATGACTACAACTTGAGCTGGTGAGTTATACTATCGAGGCATGTTAATCGCAATTGTGCTTTTGAGAGCTGCCTATTTAGTCACAATGTGCTATTCTTACCGTATAAGACCGTTTGAAGAGTTAAAGCAAAATGGTTGCATGAAAGTATTTGAATACAGGATTTAATTGGGACAATTTGATATAATTAGCTTTGCCTCTTGCAGACACAAACTCCTTCAAGTGTTTTAGTTTTTGTTATGTAGCATAGAAGCGGCACCACTGTTATAGTAATGTAGTTTTATAAAAAGACCACTCCTGTGTCAAATAAATGGGAAAAGTTCACACATTTTAATATGATATATTGCCATTGTCACTTCTATATATTGCATTACAATGAAAGCATGTATTTACATATATAGCGTCACAGAGATTCAAGTGTTAAATGTGTCCAATTTATGCTGCAAAAACTCATTGATGAGTAGAATAAATCAAAAGCTCATTATGCACAGAGCACTGAACACCGCACTGAGCTGGGAAATGAGTTGTGCCGTTTGCTCACTTGCTGCATGTACAGTGTAACAATTAGCTGAAAACCCCATCTGCAGTCGGCACACTAACTGCCTCTTTTTCAGACGTAATATGTCCTTGTTTATTCCACCTTGGAGGGGACTTTTCATCAATATTGATGCATTTAAAACTTTAATATCCCACCTAAAAGCCACATCAGTGGAGTGTTTCAGGGAATGAACCTCTGAGTTCCTGCTGCGATGTACAATTGGGGAGAAATGTGTTCTGATGAAGGAAAAAAAAAAAAGGTGAGCAACGGGGACTGTTTCCATGCTGTACCACACAGGAAAGGGTGCGTTTTAGCTCTTTTTATCCACTCACTTCCTCTTCTCACATATTCTCGATTCTTTTCTATGAGAAAAGAAAAGTATCAACAGGTATCGATCGCATTCTGATAAAATACATACAAAGCCAACAGCAAAGCTTTAGATTTCAACTTGACTTGCACAAAACGTAGTTCCGCAACTGCACAACACACCTCATAATGCCTCACATATGTTAAACATTATGCACTGACATAAATTAAATAATGTATATTTTATAAATTGTAAATTCAACTAGCTAACAATCTTCTTCCAACAGGGGCTCTGTTTCAATGTTTTCTTATTAATGATGGTTCCAATAAAAATGTAACATATTGAAAATGATGAATGGTACTGTGAGGTTTTGCTTTCCACTGCAACCCAATAATTAGCCAATTAATCAAGTAAATTTTGTCAAAGCTGAAGACAAAAGAGTCGACAACAAGTTATATTCTCTGTGTTTATCAAGCTAACAGAAGCGCAAAAGCTACAACTGTCCCCACTAACTACTACAGAATGAAGAAAGGCACCCATTGCACAGTATGCACATTAAAACTCTCTTTTACCAGCTTCATAACAGCTTATGTTCATCTAAAACTGTACTTCCTTGGATACTTCCACAAAGACTTTCTGTGCCGCAATGACTTGCAACTTTAATTCAGCCTGAGGGAAGTGAAGAGCCCTGTGTGAAGAGATATCAATGTTTGAATGATGATGCCTGATTGTTGCTGAAGACAGAACATGTAGCCATCATCTTAAGGGATTGTAAGAGCACCTGGCCGCCCACTCTCTTCCCGAGATGCAAGTAAATGACCCTTTTCAACATAAGATGGAGGTGCCCGCTCATTGTAAGCAATTTCGTCGAAAACGCTGCATAGTATTACCAGACAATTGGGTCCGAGCTGAATCCGGGGAAGGTTATCAGGCGAGCCGAAACTCAGCAGTTTCCATTTCCAACATTAATCATTCTGATTATTTCTCAACAAAGAGTTTAGGTTGAAGACGAGGTGGTGTGGTGTGGGGGTCTGCCTCTCATTAGCCACGGAGAAATCATATCTGCTCTGGTGTAAAAGAAAAAAAACAAATCTTTCTTGGTGAACCTGCGTGAACGTCTGGACCGTGAAAATTGAGCAACAACAACGATCCTCCTGCCAAAAGCCCAAATTTGTTCGGTGGCACAACGCAACATTGAGCTGTCCATCTGTTCTCCAACACATCCGGATATTCAAGCTAATCACCATGACTGCTATCATCAGCGCCGGTCATTCGAGAGGGCTGATCTTCCGAACTCCATACATAGGCAGGAACACAAACTGTGTGTTTCATTGGCTGTTATGGACAATGTGTGGACGGGTTGTGGATGGGGTGGAAAGGCTAAAAAAAGAGGAAAAAAATACAGCAGCACCACTGTTTCTCTGGGGTTTAATTATGTCTCCGTTCTCTGTGTTTGTTGGACAAACAGCACAAGCAGATTGGATATTATTGCATTTGTATGAAGGCAAATGAATATGCTCACATTTCAATATTCATGAATTAAGTAAGGCATATTGCATATTGGGGATTTCATCCTTTTATCCACAAGCACATATAATGAATGCTGACAGTATTTACCACAAGGAAAGTTAGAGTCAAGGTTTTGAGATGAGCAAATATGTCTTCTATATGGATGGAAATTAAATGGAAATGTGACTCTGCATTAATTTGAATGTTGAATTTATCTTTGCATGCAGCTATTCATGGAGTTTTTCATTCATATTAAGCCTGGAGGCTGTTTATTGGGAGATTTTGTATTATTAACTTGAAATACAATGTACGAAACTGCAATATTGTATTCGCAAAGTAGATCAGCTGTTCTCTATAATTATGGTTGTATCATGTATAGTGATGTCCTGACATTCTCGTATTGACACCGAAATCTTCATGGAATCATTCAGAATGGGGGAAAAAAAAGACACTGACCTTCGGAGAAATAAACTAATCAGTCACATCTTGCTGTGAGAAAAGCAGATAGACAGTATGGCCCCTACCTCAAATTTCAAAAGGAGTCGGACCATTCAGGTGTCTGGAGAAAAAAAAAAGCTTTGAAAGAGAAAGGGAAAACCTTTCTTGACAGCCTGGGTCTGATTCCCTTTCAAATATCATCTGCTTGACGGCACACATTACGCTATTGTTCCTCCCCTTATCTGTCATTCGAATCAGTCCTTCTGTCAAATTTTAATCCCCCTATCTGTCGCAGGATGGCTAAATGGCTTCCTCCCTGTGGGTTTGATGTCATTCCTGCCCTTTAGAAACAGAACGAAACTTCCAAAACGGAGCCGAAACAGAGAGCGCCACAAAACCGTGATTGTGAGTGCTGCTGACATGTTGGAGGCTAGCCGAGGCCGATCGCCTTTCATCTTTTTTCATTTTCATCACAGGCTCCTGTGTGCTCGCTTTTGTAAAGGCCTCCGTCTGAACACTGGCTACACTGTCCATTTACAACCAGACACAACACTGTCTCACTTTTTGTTAGGAAGCTCATGACAACATTTACTCACGTTCAATAAGATGCTGCTTGAAATCTGTTCATCTTGTTACTCGGTTAGCCAAGATCAGCTGCTATAGCCTGCAAGACTAGTTACGTTTACCACCTGTTTTACCAACTGGCTACACAGTCAATGTAAACTATTTCACAGTTTTTCTCTACTTATCTCACTAGAAATAACACTGGCTACATTGCAAATATACAACTATTACCCACAATACTGTCTATCTTTTTGTGAGGTTATCCATAACAAACCTACTCCTGTTCAATATGGTGCTAAACTATGTTAAGCTACTAGCTAGTTCGAGGAAACTAGGGTTTTCAGCCCTTGTTTTTCTTTATAAATTAAATTTGGAAAGAAAAAAATACATTTTATTTTTGACCTATAAAACTTTTTAGGCTTTTTTTTTTTACTTTTTCTAACATAACACATAATCTACAATGTTCCTATGCATAAAAGGACAGTTCATGTTGTATAAGTCTAACACAAATATAGGACTTTTTTCACATGTAAACATGCGGAAAACATTAATAATTCAAACTGCAATCATACAGGATTTTGTGACGCACTGCTGAGGTGTCCTCATTACCCTCAAAACCCCAAAAAACGATCAAAGAGACATTGTTTGGACTCCAGGTTTTAGGCCTGATGATTTTATTCTGAAAATACCGTCTTCACTAGGCTTATTAAGACCCATATTGGTAAAAAACTGATCATTTTAATGTACTATCAGTGGGAATAATTTGTTGGAACCTCCTCTGCTCAACCAAAAGCAGACTCCAGCAGCCCAGCTGTGTGGCCATTAAGAATCTGGACCTGGATCTGGGTACTGACAGGTGTGAACACTTGTCATGTCTGGTCCCTTGCTGTAGGCTGTATAATTGAATGTTGGCAGGCTGAAGACACGTCCATGAGCTAAGTGACTAGGAGAGCTGGCCTTTCAACCACCCTGTCACTTTGACTTTAATAACACCCGGTATTGAGCTCATTACAGTGTCTCATGTGAACAGAATCTCTAGTTATTACATCTGCACATTTTGCACTACTTCATGAATTTCTGCACACATTATTAGTAGACAAACAAAATATTCTTTTTGTGAAATATTTTTGACTTTTTATGTGGTTCAGTTATTGTGACTAATTATAAAAACGTGTATTTGTTACCGCCGTTACCATGGGTTTTGTATAGCCTAACTGTAAGACGTATAATACTCTTTTAAAATCATTTTCATTTCTCTTGTGTTTAACAAAAGAAAACAAGTAATTAACACTGTTGCTTTGGTACAATACTGGTTTAGTTACTGCACCCACATGTAGTTTCATACATATTTGAGTGTGTTGCACTTAAGAGGTATCATTTTGCATAACAAAACTGGCTCCTAGGCCTAATTCTAGGCTGTCATTTCAGTTTGAATTCAAAACCCATTAAATCGATGCCTTATTGTGTGTTAGTTGATGGTAAATGAAATGATACAATTTCAAGTCAGCTGGATGTAGGAAAAAAATTGTATCATTTGATCGTCATTGGGATTTATGTATCCATTTTAAATCTTTAAGCTGCCGCATGTATTTGTTTTTGTCAGGCCATTGTCATTTTTCATTTTCATATTTGTTGGGATGTTATTTTCTACTTTTCTCCAACTGTGACCTGTTTTGGCAGGTGCAATCAGCATATGTTATCCTTCCATCTGGTGCTGGATAATATCACTGCAATATTGCCTTTCCCTCAGTGACTGCAAGTCATCAGTGTCGTGTAGAAACCTTTCCCTCTGTAGAAAGTTAACTTTTTCATTGAAAAAAAAAAAGATTGATTTACCCCATCAATCGCTTGGCTCAGCTCCAACATTATGGAACCTTTTCTGCGCACAGGAGATAATGTCAGCTGTCAAATGCAGTAAAAAGAAAACAAACTGCCAACATTTTGAGATCCCGGGTTTTTTGCAGGACACCAGCGATGATGACTGGGGCTGTTTGTAATCCTCCACAGTGAACCTTTCAAGCCATTATTCATCAGCGCAGTTCTGTGGCTTGAAAGAAATTATTAACTCTGCTCTCAGAGAAATTAATGTGTCTTACTCGGAAATGCTAAGCCACGAGAAAAGTATTATATAAAAATCACACTTTAATCCTCTTCACTGATGTAATCAGCCAAATGGCACACATCTGAAATCTGAGGCTGGAATTGGGCTCTCTCCAAAGTACATTCAATGCTCTGGACTTTTCCTCTGATGCCAGCCAGGCAGCTGTGTGTTCTGTCCGTTGTGCCAGATGCTCTGAGCTCAGCACATAGTGGCCGAGGATAGCGCTGGATATGGGGCATTGATTAGGAGTAAGCACGTTGCAACATACTACAGACACTTTGCCGGATTTAGATTTAATAAGGTTTTTTTCCCTTGCGGAAAGTTGTTAGATTTGCTCCCTTTGGCCCTTTTCAGTGTCATGAAGCTGGGCTGCCCATGGCCTCTGGCAAGCCTGAATGTCTCTTCAGCTTGAAAACCAAAATGAACATGGAATGTTCATAATGAAGCTGTTATCATCAAGCGCACTGTATGACTCCACTGCAGATGTCATTTTTTATTTTAAGTTGTTCCTATGCCTGTCTGTGTTGGTGGCAAGTGGGAACTGATAGTAATGTAGAATTTTGACTTACTAAGTCATAGTTATAAGATGTTAAGACACGATTATGATATTTTTTGACTTACTGTCATTTTTCTTATATGTACAATAGATCACGAGACAGTAAGACGTTTTTTGGACTTAGTAAGTTAAAATGTTGACATTAATGTTGACAAACTGTTGACTTACTATCCTATCATTTTGAAGAGCTAAAAGTAAAAATAATGTATAAAAACGTTTTAAATTGTAGAAAATATAGACGATCTAATAATTTTGATTTAGTAAATCATTATTTTGACTATTTTTGATTTTGTTTTTGATTTTGTCTCAGCCAGGCTTCCACTTCAATTAGTCATTTTCAGAATTTGGTCTGTACATGAAGGTTGTGAGAGACACAAGGTAAATGCTCAATATATGCTAAATATGAGAGTTATAAAAGCAGTTGGCCCAATTAATTTAAAAACTGCCATCTGTTGCCATTGGTCTGATTAATTATTTGAATGGGCCTAACGACGGTATTAGGTGGTTGTGTCTAAATATCCATAATCTCGTAATCCGCAGTGGCAACTGCTAATGATGGTAAATGCAACGGGTTGTGGATAGGGCAACATGAAGACATGTCAAATTACTTTCTGTCACCATCTTTAAAACACACGTCTTCCAACTGATGGAAAAGACTGTTTACTAGTTGTCATTGTTTACCAAGCTATCGGTATGTTGTCCCGAAGCACAAGCATACCATTTTTCAGATTTTAAGTTATGTGAAAACTCTGCCTATGCAGCACATACCAGCAGTTCACTTTATGAGCATGCCCCAATTTATACAGCTCTTATAAGTTCACTGTATATTACCAAGACTGCCAACTCTTGGCAAGTTGCTCAGCAATTTAATTTAGAAAAAATACATTTCAGACAGGATTATATCAAATGGCACCATGCCTGGATTAGACTGCATTTGACATTTAAGTCAGGAAAGTCTCACACAGAAGTAGACATTATTATTTATTATGTAAAAATGAATTATAGCTTCCACACTATGACTGCAAACAATACACCTCCTATTTGTCATGTTTCCAAAAGGGTGGTTAAATTCTGCTTCATTTTATTTGAGTGACTTTCTTACATTTGTTTTTGCCATTTTTTAGGGTTTTAGAATAGTGTATTTTCCTGCAAACATTATCTTAATACTAAGATGGCAAGTTGACATCCGATGGCACACCTGTATGAGACTTACGTTCAGAGGAACAGTTATTTTTTTGTTTAACAAGTGGCCGTGTTAAAGTGTGACTTAAGTTGAATGTGTCAGTGGTTACTCAGAGCCACACGTAATTGGTTGGCTTAGACAGTTAACACAGAAGAGTATAAAACTGATTAAACATTTACAAGGTTACTTACATGTTCTGTTTAGGTTTTTAACAGCTGCCGAGCAACTACGACGCATTCGGTTGAGAGTCGCCAGTTAACACGGTCGCTCGTCAAACTGAAACACCAGTGGCGTCTAAGGCTACAAGCTATTAAAAGTGTTGACTACCACTAGACTGATAATGTAGTTGTAAGAATTTAGTGATATATATCTAATATATCTTGACACTAGATATTGGGCCACTTACTAATGTATTCTACCCAGGAAAGGAACTATATAGTACCTGCTTTACCCCCTTAGTGCGAGGCTTGTGTTCTTTAAGGGCTTTGTAAAATCTGACAAGATGTCATCAGTACATTACTTTGCATTAACCTCCATTGTCAGCACATCTGTATCCCACTCGACCATCCATAAAAGGTAAGCCTTTTTTAATAAACACCTGGAAGTCAATCAACACTGCACGCTCTGATTTATCAAAGAAAATCACACCCACAACTACCGATCAACATTGCTTTAGTAAATATGTAAATGAACTGTGGAGACTTTGCACCACCACGGCACATATCAATTAGTTTCATTGTCACTGTTATTACATTTGTCATCATGAATTGCACCATATGCTCACAGCGCTTAATTCAAGTTGGGGAGAGATTATGAGCAGATGATTTAGCAATTGCACCGCTCTTCCATAGTGATCTGATACTGGCTGATGTGAAGTGAAATGAAGCCAGACACTGGAATGAGTTGAGGGCACCGTTTCCCTCCCCTCTGATTGACTAAACATTTAGCTGTGATATAATTGGCTTGGTAACAAAGTGACCATGGGGCGTGAATAAATTTGTAACAAGCCCTTTGATCAGACTCAGAGGCACATTGACTTCTCGGGCCTCCCTCGACATGGCGGGCTGTCAGCAATGTTTGGCGAGTTGTGAACGGCAAGAATTTCAACCCAGGCTAAACGATGCGACGGCCCACCAATTAGGTAGACTTGCCTTTCCTTAAATGGGATGTTTTTTCCATTTCCTCTGACAGGGTCATCCCAGATTCAGGTTAGAAAGAACAAAGTGATTTGCGATACAACACAAATACACAAATAGTCTGACTTAACACACCTTAGATCCTCAATTCAGGAGAGAGAAAACTACAGCAAAAAAACGTCTGGAAGAGCGCCGTTGCACAAAGTAGACTGACATAGCATGTAGAAGAATTACAATGTAGAGAAAGAGAAGATAAAGTAGTAACCTGTAACCGTAACCAGGGTTTGTTTTTAATATATTTGATGTGGGGTTTTATACATAACATTTTTCAGCTCCATTTTATCACACAATATCTGAAAAACGAATACACCAACTGATAAAAACCTCAGCAAATATGTCACATTCTTACACCACCGTTCCAGCTGTTGGTGGGCTTGTACCTGAAGTTAAATTATCATTGGCGTCTATCTACCGGGCTCCTACCAAACACAGCTATACTCGGGGGAAATCAGGCATCTCCAAACAGCATGGGTGAAACTCTCAATTGCTGTGGTGGGAAAGGCCCTGTGCTGCCTTCACCGTCTGGCCTGCTTCATCTTGTGCTCCATCAGAGGCTCACCCTCACACACACCCCACCCCCTCGCTCAGCCCTGCGAATCAGCAGATCTGTAACCTGTCTGTGGTGATGAATACAGGGCGTCTGCAGCCGTAGCTGCCACCACTGGCGCCGCAGATGGATGATAGTGGACTGTTAAAGTGCTTCCTGCGCCACAGTGGCCGACATAGTCAAGGCGAGCGGCGATCGCCAATATTCCTGTTTTACTTCTTTCTCCTTTTTAAGTGATGTTTGGGCTGCGAGTGTCATTGGCAAGAGCTGAAACCCGTTCAGAGCCACATCCACGTAATTCACTTTTGTGTGGCGCTATATAAAGTAATTGCATAGCTAATTGCAGGGCTAATTCAGAAGTATTCGGAATTAATTATAAACTCTTCTCCCAGATGATGAAAAAAAATGGCTTCAATTACATACACTTCTAAATTCACCCCTAATCACACCACTTAGCCCCAAGTGAGCAGCCAATGAAGAGCAAATGGATGCAGGCAGCTCATCAGTTTTTGCCACATTATTCAAAAATACCACTCAACTTGTTTTGTTTATGTGTACATACACCCAATGAAATGATGAAACCATTTTCCTTAATGCGCTACGAACATTTTAATGGAATTTGTTTACTAAATAAATCTGCGTTCACTTCTTTATAACGTTGATACTGTGAAAAAAGTGACCTCCTCACTGCTCTAAATCCTATTGTGCAGCCGTGACGGATATTAGACCCCATAATGACCCTGGGGGGGGGGGGGGGGGGGGGATTGAAGCATGAGCATACATTGGAAAGAACATAAACCATTAGATGCGCTGTAACAGTGTTACAATGAACTGCATGGTATCCACAGAGAGCTCTGTTACAGCCATGGAGGCATCCTGCAGAGTTAAGCATGTGCTCCGGCCTGCAAAGACTGGGGCACCAAATCTAAAAATCTGGTCTCTAGCGTAAATATATTCACTTTTATATTTAGCTAATTTGTCTCACATTTCAGAAAGAAACGCATGTAAAAACTACATGCTATATGTTATTGTTATGTTTATATGTGAAACTCGAAATGGTGAATCAAAATCTAAATGTTAAAATAAATATGCAAATAGCTCAAGCTGCTTGTTTTTCCAACCTAATGTTGATGAAACCATGCCTACTTCAGCAGGACGAAAGTATGCCTCAGCTAGCTAGCGCACCTCGCGGTAGCTCAGCCTCAATCTCTGATGCTAGGAGACTCCTTCGCCGGTAGGAGGGCGGTCGGCTGCTCCGGAGACGGACCTTCAGTAAGCGTCTGTAACTTCTATTCATCCAGTGCAAACACAAGCACTAGGGGCCCGATCCATGACCCCCACCATGACTCCCCGCCGGATCAGGAACCTTTCTGTTCTTGTTTGATTAACTGGAAAAATTCATCAAATTCAGCGGACCATACCTCTATTTCTCAAGCTGCTGTAGCTGTCATATTTCACGAGGCCAGTGTGAGTGTGGTTTCCATTGGAACGCATTAGAATAATACATCAAGTGAAAATGCACCCAACTCTTCTGCAACATGGTTATAATAGTGTCCAGCAGAGGCCAGCTATGAGCCACACGTACACACATCTATAGGCGCCACAGAAAATATCATAAAATCATTTATTTTTACGGCATGGGTGGAGAAAATGAAATATCAGAGAACCAGAACCGTATTTGCATATTCCCTGCCACACTCCTATACTCTTGTTTATCGAACAATGTTGACGGGATAGATTTAACTGGCGAAAGCTTATTTGCTTCACAAAAAACTACCTCAGCACAATTTGTGTTACTTCCTTGATGCTGTGTTTTTCTCATCATGGATATGCGATCCTTAAGGATCCTCAAGGAACAGTGTTCGTACATGGATGGGAAAGTGTATTGGAGAGCATGTTATTGTTGGAGGGTCCTGGCCTTCCAGAAGGAAAAGCTGCTCAGGAAGAAAAATGACAAACATTTCCCTCTCGCTGTTTCACACATACAAAGTACGTGATCCTCCAATTTTGAATCTCTAATCAGCAATATCAACAGTGGCATTTGAGAAGCTATTGTTATTGCCCCCTACTGTTGGATCTGGCTCGAGAACAGTTCTTCAGCTTTTGCGATGCGCTATTAACTGCTGAGCACCACAGTAGGTAACGGCACTCATCGGGGACAATTTCTCTAGGGGTCAGTTGTTTTTGGTAAGGAGAGTCATTAGACAGTCAGCTGATATTACAGACAACACTAAGAGGAGCAGCAGCTTGGAGAGAGAAGAGTAGCTGTGAGAAAGAAACTAGTAGCTGAAGAAGGTGGAGAAATTGAGCGTTTTATTTCAGTTCTGTAATTTACTCACACTACAAAATTCTGTCTCAATTTGCCAGAGGGAATGTTTGTTTTTCTGATTTTTCTTTGTGTGAATAAATGCAACAGGCTTCACTTGCTAGATTTAAGGTTCATGGAGTTGTTAGTGATTTGGCAACTTGCGGCACTCCGAGCCAGAAGATACGACATTGCATACATTTATTTAAGCAGAGACCTTCAACTAGATAATCAACAGCTGCTACTAACAAATTGTGTGTGGGCAGGGCTTCACTTTTGTCCATGTTTGGATCTCAGATTTATAGGAATAGTTCAACATTTTGAGAAATATGCTCACATGCTTTCATGCAGATAAGTATGAAGCCGAAGCCAAACAATTAGCTTAGCATAAACAGCTAGCCTGGTCTTTTTATATATGGATTAAACAGACAATTATCTAACTCTCAGCAAAATGTCAAACTATTCCTTAAAGTGGAAGATATGATATCAGCTTTGCCCTTGAGGCTCATAATCCAAACCGTTCCGGTCGAGCTGCCTGGTGTCATTTGGATACTCCGAGGGACTGTAACCTCGCAGCTCTCCGGAGTCACCAATTGCAGGAAAGTCGCTTCAATAGGCAATAATTCATCCATCACATCTATTGAACGCTCTCGGTCACCATGTAGGAGCGGCAGCAATAGCAATATCACTTAAAACTTTTAACACTGACATTCTCGCCTCCCACTGACTTTGGCCTGTAACAGACAAATCTATTATCCTCAGCAATTAAATACTAAAATGCTTTTTTTAGTTGAGTGATTGTGTGTGTATGTGTAAGAGAGAGAGATGTGATTAAGCTTCCATAGCTAAAAATGTTGTATGAAACTAGTTTCCTGCTTTTAAACTTCTTCCTTCAGTTGTTGAAAATGCCATTTTGGGGATTTTATTTGTGCCAGTGTAAACTTGAAAATCTGACAACTGAAAAACTGAATCCAAAACAGTGTTATAGATACCGCCAAACTTCTGCTCAGGGAAGTCTATTTCCCACTACAGCTGCACATTTCACCAAACTAAGCAAAATACCCTGTTTTAAAAGGAAGATCACATCTCATTGGGCCAGCTTAAGTCTATTTGGGAGGTCCATGCATACACTCTACATGACTCCGGGGGGTTGTAGAGATCAGGTGTCTTGAATTTCCAGTGGGTTTGTAGGTTTTCTCGGAGAAAAAAATAAATAAGCACGAGTTTGACACCCAGAAATCTCAGCATGTGGCCGAGTAATCATCGCTATGATTATTCATATCATTCTGCGTTACAAGACTGTAGATGTCTTACTTCTTGCACCCTTGAATATAACACCAGTGCTCAGAAAACTTCCTTCAGTTAAATCAGGAAGCAGCCGGGCTCAGCTGCCTGACCCGTATGAACGTTACCTTGGCAGGCTGACAGAGAAGGAAGACGAGATCCGTCTTGACCTTACCCGACGGTACTCTCGGGAGTTCCATCTTTAGGACATCCTGCTCGCTCTGTTGACAGGCCTCAAAGATCATCCAGTATTTACAGCCGTGTTGACAGTGTATCACCAAGATGAAGGAAAAGTGAGCAAAGAAATCTCTCATATGGAGAGTGGGGATCCACCTAATGAAAGGTATGGGTTTCTATCAAATTGTCCAAATGTAGTTGGGATGTATCAAGACATTTACTAAATTTTTGTTAGTTAGTAGAAGTTCAGCATGTTAAGAAACACGCTTGTTTGATTTCTTTCAGAGAGATAAATGAGAAGTTACCACTCTCATGTCTGTAATGCTAAAGCTGCTTAGCTTATCATGGATAAAACAAATCTACATGACTGTATATTTAGAGTGGCACCATCTCTTGGCAAAACTGCAGCATGTATCATTCCCAAAATATCAAACTATAGGCTAAATGGACACTGTTCGCAACAATGAACTGTTGCGTACAAAGCAAAAAGAGAGAGAGAGAGAGAGAATATAACATCTGTATGAACAGGTATTAGTATTAAACAGATTGTTGATTAAATAACAAAAGAATTTCAGTTTTCCACAAAGCTATATCATGTTGCCAAACTTTTTAAGTATACCATCTGATCATCATTTAAAAACAAACAAATATATATATATATATATATATATAACACATCCAATCTGGGAGGATATTTGAATACTATAAGTAGGGCATCGCAAACGAAGTTCAGTCAGGAAGACTATACTCTTGCATGCCTAAGCCCGTAGTTCATTTGTCATACATCTGCCAATCACTCCTCACGCATGCACACTCGTAATGTCCTTGCTGTTATCGTTTGGGGCTGTCAACCATGATATCAGCTGTTTAGATCAGCTGGTCTCCTCTATCCAATAGCACAATGAAACAATTGCATCGTTAGCCTATCGTCTTGCTGCTGTCTCTTTTTAAATATGACTGTCTCTCTGCCTTCAGTACGTTTATGCTGCTGTTACGCACCCCTCCACCTCCCCATCTCCGCCAAATATTCACAGCTTCATCAACTCATCATTCCATCAGCGTCATCAGCCACCACCACCAGTGTGTGGACTCTACGGGGGGATTTATCTTGCTGCTGCTCAGGGCAGACGCCCCTCGATTACAAATCTCCCTGTAGAGTCCAAGCGCCAAAGACTCTGTCAAGACTTTATCATCACATATCATCTGTTCCCAATAAACAATTATCTTTTCTTTATCTCGCTTGTCTCTCCTGATTGAACTAGTGCTAACCTCTCAGTTTATTGAGGTAAAAAGTAAGGAATATGAAACACATGTTTATCAGAGATACGTTGAACAGACATCCCTCTAGAAATGATCACTCTCATTCTAAAGTACATCAAAAGCACGCATTGAATCAAATCAGCAGAGGGAGAGCTCCAGCCTGAATGATTGGCAGCCGAGTCAAAAATCGATTATTGTTGAAATCTTGGCAGTCGGGCAGTTGCTCTAATAAAGCCAAGGTCAGAATCACTGTGCTTTGTTTAAAATTTTGGATGTATTTACAAACACCAAAATTGTACCCCTTGAATTTAAACTCTATGTCAAGTGAAATCTGTATGACGTCATTCTATGCATCGTGACTTGAATTGCTACTGTCAGGACTAAGTGAAGTTTTAAAGAATCTGCTGCATTTCTTCTACTTTTGCATGCTGTATTCTAACTGTGTTTCTGTTCAGAAAACTTGGCCAATAAGGCTATATTATTCAGGTATGGTTTCCATGTTTGTTTTCTGAATTTCTGTCAGCAGTCATTAGTCTTCTTTTGTTCTCCTCCCCTGATCCCCCGGAGCAAAGAGCGTGTGACTCATGGAGCACACAAAGGCCACCGGCAAAGTAAATATCCACTCTTACGTACTGCCAGATCATTTTATTTGAAACATGGCTGTGTTGACTCGGATGCTCGACACAGTAGGTGAATTTCCGGGCAAAGTACCAGGACTCTGTGGAGAATGTCACCACATTTAGATGCAGCCATATTGTGTGCTTTTATACTTTAAGCCACTAATGTTGGTTATTAGAATTTGCAAAAGGTCATGAAGTAGCGCAATCAGTGTTGGCATTTTTCTTTTTGCATAACTATATATACAGACAAACAATACAGGCCTTTTTTTTTTTTCCTGGCAGACATTTTGACTGTGCAGGAAAAGCACAACTGTAATTGATAACACTAAAATGCCTTTAATTTAGGGGTTTCAGAGCTATGATAGTCAATGCCAGCATTTAAAACGGCAAAAATAATTCAATGAAATAGCAGTGGTCAGTGGGGTAAATCATTATCAACAATATCATTGTTACAAAAAGGATTTCTATGACTGTTTACTGATCTGCCACCTGGGTTAAGTTTAAGCACAAAAACCAGGGTGATCAGGGGAAGTGACCACCCATACATATGAACTCCAACAGGATAACGATTAATCCTAGGGATCAAGAGATCAATTATTCAAAAAAATACAGGACGCAGGTTTACTGCAAATGTCTCCTCTCTGAACTGGTATTGAAATTGAGGGATGCTCTGTTTACAGGGGCATACAAATAATAAACCTAATAGGCTGTATTTACATGTCAAAACACAATGTCGCAACTGTTAAAAACTTTTGACCAATACAGATAACAGATCATGAATAAGGACAAATATGTCAAATAAAACAGGCACGTTGAGCTGGAGGTGTTGAAAATCAGCAGATTTGACATTTCCCAAATTACATTTAAAAGTGTGCACACCCCATTGTGTGCTGCTTATGAATACTCACTGCATGTTTTTAAAGTCCGCTATTAAAGACCCAATAGTTCTAACGATAAAGTACGTCATTCATTCATTTTGAGCTCATCTCCACTTCATATTCACTTAAGCAGGTTGTCAAACTCAATCTAATTCAAATGGCAACACAGTCTTTGGCTGTTTGCCTGCTTTTGCTGAAGGGCAAATGAAGCCTGTCACGGCCGGTGAGATGCACCTCGTACCTGTGTGACTTCATAAGAAAAAAAATTGCTCTAAATTAGTCATGTTTACAAATCAAGGGCTGTCAAGGTGATTAATTACCACCTCCATTCCCAGATAATATCATGTGACATCTGCCCTCTCCCTTCCTCTGAAGTGGTGGCAGAGATCACTCGTCCTCTTGATTAATTAAAAGAGACCCATGGGTTAACATTTGCAAGCAAACCTTTACAGCCAGGCTGCTTAATACTTAAACCTGCCCTTGAAACACATACACACACACACACAAGTCCAGGGAGAATGCAGAAGAAGACAGGGGAAAGATGCAGGGGTGAGGTGTTATGTCAGATCTGACAAGCTGACTCCAGGAGCTGCATTAGAGGCAGACAGGACACGCCGGCTAATATTATCACTTTGATCTTCTCGTCCCTGAGGTTTGCATAGCGCACAGAGAAAGGTAAGATAATGACTTCCTCTGTGAAGGCTAAAAATAAAAGATGAGAGGATGCAATCAGAAATGGCTCGTCCCTTTCAATTGCAATAACATCACTTCACTTCTTGGGATCTTTGCATTTATTTGTTTTTCAGCGTTGCCTATTTTTACTCTTGTAGTTAACGCAAGTGGAAAGTAAGTTCACTCAAGTATTGTATGGTACCAATTATTCTTGGGTATTTCCATCTCATTCTACCTTATTCATGCATTATTTCACCCCTAGATTTAACAAGACAGCTTTCATTATCCATACTTAATAATCGCTACATGAAAAAAAATCTTCATCTTGCTGAAGTCATTTCTGTGTTTAAGTCCTGAAAACCCAATTTCTTGTCAAATAGTGAAAAAAAAACACTGCAGTAGAAACATAAATAAAGTTGCATTCTGCGCCTTAAGTTGCTTACAATATGCAAGTTAAGAATAAGAAAATATGATAACGGCCCTCTTTCCCTACACCAAAAGTTAAAAAAAGCCCTTGATTTACTGACCCCTGACTCTTACGTTAGCTTTGTTGCACCTGTTAGGGTGAAACCAACTACACCATTAGCATTTTAGTAATTTCCAGGATAGCTGTGCCCATCGTAAACCAGAACTGAAAACGTGTGTATGTGCAGGATCATTAAAATATAATTAATAGTAATCCAATTAGATGTAAATATGGTAATACAACATTCTAAAGAGACAATTCTGCAAGAAAATCTCTTTTTATATTTGGAACGCAGAACTTTTACTTCTAGTTTTACATAAGAATCTGAACACTTATTCCATCACTGCTTAAAAGTATCATTTATAAAGTTATTTCAAGCATGCATGTGCAGAGAATTCTTGGAGAAGTAAGTTGAGGCATGTGTACACACCTCCCAACTGTAGGCAGGTATTATCCACCGGGGGCTGTTGAACAAGCCAGCAGTTCATGTGAACTTCAATGATATATTCCTAAAACCCTAGATTTACCAAGAACGCTGCATCACTCACCACCCCCACTTTGGTCCTGATATTAAAAATACAATTACCATATTTCATCACTTCTGACAAGCCTATGAAAGCGCTGATAAACCATGACTGCATTATTATTTCCGCTCTGACAAGCAGTCTAATATATTTTACAGCAGTGAATTCCATTTCATATGTCATGACACACTGCATCGCATTCTGGTGCCTCTAAACACAGCCTCAAATCTCAAGCAAGCTTTCTATGTAATTCAATCACAGACATGAATGCTTGCTTTTCATGAAGCACACTATGAGTTTCTAATAAATGATGATCCCCTGTTAAATGCACAAGCCAAAGCCCGATGTTCGTCTTTCCGACCATTTTTCCGTTGGCAAAGTTTGTGTGTACAGAGCAATTTAAAAACTAAAAAGCCCACTAATGTGTGTCATGTATAATGGCCAATATGGCCTCTGTGGGATTTTGAAATAATATTGTTCTTTGCTCACAGGATTAAAGCGTAGTCACAGCTTTGAATACAAACCATTTGCACATCTTAAAATGTAATTAGTCATTAAGATATTTTCCCCGTGTTGCTGTCTCAGCCTTTTGTATGAGGAGGCAGTCTGTTCTATCCTGATAGCAGCTTCAGTTTGATGAAGAATACCGTTCTCATTAAACACTTTGATGTTTCACATCACCACAACTGAAGTAGTTTAGCTGCAGGAGCAGTTCCCTTTATTTACATGGAAACACATGGTGCTCCAATTAAATGATTTCAGTTGTGTTTTTGTACCGAGCCCATTATGATTTTTATGACAAATTGTAGCGAGTTGTTTCTACTAAAATCACAATGCAGATTGTGCCAATGCGTAAACTGTGTCATGCTGCTATTTAGTTTTGATCTCGGGCCTGTTCAGACCTGGCATTTACACACGTCTTGGGCTGATTCTGATGATCACTTGGTGGTACCAACTGGCCGTAGTTCAGTTTTACATCCACGCGTTCTGTTTGTTTCTGTTGGAACAAAAACTAAATCACTCCTATCCAAACACACACACACACACACACACACACACACACACACACACACACACACACTGCTGGAAGTGTTGAAATCTTATACAAAATAAATCTGCTAGACTTTTGATAAAGAATGGTTTATAGACAATATTCATATTATATTATTCACTTACTTTGTTGTATTAAAGTTAAATTTCATTCTTATTTTATTTAATAATCTAGCTTTTATTCATTTTCATCATTATTATTGTTTTATTGCCATTGGTCTCAGAATGTTAATATTGTTTAATTAGGGAATTGTTAAATTATTTTCTGTGATTTTCAACATCGTCTTATTTTAGGCTCGTCAGTCATCTTTGTTGCACTTTGAACTGCATTTACCTGTATGATGAATGATTGATTTATTGAGAGATTGATTGATGCACAGAAAATACTAAATAGCTGTTAATTACCAGTGTAAAAATATATACGTAGAAAAAGAAATTATCCAGGGGCAATTAAAAACTAAGTTGCAAGATAAAGTGAGCTAGGCGCTACAATATGTTTTCATCCTTTGACAACAAGAGATTAAATTGGAATTACATCTGATCCATGCCGTCTTATGTCAAATCATGTTTAGAAATCATTCAGAGGATCATTCTAGCTTGAGGACCACTTCACCACCACATGACGCTTCTTTAGTCTGATTGTAACAATCAAGCTGCTCTGGCTACCTGAGTTCTGAGAGACTCTTAAGACGGGCTGATGTTACACGATGAGGAGGAATGTGATCGTACGCCGAACACTTGTGACGTCAAGCATGTGATATACTGCACAGCCATTATTGTGTGTGTAGCACTTTCAGAGGTTTAAATTATCAGATTCCATCACAAGTGTTTCTGATAATGAGCAGAAAGGATTTGACACACCATCTGGCAAAAGTGTTCCTCGGAAAAACATCAGAAATATGTGAATAAGCTGATTTTGATAATACATCCTGAATGTTCTATGGCAGTAAAAGTAGAGAAAATTAAAAGGACTTTTGCTGAGTTGTGGAAAACGTAAAATCAACAATATAAAAGTCTTTAGAAAGCAGCCACAGTGGAGCTAAATGTTTGTGTCAATAATTGATTGTGTACACCCAGCACAGTGCTAATCAATATAACGTTCTCTCAAGGCTTGCTGTGTCAGGTAACTGATGACTGACCTGCTTTCCCAAAGCAAATTACAAACTCGTATTCATTATTAATCAACTGATTTAATTTATTCTCAGTCTTTGGGCTTCTGGTGCATCCTTTTCCAGGTTTAAAAAAAATGAACCTGAAAGCATAAAATCGTATGAAGAGGAGTATTTTTTAAATTGATTGTATGTCTTTAAAATCAATTACAGCATGCTGGATTAGAGCCTCATTAACGGGCTGGACTCTGCAGAGTGAGCCAAATTATTATTTCTTGGCACTGACCGTTCCCTTAATTTCTTCCTTAAACAGAAAATTGTCCACTCGAAACTGGACACAGCAAGTTTGGGATTTTTCCACTTACTGACGTTCTGTGCATGAGACTCACATGAGAATGATACTTGGTATCTAAAGAGTTTGGAGGACTGCGTCTTTGTTAATCACCCTTCCAAAACCAAAAACACAAAAAGAAAAGTGTAATAAAATGAACTAAACTGTGTGTTTATCTTCTCTAATGTAAGCTGCAAATATTAGCATGCCCGGCTGATTGACTCTCAACCTACAGCAGTATAATCCATTGTTACTTCCAAAGGATATTAGCTAACTATATTATAATGTGGAGGTACAGGTTACATTTGAAAAAGATAGAACGAGGACTGAAACATCCACCCTGTGGGAGCCAACATGCTAGTATATTAGAGTTTAGAGTGATAGCGGCTCTGTCCTGCTCTTTACCCTCCAGTAAATCCAGTCAAACTTGTGTTAGACAGCGTAATGTTGAGTTATTCCTCATTCTTTTCATAATGAATCAAAATGGAAAGATTAAAGCATAAATCTAACTGCTGTGTTGTTTTTTTCTGCATTACAATTTCAAGCCATCCAAAGGTTATGTTGGAACTAATAACGTTTAAATGGTCAACCTTTTTACAGTACTGTTCTGTATAATAATATAGAGCTACCTAGCCCTAAATGCTCTTTCTTCATTTCTATACCTTTTACAAATGAATCATCAGCTGACTGTGTGTGGCTGTGAGAGAATTAGAATGGAAGGCTTGACTGGCGTAGCAACATAACTGAGGGGGGCTGGGTTTAGCAAACGATCAATTTCCTCTTTAGTCATTTGATTACCAGGCTGCTGTAAAAAAAAACTAGTTTAATGAAACTATTTACGTGGAAAGTCATTTTCAGCGCCTCCCTATAACCTGCCATTGAAATGCTAAAAGCAGAGAACAGCGCTATGTCTGAGAAAACTCGGCCTGCTTCGCTCTCAAGGCAGAGTTTAATGAGACTGACCTTTTTGAGGATGGAGAACCCAACTCATCCTCGGCATATATATATAGCAATGAACTCTGACCTAAAGATTCAGGATGATATCAAAGCTTGTCAGCACTTCCCTCCTCGTCTATGACTCCCCATCTTCAGGAGGCCCTCTATTCGTTTTGACAACAGACTGTGCACATATATTCAGTGTAGTCGGACTCCCAGGAGGGTTTTGGTGGCTTTCAGTGTTAGGCTGCAGTGGCAGATCAATGCAGCATGACTCTCAATACAACACGCCAGCTGAGATGTTGATGTCGGGAGCTGTTTTTCTGCCTTGTTCGAGGTTATACTCAACTACTCACTAAAAGGAAATATTGCATGCTTTGAAACTGAGCCCACATGCATGCACACATTGCGCAATCAAGACGCTGACGTGGGAGTTTCATGTTCCTTGCGTGTGGCAGTTTGCACATGGAATGATGAAGATCACAACCCTCGGACCATTCCGCCTGCAGGTCCCTCACTGCTCGTTCAGATGTCACCGAGTGTGTGAAGAACAAGAGGATGAGTGTGTGCACTGCATAATATAAAAACAATGTAAGAAGAGGTGTGAGTTCTTCCAGGGCAGATTCTGTAGTCAAAAGAACAAGTCATACACAAACACATTCCCCATGGTATGTTGGGATTCATGATACCGTTATACGTATTGTCTCTTGCGCACCATTTCCAGAATCTTTAAACATTTGTCCTATTCTTTGCAATACAGAATATTATTTGCAAGAGAAAAAAACTATTCAGTATTTGTATAGTGTGAGGGTGAAAATAAAAGTTTGGCTACTGAGAAATGGAAAAAGTATTGTTACATCAAATCAAAGGGCAAATATATATATGCTAAATCAAATAGCATTATTCCAAAAGCAATTGTAAGCAAATAAGAACTTACAAACAACTATGAGTCACTAAAACTGCATGTACACTAAATGGTTAAGCATATGTGGACACACCTGTCTCCATACTTTAGTGTTCTTTTGGTCCGGGGTCAGTTGTTATGGTTTAGCTTTGTACTTTTAATTATAATTTTGTCCAATCTGAACATATACAATGATAGTTTTGTCTTCTTAGCTCAACAGAGCACCAAATGTGTACTAGTCCCAAACAAATGCACCATATACTGTACTCCTGTTTGAGGACCATCTGCTAAAAACTGCTGTTGCCAGCTGTTTTAGAACATTAATGAGCTGTTTTTGAAAATGAAACTATGCATTTGTGAGCTGTTTTCTGAGATGTATGTCTTCAGTAGAGAAATATTAACACATCGTTGGTTTTGGTCTTTCTATGGGATTTGTTGACGATGTGAAATGCAGAAAAAAATTAATTTTTAATTAATATACTGTATATCACAGCTGAGCTGACAGTTGGGCTCTGTCACCAGTGAAATGAAGTACAGTAAATTACTGATTTTGTCAGGTGACAATAAGTTAGTTCAGCAAAGGATTCAGTGCCTCCCTGTAGTAGTGGAGCATATTAAAGGCATTGGCTTTGCAATAACTTAAAAAATCACACATTTAAACTTGTGTACGTTACTGAAAGTTATGTTTATTATTGTCCTTTCCAATATCTGTCCTCAGCTAACGATGGTAAAATTCAGCCTGGTATAATGAATTCATTTCATAATGCTGTACTGTATTGTATAATGACAATAAGCTAACCTATGACCACATATTGCATGTTGTGGACCAATTTGTGTCAATATCATGCAATACTCTATTTCTTGTAAGATATAAATGGGACAAAAAAGACATTTAAATGGACATTAACAGGTATCTGGACAGTATTAAAGAAGGCATCTGTGGTGCAGAGATGTGTAGGTGTATGCAGACTTGCTGACCTCAGAATCGTCTCCGTCTATATGACTCAGGGCAGAACAACCTCGCATTTCTTCACTGCACACAGTGTGTAATTGAACTGGACAGCTGAGTGAGGAATGGATCTCTAGAGACCATACTAGCTATAATCAGGAGGTGTCTGGTTCAGATCCCATGTGAAGTGGCGCAGAGTGGCCCAAAGTGAGAGCTATTATCTGACCTCTCTTCTACAGATGCTCCTGAAAACGATGCCTGAAGGCTGAGACTATTACTGTGGGTAAATGCACCATCCTGCTAGTAAAATAATGAATTTTCTCTCACTGGTTCTGACACCTTTATGCACTGCTATTTTTCTGCGAGTGGTGCCAAACAGGACAAGGAGTAGGCGTGTGGTTTTATGTTCTCTTGGACAAGAGGGACACACCGTGGCGGTACTTACAGACCACTGGAGGCAGCTTGATAGAAAAAAGGCAGGCTGGAGTGTGGTGTGATGACACCTCTCAGCCACCAGTCTCTCTGTCTCTCTTTCTCTTTCTTTGTGTTTATATCTCTGGATGTTTTCCCTCCCTGCCTCTGTCTGGGCTCTCACGTTCTTGTTTCATAGTCACAATGTTTTAAAGCCTGTGAGGGAGACAAGAAGACGGGGTGGTGGTGGGGGAAGGAGGGTGCGGGGAGAGTTGCCCTTGGCACGCTGCCGATGGTGGATGTGTGGATCTCAGCTTCGCACCAGCTCTCTCACTTTCCGGTTATTTATTAACTGGTTTCAACTGAAGTCACACAGAATTCAGTTCAGTTCGATAAACAAGTAAGACTAAATCCACTTTTTAGAGTTCTGGTGCCATTTTGTAGTGCACCAGAGTGCCACAAATATACTGAAATAATTTCCTTTACACAAATGAATTTAAAGAGTCAATATGGCAACTTCTTTCCTGCCATTCCAATATTGCAGAGGCGATATGTAGTTAATAGTGTGAACACATGCACAGTGTCGCAACAGGAGAGCGTGCCATTATTTGACCAGAGACAGTCCAACGTGATCCCACAGAAATACTTGGACTGGCCGCAACCTCTTAACAGAGCATTACATGCTGGCAGCATTACGTCATGTGCAAAATGACGTGCCTTGGAAACAATTGAACATTCTTTTTAGGCCACTAAACCACTTAATAAACTTAGAAAAAACATATGGGTTTGGCTAAAAATATATATGTAAACTAAGTAAAATACGTAAACATGTCACTAACTTCACAATACCTCAAAAAGGCTTGGGCACTGACACTGGTCTCCTGGTTAGAAGTCTTTTGAACTGTTCTTAGCTTTTACTTTGTCACACTATTTATTAATCGCACTCCCATTTTGTCTTGTACAGGAGTGCCACGTATATATTTAAATCGTTTTTTCACATTAACCTATGAATCTAAAGACTCAATATGGCAATTTCCTTCCAGAATATGTAGACCACAGTGCCAGGAGACCAGAGACAAGAGACGGCTGCATTTTTCTTTCTGCTTTGCATTCTCTTTGGAAGACGGAGAGGTTGGGGAAGTATTAACTGCAGAGACCTCAAGTTGTGACTCGAATAATGACATGAGCACATCTGACAAATAGACACATGCGGCTGGTGTATTAAGATTCATAAAGCACACATATCTTCTCAATGTAAACTTTTGTAAAGTCTGGGAGGAGGGGGGGGGATTTTGGATCCATGAAATACGCGTATCGGTGTTGAATGATGGTTGTTGATGGTTACCTAACTTGGTGACACTGATGGTGAGGAAGGTTTGTTGATTTTACAAAAAAAAAGGTACACAAGGCTTTTCCCAAACAACTGAATAGCGTCGTCTGTTTGACCTTCTCTGACTGGGAAACGCCCACATCTTTCAAACTCGACACCCCGAGTTCTTAACGCTGGCTGACAAAAGAGTCTCAAGTCTAGTGTTGTCATCAGGGTTATCTGACTAGCACCCCTTATGACAAGTGAACTGATCTTCACCTGTAAAATGAGTGGTGTGTCCCTTTTAATTATGACTACTAAATCACCACGCCGAGGTGCCTCATTGTGCCTCGAGATATGCATCGAGAATGTCATGCGCTCTATTCTGAGTCCGTCAGTCTGGGTGTTATTAGAACTGTCTTCTCTGAAACAAGGACTGTGATTAGTGTCCAGGCTGCAGAGGAGTAATTCTGCTCCAGAGGGCTCATTTGCTCCTTTTAACACCCACTGTCATTAAACCCCAGTGCCCGGTAAAGCGATTATTCAGCGATAAAGTTTTAATTGTGCCGTTGTCTGTGAAGAAGGTGGCGGGTGGATAATAAGAGGTCCTGGGGAGAGCACACAGAGGCTGCGCGGTGGCGTATCTCTAAGACGAGTGTCACACGAAAGAAGAGACACTTAAGCTAAATTTGTTTTTTTTTGAAGTGAAATTATAATGGAGTTGTCTTTTGTCTTTGCTGCTGTTTGATTTGAAGGAGCTATTTGAGATTTAGGCCTCTTCTTTATTTGACAGTTGGGGCTCAGTTTAAAAGCTGCTGCTGCTGTTTTATATGATTGTGAATTGAAAACGTTGTTTGGGTTTTGGACTGAACAAGTTGTTTAAAATCATCACCTCACTTTCTGACATGATTTATACATTTTGAAAAAAATAAAAATGGACAGATTAATCAATAATAAAAACAATCACACGTTGCAGTTCTAGATGAAACGCTGTACATACAATATATACCAGTGTTGTTAAACTTTCCAATAATACTTTAATATGATACATTGAAAACATAATAACCTTCAACAACATTGTGAGATTCGGCCTCACTCTGATACCCAGCACACAGATAAACCACCAGTATCCTCCTCTCTGAATACTAATTCTCCGTATCCTTTCATGTGAAGACTGGACTGGTCTTCTTCAGCCTGTGACCCAGCAGATATAAATAAGACTTAACAGCTACTCTCAGATTCCCCTTGAACTCGTGTCCTTTGGTGATACTGGTGATGATCCTTACATTCAAATATAGGACACAAAAGTGAGATTTGTTTTATACATTTTAGTTGTGAACTGTTTTCCATTCAGTCAGCCTCCCACTACAACTGCACGGGAGGTAGGGAGCGGCATCTTTCACGATTATCATGGCCAAAAGAATTCATGATCATGATAGATTAGCGATATCTATAGAAACTTCAACTTTGTTTATTGTGTTTTGTTTCTTTTTGGGCAAATTGATTACACTCAAAATACTAGTGTAGGGAGGTGGAGAGAGTATATCCATAACTGTATAAAATAATTTAAGAGGCGCTGGATTATTTACACAATATTATTATGTGTGTTATCAACATGATATCAACATTTCACTTGTAAATATCACCGCCATCATCAATACCGGTATATCGCGACACCCAGTAGTTGAAAACTGTTTGGAAAAGAGCGGGCAATTTCAAAAAGTCAGCCGGGAGAGAAATAAAAACATATTTTTCATAGAATAAGACTTCAGTGAGTTTCTTTGCTCTTCTTTCAACGAAGCTGAACGAGCTGCCAGTAGCTCCTCACAGGACGCTCTGACACAAATGCATTTCTTGAAGCCTTACAAGATGGATTTTATTGTGATTTTATCGCGAGAATCCAGCTACCACGTGAAGTAGCTATTTTTCTGCCTCTCACCGACTTTTTAAAGGGACGAGAATAGCTCCTGCTCTGGCATCGGGACAAACATGCACCCTTGGTGTCTCTCTCTGAAAGATTTGGCATATGTATAATCAGCTTAGAAATAATTTATTGAGCTACCAGTTGGGGTTTGGCATTTTGGCAGTGTAAGCATTGTGTTTTTCGATGTTGACGACAGTTTTACGGTACAATAAACAGCAGGGAAATTGTGTTATAAACCGTCCTACTGGCATAACCCTCTCCATAGATCTCTGATGCTGCAAGTTTTGGCTCAAGCCCACAAGACTTCTTTGCACATCAAAAGACAGACTAGTAAAAAAATAAATAATTAAAAAAGCAAACCTTATTAGTATGCCCAACAGCGGCAACCCAGTATACACACTCTGACATGGCTTTACGCTGCCATGAAAATATTTGTTTTACATTAATAAGCCTCTAATAACGGATTTGTCTGTAGTGTTTTATGTTTTCTCCATTAATTAGGGTTCCTGGTCTCTTGAAGCCATCGTACTTTGTACATTAGGTGGCCACACAATCTTATAAAATGAACAGAGCCAGAAGAAGAAGCCGAGAGAGGAGAGGTCGTTCTTTGTCCTCTCCAGGGTAATTTAGTTTAATGACAGCCCAGTCTTGTAGCATCAGTGGCTCCTGTGTCCTAACCTGTGCTGTGCAATTAAGGTTCATCTTTTTTGGTTGTTACCAAGTGTTGAAACATATTTATTAGAGAGGAAAATGGAAGAAGGGTTTCAACTGATTCATGCTCCCAATAGACTATCCTCACAGCAGGCTATTACAGCAGCAAACTCTTAAGATGGCCAATGCTGTTGTGACTAAAGTCTATTGCTGTTTTGGGAATTATAACTCTTGCATATCAAGAAAAACAAGCAAAACCACTAAGTGAGGAGGTTGGGCTAAATAATTGGCTCAGCAATTTCACTCTCGCCGTATTCAATTTATTATATTGCCCAAATACACAACTTAGCCTTAGTGTTAGCCTCATGGTAGCGCTCGATCTGGGAGCAATGAATGCAAGCCGACTGTATGGCACCTTTTTTCTAATCAAAACGTTTCACTGGATAAATGAAAACTTTGACCTGCCTGTGGTGCTAGATTAAAAGTCAGGAGGTCACCAAAGGATGCATCCTCTGGTGAACCATGAATATCTCCAGCAAATGTAATGGCAATCCATCCATTAGTTGCTGAGATGCTTCAGTCTGGACCAAAGCGGTGGACTGATGTTGCCATCCGTAGAGCAAGAGCTAGCGTTAGCGTCGTTCAAAACAGCTGTATGTGTAACTGTACGTGTCCTATCAGAATCAGAATTAGTTTATTGCCAAGGAGGTTCACATGCAAGGAATTTGACTTGGTGATTTGGTGCAATAAACACAGTGCAAAAGTACAAAGAGATAATGTAAAATAAATACAAGAACATTTACAATAGGATATTAGAATATGTAAAATCATATATCCGTTATTAAAGTGTCTATAATCTAATTTATCTATACAAATAATAGTGCTTGCATTCAAATAAAAAAAGTGCAAAAACAAATACAGTAAACCCGCTGGTTTGATCATCATGCACCTTATGTGGCACATGAGTTGGTTTAGTGGGACATTCTGTCATGGTTGTCTTGTCTCTTATTGCTGTGAATGAGAATGTTTTATTGGCCCTCTTGACTTCTGCTCCCAGAGGTGATGAAGCAATCAGATGTTTGAGAGGAGAAGCTGTTCCGATATCTGCACTGTAATGTGCACCATTCCAATATGTAATGTCCCCATATGAACATGCTGAGACGGACTGATGCATATTGCAGATACTGTCCTGATCTCCTGAAACCTTCCGATTGCTCATTTCACTTCTATCAATATAGCTCCACACCATGCTCTACTCCCTGGAGAAATTAACAGTGATTGATCTCTTGCATCTAATTCCTTTTCTTCCCTTTTTTTGGGTTCCCAATATTCTACATACTAATCATCTAAAATGCAGTTCCACTCCAGTTGTCCCTGCAGGTGAATGAAAACAACCAAGAGCAGTTTAATTTGGGAAATTAATTATCATGCAGACAAGTCTGGCTGCCTCTTGACGTGACAGGGGGAGGGGGGTGTGATAACTTGTAATTGACATTGTGTTGTAGCTTATACTTCCAGGTAAGGGGTAAATTCAAGTGGGCAGTCTGGTCTCCATGCAGGCCCCGCTAGTATTTACGAAGTATTTAGCGTGTTAAAATGAGGCTTGTGAGGTTTGTGTTGGCGCTACAGGTCCTTTTGGTTGAAAAATCGACCCTCTTGTTAAACATGCACTTATCTTTGAAAATAACATCATCTACAAATCCATCTTTGACCTTTCAGAAATGTAATTTCATCACTATCAGTGTGGCCAAAAGGAGCAGGGCTGGAGATAAGATAATACCCCTTTCTGATTGATACGGCGATACGATCGGTATGAAGTAGGCTAATCCTGCCTTTGAATTACCAGCAGTTCAGTGTTCTCATACATAATGCATTATGCAAATAGTTGTGATATAAATATCTTAATCATGTATGTCCTAAATGATGTGTCACTGCGGGCCTCACAGCAGCTACCTCCTGATTGCAAGACATCCCTGCCTCTGCACCTGTTTTGATATTTCATAATTTGAGCACTTGGACTGAGCGTTTCTTTTCCGAGTTGAGAGGCTCTGACGACCTGGATACATGAGGTGAACTCAGAACGTACTGTTACTTGTGTTTTGCAAATTATTTGTTGTTCTTGGGTTTTTGCTGAAAAGACGTGTTCCTAGCTGCAGCAGCAATACTTTCATAACCAGTTGGGGAAGAAGTACTCGGATCATTACTTATTAAACCTGCAATAATTGAATTATTTGGCCACAGGGGCGGCGGAAACAGTTTGTGAACACAACATTGACCTTTTAAGTTGACGTGCCAAACCTGTTAGCAAACAAAATCTAGGAGTTACAGACAATTATTATGATTAATTTGGAGTCCTATCTCTGGTCACCCAATGAATGAAAGCCCAACATTCCCTCTCTATTGGCTCTGTTTTTAGACTCTACCAACTTATGACGGAAATGTCTGTCTCTTGAGCTGCTAAATGCTCCAACTGTGCTCACCAGTGAGAGGGAACTAAAACAGTAAAGTTGTGGACCGCACAGCCAAACAATGAAACTCACTATAACGCTCCGTAAGGCTGAGGGGACAGTGTTGCCAGGTCCATGGTTTTCCCCTCTAATTAGGCTACTTTTGAAGCGTTGCCACAGGTTAAATTTCTTGTCCGCTGGTTGGGTCGACCTATTTTGCATGCAAATAAGGTGAATAATATCTATAAATGAAAGTGAGGAGAAAGCGAGAAGATAAAGCAACAGGTCAGTTTGTGTGTCAGTGAATTGTTCTACAAGTTAGAGCTATATTTATTTATTCATGACAATATACTGTATCTAATTACAAGACCATTTCAGGACCTAGTTGAAAAGACCTTTTTCGGGAAAACTGTTTTTAATGCTGGTAACTAAATCTTTATAGTGTTACTTTGTAGATATGGCAACACATTTGGCAATGATAGCACTGTTGTTGGACTTTGAAAAGCAGTGTGTATGGTTTGGCAGGGGCATATTTTGAGTTCTGGAATTTGGCTGGTTTTGTCAGACAGACTGGCAACCCTGTGGGGGCAAGCTGCAAATTCAGTCAAAAGGATTATCACCACTAGCAACCTTTTTCACATTGTCACATTGTTTTCACATTATACATAATATTCTTTCCCTTTGTAAATACTTGAGTAGAAGTATCTAAAAATCGTACAGCACTTGAATAAATGCACTAAATGACTTTCCACTGTTCCAAACATTAAGTGGGGTGCTGTATCAGGACAGTTCTACTCGTCAGATGGACCAGCGTGGTCTTTTTAGATGAATCTGCATAACAAATGCTGGATCTTCAGCAGGAACGACCTTGTTGAGTTTCAGCATTGATCAGCACATCGATTCATCCACTCCGATAACTCTGAAACCCATTTATCACAGGCTATGGTTTTAGCCTGCTGCGGCTACATGTACTGGCAGAAAATCAATCTGTTCTTATCAGTTAATACACCGATGGGTCAAGGCAGGAATATGTGAACATGTACAGTACAAGCCAAAGCTCTGATTAGAAAGGATGGAAATGTTCAGTAATGGGGAAGGGGGGGGGAAATGAAAGTGGAGGGCGGTCGAATCAGAAATACATGTGACTCAGTACAATACAGCACTAATTCTCCATCATACATCATTCTGATTCTGGGTTGAAGAAATGTTGAATACATTAAGTCAAATTCAGTTTTTATTGCCGGAGTCTCCCAGGAAACCCCACTGCTGGCTTCCACTGCCTGGAAAACAGGACAAAATAAAAAAATTTCTTCAAATGGGTGAATGGAAGTGCAGCGGTGGTGCATAGTCCACAGCCCACAGTTCATACACACTGTACAAAGCAGGACTTGCATACAATGGCAACATCTGTATGTGAGGGATTTGTTTGGATTTGCATACTGTGATGCAGTCTCAGCCTGTGTCTGAGCCCAGCACACACACACACACACTCTCACACAGTCAGACAACAAATGTTGCCATAGGAGGTGACTTGTGTGGAAAACGACGAATTTCCCACAAGACCCGTCCATTTATGTAGTATAATGAAGCAATCCCTTAATGGGCAAACCGGGTGTTTGCAGGTGGGATTGTGTGTGTGTGTGTGTGTGTGTGTGTGTGTGTGTGTGTGTGTGTGTGTGTGTGTGTGTGTGTGTGTGTGTGTGTGTGGTTTGTTTAAGATAAACAGGAGGAGCAGGAAACAGAGAGGGGGGGATCTTTTTTTTGTTAATTGTGGATGTATCAGGTTTTGGCTGGATTAAGCAGTCACTTAATTAGATGGTCTGTTTGTTGTGGGGAATAAATAACAAGCGGCAGAATTGTACTTGGCGTCTTAGAACAAAGCCCATGTAACAACGTGTCATTTGCAATCACAGCTTACAGCACTGAGAGAGACAAAGTCAATACCGACTAATGGACACAGGAAATCTGTAACGTGTCCCGTCGTCTGGGCCAGAATGCTTATTCGGTCCAACTGTGACGGCGCTGGTTATTCACCGCAGCTCATCAACTGAATGATGATGGAGCGTTTGTTAACCGAGCAGTCTTAGACTGATGCAGAGGTTTTGGTGAGCAGTGTAATTGCATAGTCATACTAAATGACGGTGTTTGCAACATTGACTTTGTTTATCCCTTCATAAATAATAAAAAAAATAATCATCTTTATTGTCCACAAAAGTCGAAATTTGCCTTCGGCTTCACAGGTTGGTTAAAACGCATCATAGTAAATCACAATACATTCAATGAACAGCACAACATGCAGAGTACAGACAAAAAATGGTGTTTGCGAAGTTGGCAAAGTTATATGTTCTTGGTTGCTGCAGCGGCTCCATAGTGTCCCCCCGACGGCAGTTTTGTGAGTTCCTTAATGAACAGGAGACACAATTTGTTTCTGCTATTTCCCAATAATTGTATTGGCCGTGTTTGTAATTTAAAAAGGGTCAGTTAACCCAAATCGCAACAAAAAACATCGTCAATGGTTCAATGTGCTGAGTTTTATGTCCACCTTTGAAAGTTATGCTGCCACACCAATACATTGATGGTAAATGAAATTGTTCGTAGTTCTTACGTTTTAAAAAGCTCCATAGCAGTGGGGTCTATAAAAAGCACAGTCTCGCTCATTGTAGATAATATATGATTTATAAAATATTTTGTGTGAATCATCATTTAACCCGTACATCATATTAAGATAAAGAAAAGCTCAGTTAATGTGGTATCATAATGTGGTTAAAACAGTATGCATTCATCTATAACTTAATGTGAGTGATTCCTCCAGCATCTGTTGTCCTCTTGTAGTTGCTTTATACTGTGAAAAGCTTCCCCTGCAGTTCATTAAACCCCTGCAGCCGTCTGAAGGCAGCAGGACACGTTGATAAAACTGCCGCCTCTGATTTGAGAAGTGCCACGTCTGAGCGCGGTGACATTACGCACGACCCGTCCATCGTGTGTACCTTCATTAAATCGCGTGCCAATGACACCAGAATACAGAATAACCACACCCTTAATAACCACATAAACTCTGCCTGTTTATGTGGGAGACATCAGGTTACTGGAGCTTATTAATCCTGTTATCATCGCAAGCATCGCAGACCAAACCCTGCTGCATCACATTTTACATTACGATGCGACAATTTAACAACATGAGATACAGAATTAACGATGACAATTGTCGGATTGATGCAATTATATATACGAGGCTTCAAAAAGTATTGATTTCCTGAAGAAGTGTCTCTTAGCTGTCTTATACAGTGACTAACTTCATAAAAATGCATAACTTATTATAAGAAGCCACCTGGCAGGAACATGGAAACAACCTTCTTTTGTTTAGCGTTTGAACAAATAAGCAATGCCGTGGTTTCCCTGTCAGAACAGTCTCTTTTTTCCATCTTCTCCCACAGCAAGCAGTATCAGTGCTAAAACAATTTGGATCATCATCTTTGTCGCTTGCGTGGAGTAGTTTTGCAGTCAAAAAGGGGAAGAAGAATATCATTTTATTTGGTTTATTCATGACTTCAGGGAAACTCGATCTCACTGTATCAAAGGTTCATGTAAACAGCTTAACCCCAGCGACACCTGGATCGGTTTAAACGTTCCTCTGACACATAAGCACAGCGACTGTGATCAGCCTTCAACCTAAAGCCAACCTGAATGTCACCATTTGTCTTGTGGTCTGTGACTAATGAATAACAGAGGTGGAAATTTACTGAAGCCAAGTGTGGTGGAGATGTGATCATCCACCCTGAACAGATCACGCCGCTGTGTAATAATGGATGGTGGATGGCTGCCATTACGACCTTCCCTCTGCACGGCGGAGCACTGTGAGCCACATGAAATCAAATTACCGCTCAAGAGGAGGTTCACTCTCCTCACCCGACATTTGCCCCGTCTGTCCCTCTCTCTCTTCTCAGCTCTTCTTCCTGTTGGCCTCTTCGGCTGGCTCTGCCTCCACCTCCATACAAACTGTACATTAACAATAGCCACATTGATTATTCAGTGTAATGAATGAATAACTGATAGGCCATTTATAATTCATATTCAACATTGTAATATGTAACTGTATCAATAAATGGCTTCTTTTTGTAACCCTATCCCCACAGGAGCAAGACACCCAGACTGTGGTTACCGTGTGTCTCTTTGCGGACACTCTGCCTCTCTTTATCATCATTTTGTGTCCCTCTGCGGTGGTTTGTCATGGTTTTATGTCTCTGCGATGCTTTTGTGTCGCTTTGTGCTCTTTTTGCATCTCTTTCTTGTTTTTCGTGTCACCCATGGTCATTTTTTGTCCCTTTTTCTTAATTTCATGTCTTTTTGTGGTTGTTTAAATGACTTTTCAATGAGAATGGTGTCACTAGTACACAATCAGCCCTCTAGTTCCGTCCCAGTCTGACCCTATCTCCATCTTCTCTGCTTTTTACTTCCATGCTGTCTCTACTCTGACTCTATGATGGACGAGAAAATCTGGGAGAAAAGAGAAAGTGCAGCGATCCTTTGAGATCTCATAAATTCAATATATTCTTGCCGAGACTCCCTAAAAGTGCTTGGGAGTGCATTCAGCGAGTCTATAAGTCACAACATTGTCAGAGAAGCGATGGTGATGCATGAGGGCGCCGGCGCTCAGTTCATTCCAGAGCAGGTACTCTCCGTCAGATAAGCGCAACCTTAATTCCTTCCGCTGGCCTAATGTGTTTTTAATGCAGCCCTGTGACTTATGTTGCTGTCAGCCACTCGGCCTCATAGGGATGCCGGGATGCTAGTGGGTGGCAGACAAGGACCAAGAAAAGGTGGCAAAGATTAATCGGAGCGGCAGAGGCATAACACATTTGATAAAATTCGTATTGACTGAGACCACTGAGAGGGCTGCATCTCTGGAAATCAAAAAAAGCGGGATGCTCGGCTTGTCTCGACCGCAGGATAAATGAGCTCAGTTTGTCGAAACGTGCATTTGATGAAACAATACGGATTGACCTCAGAGGCAATTGATGTCATCGATACAATGCGGAGGTGGGTAATTAATTGCAAGGCGTGTTTTCAAGCTTTGGAGACTTACAGTAGAATCGCCGCACAGCAATTCATCACAAGGAATGTGTCATATTGTGATCAACAGACACTTTAGTTAACACCAGTGGGAATTTGCAATGTATGGTTCTGCCCTCTAAAATGTCCCTGGGGAAATGTACAGGGCAACAGTGTTACTTCCACGTAGCCTACATTTACATTTGTACCATCAAAGAAAAATGATTTATTCCTCTCAATCACATACCGGGTAGTTATTTAGTGTTTGTGCACTGGACGTTTTCAAACTTGTATGAGCTGCATAATGGACATAAACGTTCCCATTTCAGCAAATGTATTCAAAAGCTCATTGTTATTAGAGATACATCAACTGACACAGTTAAAAGATACAATTCAATTTCATCATCTGCTGAAATGAAATCGCAGTAATGTTTCATCTGCTGCATGTGTAAACGTAGGAACGCACTGTTGATCTAACTCTGCCCCAGTGAATTCAGTGTCCTTCGTTTGTGAGTCACCTCATGGTTTTTTTAATTTTTCTTCAGTTCTGAGTCTGTGGCCAAAGGTTTTGCCGCAGGGCAGCCAACACGCATGTCCCCTGCTCCACACACTCTTTAAAAATGTTCAAAAGGAAGCCTTCTTTTAAAACACCACCATGCTTCCGTTATTTCCTTGCTTTTCCTTTCTGTAGTTTTGTCCCCCGGCCCCCGATAATCCCCCACATCCTTGGCTAATCAGCAGGAAAGGAACAGGGCAGCATTGTGCTCAGGGTTGAGTTTTAAAAATGCATGTGCTTCCTCTGAACACACACTGCAGCCCACAGGGAACCAGGCTCTCTCCCTGCTATGGGGGGAGAGAACCACATGCAGATTAAAACTCCACACAGGGTAATGACATGCATGACTACCGCCTGCATGCGCACGTGGACGATCAGTGCTGAAGGTGAGGATGTTTTCCTGAATGGAGCACAGATAAACAGAGTGGAGGCCAAGGCCATGCATGTCAGAGGGTGTGTATGTCTGTGTAGGAATAAGGATTTGTTCAAGGTGGGAGGTCCTCTGCCAGCTAATTGTGTTTTCCCAGCCTTGTGCCTGCCAGTAAATTGGCCCTGTGGTGTCTTTCCGGCTGGCCAGTCTGCCACAGAAAGGTCACAGGTGCTCCGGCAGAACGGAACTACAGTACTGCATCCTGAAATGTTTTCAAGATTTACATCCCTGTTTTTTCCATTTCCAGCGGGTTTGCAAATGTTCTATTTTAATCTCAACATAGCCACAGCAGCAACATGGTCTTCCACAACTCAACCACAATTCAAATTTCAGCAATTTGTACATCTGGGCTGCTGTATCTTTAGTGGAGGTATCGCCTCACTGAATGCTTTCCAGTTTAGAATTGTTTATTTTAAAAATCACATATTTTTCACTCACTGAAAAGATATGTACGTTGAGCTATACATCACTACCTGCTGGTATTTATTTTAAAGTGTCCATCATTAAAGGTGGCTCCCCCTTTCGTTTGTATTTTTTTGCAGATTTTGTGGCAACAAACGTAAGAATAAACCTTCAATGACACGAGGGAAGACTGGGCAAACATGGATGTGATTAATGCAGAATTGTAAATATTTGTTCCAAATTTTTTTAAATTTTATTCAAAGAAATGTATACACGGTAGAAAAACACTAAACTGTTTGTTCTATAACTAAATGTTGGATTTTGTATGTAGTATCGCTTTAAACATATATATTCAGTATATATATATATATATATATATATTTATATATATATTTCTGCCTCTGTCCGTCCCTCCAGTCACATTCACACTTCCCAAAACCACTTGTGTCATGTAAAACTAGTACATGCTTAAAGAAGACAAGGTGAGTACTCTGTTTTTAAATTATAACAATATGTGCTGAATATATGACATTATTCAACCTTTTTTTTCCTCATAATGCTATAATTTTCTCTTAATGTAATAACATTACATTATGCATAAAACTGTTTATACGTTATGCACTCATGGTTTTCATCCATTATGTGCTGATTATTACATTATGAGTTGCTACAGTCCTCTGACTTGTTCACCTGCTTCACCTGACTCCCCCGTCCACATCTCATCTGAACTGCAGTAACCTCACTCTCTCCAGTCTCAGTCACCTGACCTTCGCCGGGCACCTGCACTTTCCTTCATCAGACCTGCCGTGTATCACCGGCCCCTTTCCGCTCATTTACTGTCAGATCTTACACTGACTCTGACCCTGTATCTGAACCTGTCATCTGTCTGCCCACCCGTAGCTGATTTAAGACGGTCAAAGATCCCCTCCACTCAACGATGTGTTTTACTTATGTATATGTCACGTAAAACATCTGACCTTTACTCTGCTGACTTGGATCCATGCAAAGTTTGAGGCGCTGTCACATTGCTCTACTGAAGGGGGAGATGTCTGTGCACTTCCCTAAAATCTGAGATTCAAACATACCTGGAAAGCTTGACTCGGCTCGTCACACATTTATCTGGTGAATTTGGAAAAGCACAGAAGGTTCAATTCAAAATATAATTAGATTATATTTTGAATTGAACCTTCTGTGCTTTTCCAAATTCAAATATAATCGAATGGAATACAATGCAGCAAGGCTCTGTCAGTCTGTATTGGTTTCAAATATTGATGTTATCCTTGCTGAGTGAGGGGTGTTTTTTCGGGGTTCAGCCACTACATTGCTATATTGTCTTGTTTACGTCGCATAAATACTTCATAAAAGAGATGAGTGCAGCTCATCAACTTGGGAGAAAGAGAGATGAGATCACACGAGTCAACATCACAAAAACAATTTAATTAGGTGTATACTGTACATCATTGGGGGACTACAACTGTAACAATAAAAGCGCATCCCCACCCATGACTGTATCTGACAGCTGTCTGCGAATCTTTTGAAATTTCCTAGAAATATTGCTCCCGAGGCGACACTGGAGGGAAACCAGCGTTAACTGGAACTCTTGTTTGAGCCCCGGAGTCCTGGCGGATGGATGCCCCGCTTCATTTGTCTTTCTGTTTGTTGTTGTTTGGATCACATGGCAGAGTCAGGATGACTGACAGCTACTGGAGTGATTGAAGTTCATCTGGTTACCTCTGGTTAGACCAAGTACAATGAAAACAGTGTGTTTGTGCTTTTCTTATTCATTCTTTCTCCCTTTTTGTTTTGTGCTTTCACGTGATTCCAGCTTCATTTTATTTATATATCATTGTGTCTGTGACTGTGTGTCTGAGGATTTTCAAGGATATACCTCATTCATTTTCATTCAGTGACGGCGCCTATTTTACTGTATTTTCCCAGTGTTGTTTTGTTGTTACACCTAAGAATTCTTATTTCTCTGAGCTGATGTAGTACTCCAGGACCAAGCTGCGGGCAAATAGCTGCATTACTTATCTCATTAGTGATAAATATAACCCATTGCACTGCTACATTTTCAGGTAACAACACTGATAATGGCGCCTCGACGTTGTTAAGTATTTTCCTTTCCGTCCTTTCCTTCTCCCTGCCTCATTCTGTGAACAACTGGCGCAGAGTTTTATCTCCAGGCCATTTGAATTTTCTCTCATTTTTTCCAAACCTCATTTCATCTGTGTTGAATGGTGCTATCTTTAGCTGCAGGCTACGGGCTGTGACTGCCTTCCAGAGTGGCTCCACAGTGGCTACATGTACACTGAATAACAATCGCATGTTGCTTTGATTGGACGGTTCATTAGCGCCTGATGTCACTGCTGTCGCTCACTCTCCATCAATATGATGTAGAAGGACAAAATTAGTATATTGGGATCTACGCCGCCTGCTCCATCTGCTGGGAGATATGAATTAGAAGACAATTTTGTATCGATTTTTTTCCCATCGATTTCTCCCTCTTATGTGCCTGAAGTGAGCAAGCAAGTCGCTCTGATTGGCTACATGGGCTCCGGCTGAGTTTATGTTGGATTGAGGTGTCTGATTTAAAGAATACGCCTTTCTGTCATCCTCTCTGCAAAGTTAATCATGCAGGACATTGTGTTGTTAACATGCAGTTAACCTTAATGTTGTGTTTGGGGCCCTGGAGACCCCGGGCCCTTGTCAACAGCTTAAACCATACTTTATCACTTTGATACTTTATGACTTTTCCTAATTTTATAAAAATTACTCATAAACATGATCCCTGAAGACATTTTTCATATTATTACAAATTACTGTATTATATTGTTTTGTCATTAGTTATCTAATATATAGCTTTCACTTATAGCTGCCCATGGGAGGAGTTATAGTTATTGAGAAATACTTGAATAAATGCCTACTGTATATCTGCTTACAACTACTTCTGTTATTGGAATTTATAAAAGGTCTAACACGTGGTTAGACAACTCTAGCTTAAATAAAATAATATATATTTCTTCATGCAACGCCCAGAAAACCTAAAAAACATGAAATCTTTCCTTATTTTGTAAAATAACAATACCTTATGGTTATTTTTGTGTTGTTGATCACTTTGTGGAAAAGGGACACCACTTCAATAGTCCAAAGGGTTTTGATTATATAAAAATATATATTCAAACTAAAAAATGGTTGAAATTATCATTTGCATCACAAAAAAATGAGGAAGTAAAGCTGGTAGAACGGTTACACTACTGCACGGCCACAGTAGAATATGGATGTGAGATGTGAGCGTCACATCCATCCTCCTACTATAGCTCACATCCTTGAGTGATCATATAGCTATGGTCGCACATTCTCCAGACTGGTCAAAGTATGCCGGCTAATGTAGTTTAGTTTTAAATTAACTATCTGCAGCTTCACTTTACTGCTCCCCGGTCTCTCTGTCTCTCACTCACTGCTCTTCTTCTCTCGCTCGTCTTCTTCCCAGCTCAATCTTCCACATTACACTTTATCTTTCTTCCCACTTCTCTCTTCCTTCCATGTCTCAGTTTCCGAAGCCTAACGCACTGGAGCAGATAATTATACACACCCCCACCCTATACTGGCTTCTCAAACAACATCCCTCTTCTCCATGTGTGCACAGTGAACCTGCATTGATGCAGGAGAAAAGAAGACAAAATCACAAATGCAGCGTACAGTGATAAATGAGGACACACATGCGGCAAACAAGCTGTCGTTGTGACATTGCTGGGGGCATTTCACCCCATTACCAAAATAGATCCATGTTATTTTGTGTTTTCCCATCAAATCACACCCTCGGATGCTGCGCAAGTTAAAAGCTTAGGACTTCATTTTAACTCGGAGCATTGCAAAGACAGGGTGTGGATTTGAAGCTTTTTGAGGAAGTTAGGGAGATGACATCATTTCCTCTGACAGCGGCAGGCCTAATGGTCATATTTTAATGTGCAACAGCACATCAGAATGTGTTCAGTACTGAATTGAAGGTCAGGAAAGAAAAACAAAGTTAACATCAAAGCTTTTCCCACATTCACAGCTATATTCTGAGAGTTTTTCCGATCTCTATGCTGACATTGTGCCCATATACAGTGAATGCCATACCTCATCTTGTCCCCTGCTTATCTTTAGTAAAGCATAAAAAGGTGTCATGGTCTACTTTTCTAATTTCCTCCTGGTTTCCCAAATTTATCTCTTGCCAATTTCAGTCCTCAGTCCTGTGATGAATTAATATGTGGGATATTGACGTTAAATCTATTAAGAAAAAGGAATTCCAAGTTAAGTTGACCTTTTTTTCCCTAGAACATTCATGAGTGTGTCATTTTGTGTGTCCAAAAGGAATGTGACCTAGTGCTACAGGTACTAATGTGTGTACATGCATGTCACATTCATTTTGTAAGCCTTACAGTCCATAGGAGATGAGTTACAGGTGTGTGTAGAGCCAGAGGAGCTTTTTAAGATACAGTGACAAATGAGCAAGAGTGTATTTGGGGGAGTCTAATTCTGTGTGTGTTTATGTATGTGAATGTGTGTAAAGGATTGCATGGATATAGTTTATTCCAAGAGATTTGCATGCACGTTTCAACATTTACTATATTGACAAAAGTATGTAGACAGCTCTATCCCTGTACTTTTGTGTACTTGTGGTTTGGGGCTGTTTTTCACGGTTTGGGCTAAGCTCCTTAGCCCCAATTTAGGGATATTTTAATGCTACAGCATACAATAACATTTTAGTCAATAGGTTGCTTCCAACATTGTGGCCACAGTGTGGGAAAGGCCCTTTCCCAATCTGTGGTTTGGAAACCCCACAAGGTGTCTCATGAAGATTAACAGGATAGGAAAGGAGACAATACAAGTTCCATAATGGTGTCCACTTTTTTTCACATGCTCATTCTCTTGGGAATCACACTTTAAGGTGTTTCAGGTATTTAAAAAATAATACAAACTAGAGACCATCTTGCAATGGGATCACACCAGCCGCAACACCAAATCAGGCCAGAGGTGTAAAGAAAGGGTATGTCCACACTTTCTGCTTCCAGCACCCTTACTCAGACCACACCCATCTTCAAGTCATCCTCTTGATCTCAACTAACACCAGTGTTGTGATGCCAAATCGGACCAGGAGTGTAAAGTTGTATAAAGTAAGAGAACCATCGGCCCCTTTGTCAAACACAACCTTCCTTTTGATCTCAACTACACATCTATAAAGCTTCATGATGCCATCTTGCACGGTCTTATTGCTATCACCGTCACAAAATCTCTGTGGTAGTTCCAGATACAGTGAATGTCTCCAAGTCCATATTTTGCCATGATGACAGACACACACACACTTACAAGGGGAACACAATACTGGCCATTTGTAAGTTGGGCACCATTAGCGTAGAAGAACTTAACTCGCCTGCCGAGAGTCCTGACCTGAACACCATTCAGTACAATTGGGATGAATTGAAACCAGGCGGCAACCTTCGGTTCAGCCAAGTGAAGCCAATGCGGAGGTTTCTTAAAATTTGCATTCTCTCTACTGACCAGCAGGGGGCGACTCCAGTAGCAAAAAGAAGTCTGATTGTATGTCACGATAACTACTTCCACTTCTTATATACAGTCTGTGATTGAAACGCTGACTGCGTCCCAGTTCTTACAGGATACGGCCCGCAATATTCCATGTACGTATTTCTGTAAAATCCCATGAAAAAAACATTAAACTCTGACCCATGCAAATTAATTATTTTGGAGACGCGGGGAAATTAGCGATGCAGATGGTGAGGTGGTGAATTGAAGCCAGACTGGAGAAATGAAATGTGAGGTGTATCATTAAAGGTATAATGATGCACCTCACACTTAATTTCACTTATATATTCTATTTATCATAAACACTTAAACCAGCAGCATTATTTGTGCTTGTACTATTGAGCCATAACTAGATTCAATTATAAAAGATATAAACCAACTCAAACCTCAAATCAAATTTTGCTTCATATTTCATCAGCGATGTCTGCTCTCTGAAGCGAAGAGTAGAGTGCCGGACTACCGACACTCGTGGTCAGCTGTGGGAGCAGCTGATGTAAATATCATCAACGGGAAGTTAACGTCAAATAGCGTTAAAGAACTCCAGAACAGAGCGACAATAGTTTTCAATAATCTTCTAATACTGTGCAGATATCACCAAGTATACGATTTTAGTTTTCATAAAGTGTCTGTGAGTCAAATCGCTGCAGTGAACAAGACTTTATTTATTCATTTATGGTTTATTCACACAGGGACAGATTCTGCATATTGTACACAGACAAACAGCGAAAACAGCGATACGATGCGAGTATTAGAGCTCACTGGAGTCACCATGGTGACTGTCACACTCTGCCTTCTCCAGTCACCTCACCTGGAAAACCGTCCCCACCTGCACATAAGGATTGTGTAAATTAGCAAAGTCTGGAAATAAAGCTAATTACAGCTCTCCCACAGTCACTCCACACACTCATTTTCAGTCCTAATTGTAATGCCGTAAGAAAATATGACTAAATACACGATGTAATTTCACTGAACGACAACAGATTATCATTTTGAATCATCGCCATGAGCCCTACACGCAGGGTATGATTTTAAATGTCTGTGTATTTGTAGGAGTGTGTCAGTGGATGTGCACCCTTTTAAAAGGTGTGTTCCTGTTGCCTGGATTGCCACAGGTAAAGAGGGACACAGATCAGTACAGCATTTAGGAAAGCCAGCCTGACCATCTGTGCAAGGTGACTTCCAAGTGTGATGTGTCAGTAGTCATAGATATCATCTCTAGATAACATCCCAGACTTAACTGCTCTGCCACTGCTGAATAGCACCTCGCATGCATGCCCACAACTGGGGACAATGGATTATTGAACTGGTTGAGAGGTCTGTGGCTCATAGTGCTGTGATGCCTGCAGTCCAGCTGGAGGAGGGCACATAAAGAACTGTTCATAAAGGACATATGCATGAGAAGAACGAGGGGAAGGATGGAGTTTTGATCAATAATCAATGCAATTATCATAACCTCCATACATTATTGAAGAGTCCTCCTTTGTTCACGCTTTCTATGTGAACAGCAAAGACAAACACCCTTTATTGCTGTTTTAAAAGTCATAGACCCAAACAGTTAAATAAATAGACATCCAACTCTATAGCTGCTTTCCATAACAACAGAGTTATTCAACCCACAGTTCATGAGAGCCTTTACATTTGTCAAGAAGAGATACTTCAGCAAACGGTGAAACCTTCTGAATAAAAGGAAGAATGACTCGGTATAGTTAGTCAGCACTCAAAGACAAAACGGATAAATAAGAGAGCGCAACCCACGTCTGACGGTTGAGATCTGGGAAACGGGGTGAAAGAAACGCATTAAATGCTTCTCACCCGAGATCCAAGAGCCAAAACGAAAACATCTTACAGCACAGTGAGAGGTTACCTCTGTTCCCCCACAGTTTTCAATGTTATTATTGCTGCAGAAAATCTTCAGCTTCTCGCTATGTGTTTATTCCAGTTGGCTCGTTTGCTAACCTGTTAGCATTACAACTGTTTTTTGTGTTTTTTAGCTTATGTAGAGTTGTACAGGATGTAACTGTGATGTATATGATGTATCATGTATACACAAATACACTACCAGTGAAAGCCGCTATGATATTTGAGTAATGTATTTTCAGTAATGTAACTGATGTCTGAGTTTAGATACAGTTTTTCACTATAAGCTGTAAATAGTTTTGAACAATATACAGTAGAATAACTCTGGCTATATAGTATAAGTGGTCCCAGTATGGTCAGTTCTTTGTGCGACTACATTGGAGTTGCATGATGGCTTGCATTCATTTATTAATTCATTTTGCATTGATTTTAATTTTTAGTTTCTCCATTACATTTTAAAGGAGTAGTTGACATTAGGTAAATATGCTTATTCACTTTCATGAGGTCATGAGATGATTAGCTTAGCTTAGCATGAAGACTGGAAGTAGGGTGACACGGCTATAAACAAACAACATACAGCGTGTTGAGCTTATGAGGTGTTGATAAGGAATTATTTTAATTTTGGACAGAGCCAGGCTAGCTGTTCCCCATGCTTTATGCAAAGCTAAGCTAATCACCTCCTGGCTCCATAACTATAAAAATCCATTATTACTATAATTATAACTGCAAAGACACAAGAATGGAATCTATCTTCTCATCTAACCCACTCAGAAGATGTGAATAAGTCCACTTGTGGACAAAATGTCAAACTATTCCTTTATTGAGAAGAAATGCTTAATTTTACTAAACTTACCGTGTTGCTACTGCTGCATCCAAATCATAGCTTGGTTTAAAAACTAGTGTGGTGTGTAGACGTGTGTTTTTTGTTGGTGTTTATAATTGTGTTTTGCATTAGACAATAAATGTCACCTTTAAATAATGAAATAAATGTTTATTTTTATGTCCCAGACAAAAAAAATGATTGCATGTGTTCCTTGCTCTCTTACCTCCCCAGACAAACTGCTCCTTCGGGTCTTCTCGGTGTTAGCCTGCACCTTGTTATCTCTGAAACACAATTATTTTTGTTTAAGTGCGGAATAGTCCACCATTAGCAAAAGAGCTAATATATAATTTGAAGTCCCGAATGAGCTAGCTCAGCGTGCACAAAATTAAAGTAGTGTTGTCTTAAAAGCAGAGAAAGAAGATTCATGGATTCAAGCCATCACATTTTGGGGTAAGGGAAGCTCATTATGCCGGAGAGTGCAAATTTTGTGTACTACCAGACAAAACTTCTCACAATTAGCCCTCTAAATAAAGGCACACGCAAAGACATGGTATTGGTATTCTGCCTGTATTTTGCTGCTGTGGTGGGAGTTCGGATCGCAATGATTACCCCACCGAGACAGAGTGGCACCGAACACCACATGTGCTTCAGCGTGTGGGAGTCTGTGAGTGTGTGTGTTCAAGGTGAGGAGGACAGCAGTAGACAGATCATTTGTGTATTAGGTTACTAAGTGAAGAACTCAAGCAGTTTAGTGCATCTCACAGATCTAAAGCTTTTATTTGAAATGGAAATTGCATTGCACACTGCGTACACTTTATTATCCTACACCTAGTATGTCTTAGAGCTGATGGAAATGATTCCTCTTTTATTTTTTAGGATATTTAGAATTTGGATGTTTCTTTAGAGGGCAGGAACCTGTTTTTAATCGTGTTGATGGAGCTGCTCCCCCCCCCTGCTCTCGGTTATATAAGCGCATAGCTTATTTATTATTTAGTTCTAGTCAAAGTGAATAGTAATTAGCCATGACCCTGTTTGAAGCTGCAACTGGGGCCTGTTAAATTGATGCTGTGGAATAACTCTGGATCCAAAACGAACTCAGTTCAAACCTGTTCATTTATTCATGTCAGGCTCATCGGCAGTGCGCTTACATTAAACTTTGCCTCTTATTTTGCCAGGGTATAAGAGTATTTGTGTGCCAGTTTGAACCTAACAGTGAGATTTGATGTTGGTGGTGGGAAGGGAGAGATAAAGATTGTGAGATACTATCAGAATTATCCTCCGTACAAGATTACAAGTGGTAATTTTTCCATTCACACGAGATTATCAACTATGCCTTGAGGTCTATCAGATACTGTTAAACAACCCAGAACTGAAAATGAGGCTGCCATGGTACTGTAGAGGGCAATTTACAGAATGACATGAGCCTGTAAATAGCTTCAAATGAGGTGTCTCATTATTTTTCCATAACGCATTAGCTGTTACTTTCATTAGCAGCTACAAAAGTCTAACAAGATGTAGAAAGTGTTAGTAAAGGAAAAAACAGAGCAGCATTAATTAAAGTTCCTGGCCTTTGATGTAAGATCTTCCGGAGGATTCTCGAGAGCCAGTGCTGGTGTGTGGGGGGTGATCTCTTATAAGTTTTTTGCTTTTCTTGAGTTATGTATTTGTCATAGTTTAATTATTTACAGTAAAACATGCACATGATGCTAGTGAAGGTTATTAAAAAGGCAATCAACTATGCCAAATGAATATACCGCAGCAACTGTGCTCCGGGGGAAAATACATATTTATTCAAAGTCATTCATGTTTATGAGCCACAAAGATTCTCATGACTACCAGAGTGGAAGAAGACGCACACTATTTATGCATTTTAATTTCCCATTGTGGATACAAAATCTTAAAGAGTTCAAGTATTAGCGGCCTGCCAGTGTTTATAAATTGGCAAAACTATTCAGACCACAGGGGATTTGCTTAGAGACGGAGCACTTTCCAAGGACTGGTAATGAGAAACTATTAACAAACTCGGCACAGTGTAACAAACAATGACCTGTGGGTTGTTATGGGTTGTGCGTGTTGTAGGATAATCCGAGCTTCTTTCATGCAGCTAGCACCTTTTAGCTGCTGGCTGCCATCTCAGCCTTCGCCATGTTTGAGAGGCTTTTGGAGGCAATCTCTCAATGATATTTTCTGAATTTGGAATTTAGCCTCTAAAGGGAAAATTTAACCATTTTAGTTTAGGAGTACGGCATATGTGGTTACATACAAACGTTTTATGGCTCCACAGGGAGCTGCGCGAAATCTAATAAATTGTCTTAAGTGATGTGAGTTTACTATTACTGCTCAGGAGGTTGCGGCTAGCCGCTGCCGTATCAAACCCAAATTTCTGACCTAACTGTCAGTGGTTGAGTTGCATTGTGGGTAATGTAGACACCCATCCTCCACCCCACACAACTACGTGTCTGTAAATGTTGCTTTACACTTCAATATATAAAAGGTGCTGCACTGGCTGTATTGTGAGCTTCAGATTCATGCAGTATAAACATACAGTAATTCTTCGGGATACTCGACCGTATTTCTGTCCTCTTCCTGGTTTGTCCTCTGCTTTGACTCTCCGCTGCATGTCACAATTGATTTAATAACGTATATTTTAAAAACATATCAACCTCGGCAACACTCCATGTGTTGTATGACTGCACTGTAGACTTGACATTCTGTTGATCCTCATGCCAAGAGAAAGAACAAGAATCTCCACAGGGAGGCTCAGCTCCAGAACACAACCCTGGGGGGGGGGGGGGGGGTGAGAGATTCAGCTGCTTGCTAAAGAGCACTTCAGTATACAATCAAGAGGATGCGACTGGACCAGTTGCTTCTGTCTGTTTCTAATGCCGACATCATTTTCATACCCTACCGACTGGTAAATATGAAGTGAAGGTCACACATACATCATCTGTGTCTTTATGATTTGCTTAATTCAAGTAAATAACACAAAGCCAACAATTTATTCTTAGCCACTTTACAATAAATGCAATTTTGGGGCATATCCTATAACAGTAACTTTTCTTTCATTTCTCAGATTCCTGATGATTTAACTGTGCATGAATGAATCCTAAAAATCAAAACATAGACTAATGCAGAAAACAAATAGAGGGAAGAAAAGATAGAGCAGCCACCACACGGGTAAACAGCTCCACCACGCCTTACTGCCTGGCTGCATAAACTGCATCATGTCATGCTTTTCATACTAATGAGAGACAATTAGTCCTGAGAAACAGTGAGCCACCCCTTCATGTGTCAAACACAACATTCTCTGTTTAATGTGGACTCATTTATTATGCACCCAGGGCTTATTACTGGATGGATGGCTCTGGTTATGATAGTTGACTCAGCACCACAGTCTGAGAATTTAATTGCAAAGCTTTATCTGCATCATGTGGCAGCCTGACTGTGCAAGTATCCCCTATGTATTAAAAATGTTGCTTCAGAATTATTGAGTGTGTTTTTTAAAAGTGAAACTTCTTTCATCCCAGTGCTTGTTGATTTGTCCTGAAAGGATGAGGCCTCTTTGAAACATAGAATGTCAGAACTTCAGTTGAAATGTGAAGCAATTGCAAGAATGCTTAATTTGATGCCCAATTCAAATTATGTTGTGTTCATTTTGAATACCAAAACATGCCTTGGTATCAGCCAATATCCCCTTCCTCTGTGGGGAAGAAACCAAAACCTTTGTTGTGTATAGTCAGTGAGAGAGAGATGCAGGAAACAAAGGAAGAAAATCACAAAACAAAAAACAATAACAATCTTGAAAGAAATACAAAAGTAACAATATGGTTATCAAAATCAAAAGCCAAGTTGTTATTTTTCAAATTAAAAAAAGAATCAAAATTGAGTAAACAAAGTGATGAAACGCAACCATATAGTCACTTCTTCCAGATTCTAAATAATCATATTGATTGATTTTTTTTTCCGGCGCTTGGAGGAGGCAAAACAAGCCGTAAAATGTATTTATTATCACTTTATGAAGTTGATATTGTAACAAGATCTGCTTCAGTCTTCAGTTCCACCTTCAGTCACACTCACTTCCCCGGACCCCTGCATTGCTATTTTCCATCCATCCACCAGATGCCCTCACACTTCCCAACCTGTCCCAGTCCCCACGTCAGAGCCAGCCACTCCCTCCTGGCCTGCAAGAAACCCTTTCCCGCTTTTTCCATCACCTGACCTTCCCCGCCTACATTCTCACCTGTTTCCACCTCCTACTCATCAGCCCTGCAGTATATATCCAGCCCACCTCCACTCATTCCTGGCCAGATTGTCATTGATGCTCATGCCTTTTCTTTGCAACCAACTGAACCCGAACCCTAGCCCAGTATCCAGCAGATTTAAATATGTCCAATATTTACATTTAATTTAGCTCTGTTTTGTTCTCCATGAGCTCCTGGAAAAATGTATCCATATGTAACTCTGGTTGACTCTACAGTGCTCAACCCACCACTGTACTGGAAATCCCAGTTATTGCTGACGATCACAGATTGGAAGTGTGAAATTTATCACATGCAGTACCTTCCAGAAACCCTCCTTGCATTCGGCACGTTTGCTTCTGTTGATTTGCTATATGTTGCTATCATGAGAAAAGTGCCAAATCTGATCAGCATGAGATAGGCTTCTGGGGTACAGTATGTGTCACCACGTCAGAGTCACAGCTCCGAACAGCAATCTCGCTGGTGACTAATCTGATTCCATATGACAGCTTTCACATAATCTCCACATCATCCCTAAATAGAAAAAAGGATGTTGCGAATCTGGAGACTGTGAATGAATCAAAGGCAGTCTGGGCTGCTTGTGCAGTGTGGAAGTAATGAATTTCTATTTTCTTAGAGTAACAGATATGATTAATGACATTACATTCTTATCTGTTGTCTTTGTATTTGAACGGCTCTATTAATGTTCCAATTCGAAAGGAAATCAAAGTTATTCTATTGCAAATGTGACATAAATGCTGGATGCTCAAAAATCATATTGGTGTCATTTGGGGATGATCAAAGTCCCTCAGTATGCCTGTTTAAGGCCTGGACTTATTTCTATATGAATCATTCTGTGCATGACATGCTTGAGACCACACCTTAGCTTAACATGCTACTCCACAACTGAATCCAATATTTGTTGAGTATCAAGTACTCACACCCATCGGCTTACCATGTGGCTCGGTCAAAATGAGGCAAAGAACCATAAAAGGCAACCAAACATAATCCCAAACCCACTCCTGCAGCATTGTCCACTGCGCCAGAGTCAAATTGTTCAGTCATTGTTGTGGGTCAGCATCGGCATGCAATGAATCCGAGTAGACAAATGTTGCATAAAGGAGCAAGCTACAAAAGGTGGAGAAAGCTCAACCTCAGCCCACAAGAAATTAGTATCTTTTAATGCAATATTTCATACATTTTCTATGAATTTAAAATGGACTTTTACTCAAAGAGGACAATAGGACTGTTCTTACTCATACAGGCTACACCCTCTACTGGACTCTTCACGATGCCTTCTTCGAGTGCCTCGGCGCAGACCACACAGAGAGCGGTATTCAGCAGCTACCAGCCGGCCCAGCCTGCCAAGTGCTGCCCAAGATTTGACACCAGCAGCGATGGGATCACTTCTGGCACTACTATGCGATGCTTTGCTGCTATGGAGAGCAAGCCGGAACTCAAGACTGAAGCCATTGAGGTCCCCACCTCAGGCCCCCCAAGACGTAATGGCGAGGGTTCCTCTCCAGGCTTGGCTTCTGAGAGACACAGCCTTGAGGAGGTATGGACTGTCTGTACAGATTGTGCAGACCATCCAGGCGGCAAGGGCGGGATGCCTGTCAATTGTAAGGGTTTTTAATGCTGGTGGGAAGAAAAGGAGGTTAGATCCCCCGTCATGTGCAGTTGGGTCTAGTCTCTCCCTTTTGCAGTGTATATGCTGCTGTAATCCTGTAAATTTCCCCACTGTGGGACTAATAAAGGATTATTTTATCTTTCTTATCTAGCGGATAGAGGGCTGTCTCATGCTACTGCTAAAGTGTATGCAGCTGCCATTTTTCCTGTCACAAGGGATTTGGCGACAGACTGGTGTTTGGCAACCCTCTTTTGAAGCGTGTCTTGCAGGGGGGGTCAGGAGGTCCAGTGTTGTGCATCTTCTCCATTGGTGCTAAAGACTTTGGTGAAGAGTCCCTTTGAGTCTCTGGAGTGGTCCTCTCTGAAGGCGTCATTCAACATAGCTTTGCTGCTTGCACTTAACTAAGCTAAGGGAGTGTGTGAACTAAACTCCTCATTGCACCCCTGTTTCTTGCTGCTTTGTGATGACCTTTGCGGGTCTACTCTCAGATCAAATCCTTCTATTTCCAAGAAATTAGGTAGTTCTGGAGGACCAGGGTTATACATCTGGATGCGTTTTGTCTTCCACCCCATGCAGGGGACAGGGAGGCAGAGTTACATCTGCTTTGCCCAATTGTTGCGTTGTCATTATGTTGAGCACACAGCCCCCATAAGACGCACTCAACAGCTGTTTGTGTTTTTCAGGGATGGTGTGGCCGATGAAACTCCCAGGCCATTCTCCAGGCTGCGTGGGAGTGTCGGCTGCCTTGTTCGGTGGGGTGCGTGTTCTCGCTGGAACAACACAGGACTGGTGAAAAGGGCGGGGTGTGTGTCGGTTGTGTTGCACCTGTGTGAGCCAGACCAAAGTTTACTTGTAAGATACTGTAACCCTTCTTCTGTGAGCACATGCTGATCCCTCTACCAAGGGGGCCCTGCCGCTCCTACGCTGCTCACTGATAAGGGTGTAGGATGGCAGACAGCGGTGTGTGCTGCCTTTTTATACTGTGTATCTGGGTAGGTACATCCTGATGCACGCTAATGATTTGAGGAGATCGTTACCCATGTAGTCCAGTAAAGGGCTCCGCCTATGCTCACAGAACTAGAGTCCCAATATCATAAATGTTATGCTCCAAATTTTTTTCTAAAGTCTGGCTGAGCTGCATAAGCCGGACGATTGACGAAAACGTGGAGCAACCTGAGGAAAATTGAGTTTAATGACCATATTCTAGTCTTTGGGTGATCAATCATTACTGTGATAGCCGTCACTGAAAATAACTGAGCCAACACGTAGACGGAGGAAAGGCCTGAGAGTTTCTTTACAGGGCAGAAATAATACAGCAGACACCATCTTGCAGGGAGATTTACAGATCATCCCTTGTGATGAGAATGACTGTTGCAGAATAATGATATGATATGATCAACAGCCAGATAACACCCCTCACATTGTGTTGTTCATCATCCCTCATTAGCACCTAGACCTCGCACCACTTCAGTATATGCAGACTCGTAACTTTACCAAGATGGTGCACAAAACAGAAGAAATTCTAATTGGGCAGTTTTATGAATGTTTTGCAGCTACTCCGTCTATCGCTCTTGTGCGTGGCGGCATTGTGTTGCTATTTAAGAAGTCAGAGCATTGTGATCTGTTTCCTGGGAGTGCAGTTGTTGTTTAACCCATCATTTGTTTAGGTAATTCAATTTATGTCTGCAAGCCCTTTATCAACTGCTCTAGTATTTGCCGTTTATCTGTCACTCTAATGAGGCTGCTTTTTTTTCGCCTCCCTCGGGTTGTATGAAATAATTTCAATCTATCAAATTATGCAATCCTACTGCACGTGGAAAACAAGAGAGTGGGAAATGGATTTGAAAGGATTTGAAAGCAAAGAAACTCAAAATGGTAGTCGCCTCATTCAGCGGAATGAAACATCACTGAGCCCTTTAGAAAATCCTTGAAACAGTTGTCTCTCTTTATAGGATGTAAGTTCCCCTCAGGAGTGCTATAAAAGGATCACTTTGAATACTAATATCACATGTGCTTCAGTGGATCAGTGGTCATCTGAAGACTTCAGGGATGCACCTGGACTTTATAGCCCACTGTTCCCCAATTTACATTCCCCCTTCAGTCTTTTTTAAATCATTATCATTTGATTAATAATTTGTGCCCAGCATGCAGTCTGCATAGGCCTGTGAGGAAAGCGTTTAATAATATCTATATATCAAATATTCACCCTGGACAGGCAATGATCAGACAGATATCGGGGGTGTCCTTTTCTCAGTAATTGTCGACTTGTTATATGTCCCTCTGATCTCATCAAGCACCATCACTTGGAGAGGCTCTGTAAAGAATAAGTTGTATTCGGTAATAAAGATAAAAGATACTACAACTCTCTTGATTTAGACACTTTAGTGCATCATTGAAAAGGTCCGATATCACCGTCATCATTATCATTCCTTTAAATGCTGTCCATAATACAGTGTATCCATAATTTACATATGCATATGATAATTGCAGTAATATCAACATTTTATCAACGTCGCCATTTTTTAACATCAAACAGGTGTCCATTACTTCAGCCTATAGTAGACCGTTAAGACCCAGATGTTCGTTAAAACATGTAGGGGTTTGTCGTTCCACCACCAATATAAATTATCATCCACAATCTGGCTCAATTATCAATTATGAGAAGGTGAACATGTTCTTAATTACTGATTGCATTCACATAAATACAGCTGTTTTCTATACCATCTCCACCGACAATGTGTGAATAGCTATAGGCTAGCATGCCCAAGACTTACTTTTGTTATCAGTCCCTATAAGGTCTGCACTGAATGGGTAAAGGAGTGTTTATAGATGCTGCTACCTACACCTAAAACATTCAACAAAAAGGCACAAAACTGAAAATACTGGGCTCTTTCTGGGAATATACTTCATTGCTGCTTGGGATCTTGATGGGTTGGTGTTATAAATTCATCATGAATTCAGTATCATTGTTAAGGCAGAAATGTATTGGTTTACTGTCCACATGATGAGCATATTGCATACGACAACATTGTAACTATACTTTGAACATATTTAAGAATCAGTGGTGGAAGAAGTATTAAATTAGCAATACTTAGAATGGTAAAATTACTCCAAGTAAAATTCTTACATTCAAAATCTTACTCAGCATAGAAGTAGCAGCATATACTTTTTTTAAAGCCATACGTACTGAAATTTCAGCTGTCAGTTTGTTGATGAATCGCAAAGATTATTTTTGTGAATTGAAACTAAACTAATTTAACTACTTTATGTCCTGGTAGTTCACTCTATACAGTAATGCATCATACGTGATCAAATATTTTGGATTTAAAACCTTTTTAAAATGACAACTAAAGTACAAAATACATTAGAAGTACCTCACCGAATACATTACCTGAGCAAACGAATGTTACACCACTTTGAACAAGATGTAGATGCTGCATTCCTTTTGTAGTTAAACCCGTTGGATAATGACCCAAACAGCAATGTCTTCAAGAATTAGGCTAAACAAGGCTACTTGTCACAGCTGAGAACTGAATCATTAACATTTTGAAAGGAAATTATTAATCTGCAACGACAAAATAATACCTGAAGAGATGTGCCAGAATTACTGATCAATAAATAAGTGATTAGTTGGACAGGTGTTGAGATGTGTGCCACAGACCTGTATAGGAGGAAACAGAAAGGTCCATCTCTGTTCCCAGTAAGACTAAAGAGTTCTTTACCTACTTTCATGTTATAACATTGTTATTACTGTAAAACACCATTATGACTAAAACAAAATATGGCTTATGCAAAGAATAAGAATCTCCATTATATCTGGCCATTTTAAGTGTAAACGCTCTATTGATGCTTGTTTGAGTGTTGTTACTTCCACACAAAACTATTCTACTCATTAGTAAGCAAGCTAACCGTAAAATACACAATACATAATTATGTCGAAGCAATCATGAAAGGCTCACTAAATGTTTTTTGTTAAGACACATGATGTTAGCGCATTAAAACCTACTTGCACTAAGCACTATTTAGTCCTAATCTCGTGCACTGAAATGTATTTGTAATCAATTATTCAGTTTTATTACAGCACAGAGAATGAGCAAGGGCGGCAGAAGTTATTTTCTTCAATCATGTCTTTATATGGAACTCTCCTGCTCCTAGGCCATACGTAATTTAACTTTATCTTAATTAAATCAATAATATTATACTTCATTATGTCTGGTTTAATTGCATGCTAATATATCCACTGGGATTTTTTATTTTTTTTTGTCCTGTTTGTGTTTCTTTCTCTCATTTAGTCGACCTTGAGTTTGAAATCCCTGTGTGTCCTTCATTAATAATTAACAGCTGTGTGCTCTTCTCCAGAGATGCATGTCTGTTGCCTTTGTTGGCATCCTTGCTCTTTCCTGCCTCTGCGGTGGTGCAAGTGCTGATGGTCTACAATTCTCTGCAAAGCGGGGGGGGGGGGGGGGAATTATCAGGACTTCTTGAACTTCAGAAACCCCCCCCCCCTTGTGTGAGATGAAAGGAGTTGAATTTATTTCCCCAAATTACTGCCTGCAGAATATGGTGGAGCTACCTCTGGAAAAGCCAGCAGATGCCACTCAAAATTAGGTCTTCCTAGGAGACTCCACAGGGGTATGCTGTCAAATATTCATGATTTTCTCATAATACTGGTAGAATATTCTAAAGGCAGCTTGCATTGTCATGAATATCAGCCTCTGGCTGAGGTTTGTTTGAATACAGTCTGTTATTAAATTACAATCGTCTGTTATTTGATTAAAACAAACATCAGTCCCTACTGATTAATTCTGTGGTCTATGAGCAAACAGAAGCTGTTGTTTGTCTGGCATACACTCGAAGGGTGACTCTGTGTTTGTTCTGGTATTTATAAAGTTATGAGGACCGAACAGCTGCGCAAATACAGACGGATCCCTTTACTTATATCTCTAGGGGCTGGTTAAGAATTGGGACCAGTGTTGGGTTAGGTTTAGCTTTGGCCAGGGTTAAACATTATTATCCTTTTCCCTCAAATAAATCGTTTGAGGAAATGGGGAAAAAAAAGCTAAAATGCAGTCTCAAGTTTGATCAAGGCCACTCTCAAAAATGATGTCACATTGAGGGAATTTAAAGTTCGTCATTGTCAATGAAATTACGTAGAGATTTACTTGTAATATTGAACGTAACAAAAACAGCTACCTGGTTTAATGGCAAGGCTGCAAACACAGAGGTGCAGACTCACTCACAAACAAACGCACACATGTGACTCATCGCATGATTCTCCAGGCAGAAGTAAAAAGACAGATATCATAACCAAGAGTTGGATCAAAAGTACTATAAAGGTGACTGAATACATTATCAAGGAAGCTGGACTAAAAAACGAATAGTTTTAAGCCCCATTCAAAAAGGGATTAACATTACAGGGGGAGCACGGAAATGAAATATTCCCTGTGCTTCTCTGTAATTTAAATCATCATTCCAGACGCCATTATAACCATTGCAAAACTACAGGATGTGGTCTGTAATAGACATCGACATTATGCAGGACAGACCAAAGGACAATAGCAGTACTCGTAACAGACATTATGACTGCACATTTGATGAGCTCTCCCTGTCCTGACGGCTTTCCATTTTTTCGTCATCCTGTTGGTTACCAAATCTCAAATACTTATGTTGTTTTAGGTTATAATCATTTTGTTTATTAGCAAAAACATATTTACTTCTTAAGTAGAAGGAGATGCAGCCTTTCCACTTTAAAATACAAGGAAGTAGCTCCAGACAGGATTTCAATTCTAGGAAGTTCACATTAAGTCCCCATAAGAGGTAGAAGTAAAGAGTAAAATGCATCTCAGCTAGCCCAACAGTAATTTAACATTTACATAAAACGCTGTGGTAGCAACATAGACAGCTGTGTCTAGTTTGAGGAACCGGTGAGCTCGGAGCTGAGAGCCACAGACAGGATCGGGAACACAAATACAAATGGAAGATTGTTGGTTACAATAAATAGAAATGAAACACATAATTACATTATATCAACTTTATACAATACAAGAGAGGAGAAAATAGACAGGAAATAGAACCAGCCAATAACACAATTACAACGGAATACAGCGGAAAGCAATGACTCACACTTGTCCAAAGTGTAACGGTCGGGACAAAGCTGCTCATCGCCTGGATAAAGGGACCCACAATGCACCAGTGGAGGTTCAGCACCCCGGACAGCGGCCGCCACGGATGGAGAACACAACAGGGATCTGAACCTGCAGACCTGGACACAGCTGGTGAACCACAGAAAGAGCAGAGGAGGCTGTCCAAGGTGAGACGCTGCACAGCCCTGCATGAATGCCGCTTTCATCATTGTTGCTCAGACCCTGACGATGTCCAGGACTCTCAGGTCAACTGTGCTGCCTGTCCATCACCCACACACACAACTAGACTCTCCTGGCTCCCTCCACGCTCTGCCAAGCTGGTTCAAGGACTTTTTATTGGTGTTGCACAAGTTTTATATGTTCTCTTCTTCTTTAAACTACATGGGGGGGGGGGGGGTTCTTTATGCGACTGCTCCAAGAAGAAAATTCACAGAATTAATTAAGACTCTTTCATCTGTAAACACAATGCCGGCTTGTTTGTTGTGCTCTTTTATACTTTAATTTCTGGTTCACTTCACACCCACAATAAGACACTAAAAGCCCACTAATTGCTTTGATGCATAGTTACAGTAAAATGAAAGATTTCATTAAGTTGCTGTTTTGGGCTGGATTTATTTCACTTCTTAGTAGAGCCAATCTTAAATTGATAAAAGTTAAAATGGTTAAAATAAGATATATCAAGCGCCTTACCGCAGTGTAGCAGCAGACTATTCGAAGCAGCTGTCAAGTAATCTTTGCCAACATATCGATCCTCTCAATCAAACCAGCAAACACGTGATTGAATCTTTAAGAAAAGTTGGTTTCATTTGTACAAAAACTTTTATATTTTCAGTGACAATTAACATGAGAAACTAAAAACTGTTCAATATATTTGTAACATATACATAATATAAATGAATAATAGCAAATTTGCTCAAAATACAAAAAAACAAATACAAAACCAAACTGGAGCAGGATGTGGTGGAGGGATAATATATAATTTGGACAATTTAGTACCACACTGACAAGTAAGAACAATGAAGGTGCCTGGACATTTAAATTTATGTAGTAACCTTTTATGTTGAATATGGAAAGCCCTCTAAACACTCCTCTGCAGCTGAACACTGCATACGCTCTGCACCGGCCTTTTTCGTCCCACCACCCAATTTGTCCTCCCTCTTTTCTGTAGATTAATTATTCCTTTGATCTCAACTCTGTGGTCCCTCCCTCTCTTCCTTCCACTTTCACTTCTTCCACTCCCAGTCTTATATAAACGCTCTTTCAAAGGTGTGATGCCTGATGTCAAACTGAGAGCTTGATGTAACCTGGACTGACCTACCAAGGCACGTTTGTGGTCGCTCTATGAAATTTGAGGAAAAAGTGTGAGAAAAAAAGAATCCCAGACTAGTCATGTCAGTAAATTGGAAGAAAGGTTTGCTTCCTCGCAGTCTCTTCATCTGCACCTGCAGCACCAAGAACGTCTTTACTGCTAGAATGAAAAGTGACCCCACCCCGTGGCTGGGTTGGCTGAATGAGTGAATTGCTGAATGCTAAGTGGGAACCACCATTTATCAAACTAAACCAACAGAGAGCTTTTAAAAGCTTCCCAGGCTCAGATGTTGATTCTTAGCAACACTTTCACATTAGTCTTTCCTGCTTTGACCTGACGATGGTGCTAGAGGGAATGGTCAGAGGATCACCAACATCACCATGGCACGGCACTACCAATGTCAACAAAAAGATTTTCATGGCAAGCCATCCAATCATTTTTGAGTAATTTCAGTTTGGACCAACACCAAATATATTTGTAATTACTGCAGCTTTAATAAAAAATAGCACTCAACTGAGTTTTAAAATCGGGTAAAGGCGTATTAGACAACTAATAAAAAAATCAAAATCAGTGGAGGATTAAACTCTACACAAGGTTTGTTGATTATTCAATTTCTTTGCAGGCTCATATTTTCCAATTCGTTAACATGTACTGTTGACAGATCTACGAGTTCCACAAATGTGTATTAGGGTCTGGCCTAAGAGAATGACTCGCATTACATTCTTGCTTTCAGCTGCATGTTATTTGGCGTGGAAAAAAACTATATTGTTGAAAATATATTTCTCTAGTTTACTCAATGAACAGTATGGTTTGGAAGGCGAGTGGCTCAAAAGCTACAGTGGACCGCAGCGGATTTCAGGTGTCATGTAATTGTAAAAGATTGCAAAGCCTCCTCGTATGGTTTGTGAGAGGAAAGCGATGGTATCAGTAACACACAAATACACTTGCTTGCTGGTGCAACTTCAGCCTGGAACACATCCAGTAAATGTGTTGAATGTGTGAAAGTCTGCCCGCTCTCGCTCTCTCTCTCTCTCTCTCTCTCTCTCTCTTCTCCATCACAGGGTCGTGTTCACACTCACACATTCACAAACACACACAACAAGAACACACACTCACACAGCAGCTCAAACTTCCCCATGCCTCTCAGTTAGGGGATTGTCTGGATCTTGCCTATTTCATGGATTAGTTACAGGAGGGGCTTTTAAAATTGTATCTGAGTGAACATTTTCGGATAGAACCTCTGTATAACCTTGCCGCTTCCACAGTGTCTGCCAGAGTAAGGCTCATCTTCTCTGTAATAAAGGCCGACACAAAAGAGTATCCTTGCTCCTGCCGTGTACGCTGTGAATGCTACACTTCCTCCTCTTTGTCCATCACAGAGTCCTTTGGCTGGGCTAATATGAAGGCACATTTCAGCAAAATATCTAATTTAGTATTGTGGAAACTTTGAAAAGGACAGAAAATGCTGTGCATACGATCCACAGAGAGGATTAGATCATTCGAACGTTTCTGAAATGGAATGAATGAATCAAACAATTCTGAAAAGGAAAACTGATAAAAGTCATACAATGAAAAAAACTAAATCAACAAATATGCAACAGAAAAATAACTCATTAAATTCTCTGCCATACCAAGTTGTGATTTTCTTATTTTTTGGGTCCCCAACCAAAACTACTAATGCTGCTAAATATAGTATGTATTCATTTCTGAGAGCAGGGTTTTAAGCTCCTCTATGTGAAGTTTTTTTTTTTTTTGTATTGTTAGAGTGTTCATCTTGTGAATGAAACTAGGCAACAAATGGAGCAGAACAGGAACCCTGACATAGTAATTTAGCATTATGCCCATATATGGAGTCATAGAAGTGCTATAATAAAGAATACATCTGTAAAGGAATAAGAAAATAAATGTGTAAATATATAAATAAATGAATAAAAAAAATAAGAAATGTGGAAATTTAAGACAAATAACAAAAAAGAAAAGAAAAGGTATAATTATTGTTATTTATTCTTTATATATTGTGTATATTTATTTATAATAATTATTTAAAATATACTTTATTTTTTGCCTGTAACTTACTCATTTTTTCACTACATTTTTCGGTATAAAATGTAATTTTTATTTACTTCTTTTAATATGCTTTATTTTTCTTGATTCTTTTCCCTATTGCGTTTGCAGTTTTTATTTGGAATCCATCCGATCGTCATTGAGACATTTCACTTTAAAACCACAAATGCAAATCCTCAAGGTGGCGCTTAAGGAAAAGTGAGAGGATCACCAAAGTCTGGAGGATTCATTCTCTGAATGTACTGCCTGTACCAATTTATACAGCAGTCCGTGTAGCATTTGTTGAGATATCCGGGCCCGGACCAAAGTCTTGGACGGACCAACCGTCATTGCCATTCCTAGAGTCGTTTTGGAAATTTTTCTTGAAGCCCTATGTCAATATACAATTACAATTATTAAACAAAAGCTGCCCTTAAGCAAGGTATTTTATGACCACCTGCCGCAGTGAAGCAATTCTGTGGGCAATAGACTTCACATTAACATCACTTTCATTCAAAGTAAAAACAGGCTGGGCTGAATTTCTGAAACTGACCGCATGATTAATATATAAAACAGCTTTTTTATTTGTGTAATAATGTAATGTACCAGAGGCAGCCTTTCCTCACCACATTTATATTTGGGGAATCAAACCCCTGGTCCTGTAATGTACATCAAAAGGATTCTTGTTGACAGAGTTCTGGTAACATTAAAAATAGATGTCCCTTATACCTTTAATGAACAAGTACAAGCCTAAGGCCATTCTGTTAAAAGGCTCACTTCAAAGTTTGCCAGCCCTGTTATGAAAAAGAACCCCCAAAACTCCTCCTGTCCTTCAGGACTTCTCAGCAATTCACTTTTCATGACCTAATCACACATGCAAAAGTGGAACACATCAAGGGGAATCAGATCATGGTGCCTGCTGCTGTTTGTTAATGAGCTATGACTTCATGAGAAATCTACTCAGGTTTATTTATTGTTAATTCTTTGCCCTGGAGAGCCAATTAAGAGGCTTCTTGGGTCTTTTGAATGCCATTACTTAACAGTCAGGATGAGGTGGGTTTTGGCCAAAGTTTTTGAAATGAGCAAACATGTAAATATAAGATTTCGAAGTTGACAGCCTTGGTAGAAATATTTTTCATGTAGAAATGCACCCATGAAATAAAAAAAAGAAAAGTGTGACCTAATAGCAGTTACATGGTACAACACAAATTTGTACTATTTTTAAATATCATTGGATATTGTACTTTGCACTGGCACAGAGTTATGAATGCATTGAGGCTGAATGGGTTCCCATAGACATTAATGCTTTTGTAGTGTTTGATATTGTTAGCCAGCTACGATTTGGCACTGGCCATTAATCCTATCTGGCACATGTATATATTATATTGTTCTTTTTATATTAATTGTTTATGTGAATTATTTTTTACAAACTGGCTTGGCTCAAATTGGCCCTTGAGGGACGAATAAAGAATAGATGGAAATAATTTGCGCAATATATACAAATTTATAATATTCATGCTGTAAACTGTATGTAAGAGTTCTTACTTCATTGAATAGCTGAGATATAAATGCAATAGATGTCTATCAGGATTAACTTTTAACTATTAAAAAAGGGATAAAAGTCAAATCATGGCTGCCAACAGAGAATTAAGCACAATTTGACTCATAAATCTTCTGATTGGGATTGAAACTGTAGAGGGAGACACCGAACAAACGCGTCCTTAAAAGCATGTGCAACAAATGTAAAAATCATGTGTACACAAGTTAGAAAATAGTGCTCTCTAATTATATCTGTAATTTGTGCTCTCAAATCAGGTGTTACTCAAATGTGTGTCAAGTTACCGTAACTGCAGGATAGAAGCTACAAGTTGGTGTGGCAATATCACAAAATACACATGCGGAAGTGTTTCATTAAAATTATTTGAAGACATTCCCTCCATGTTCACTGAACACATGTGGTTTCACTCTGTTTCTAGGCTATGTCCATATGCTGCACTATAACAACGGGATCTTGTGAAAATCTGCTTAGACTAGGGGCTCTGCAGGACTAGCAAATGGATGAGATGATTAAAAGCCAGACAGGTTGTTGGTTTTTTCATTATGGAAATGAGCTTCAGCTTTTAGAAAGAATGAGAATAACACCCGTGAAGAGCCTCGGATTCAAAATAAATCCCCTTTTCAAAACTGTTGTAGCTCATTACAATATGGTTTTGAGTTCATGTAAATGTGAGTACTCCGCCAGTGAATGCAGTTGACCCTCCCCGCTTCCCACTTTTTTTGTGCTGCAGTCTCAGGCTGCTCTATCCATGCCACTGCTTTATCGCTTACACCTTCTCCAGGGCTGTTTCTTTTTTTCACCATGGCAGCCCTCCGATGGAGCTTGAGCCCACTCTTCAATTCACTGTGAGAACAACAAAAGAGGATTCAGTCCCTTTCTTTTTAATGGACTCCTTATTGCCTGAGATGACACCAGATGGCGATTTAGCTGCCAGCCTGTCTTGGCTACTTGTTCTCCAGCAGCCTGGCTGCCTGTTAAGCTGAACACAAGGCTAGATGTTTAATACGCTAACATTTTTGCAGATGGACTTTGCCACGGAGCAGTCTTTGCCATGCAGTGGTGCTTTTCAGAGAATAGTCTCCAAAATTAGCACAGGAAATTCACTCGGATACAAAAACGGCCCTTGTGCACGATAATGTTTGTTAATGCTATGCATCTGAAGAACCATAGAAATTAGGCAAATTACCAGAAATGGATAAAAATAAAGATGAAATTTAACAAAACATGCAACAACGGTCATGTTCTCTTATCATCATTCACTACTGAATAACTTTGATTTATTCATGATTAAGGTTAGGAAAGAGAGAAAGTACCATTGATGTGACATGTGTTTTTCTGTTTATTTTTCTACTTTAGCACTAACCCTCAAGTTTTAGTATAAGAAGTATTATGTTCCATACATTGAAAATTCTAAAGTAAAGTACTAGTAGGCTACTACTGCTAAAACCCTCAATGAACGTTTCCATTCCTATTCCACATATTAATGCTACGAATCCAGTGAGAGACAATAAGCACTATAAACTCCTCCCTGACCTGGCCTACTCTCAAAGCAGGAGCTACAGAAATAAACTCAGATCCTGGTTCCTGTTTGAAATGCAGATAAAGCTCCTAAGCTTCTAAAAAGGTTCCTGGATTCCTGGAAAGGTTCCTGCAGTTTGGCTTTATTCGTCAGAGTCCTGTTGGGTGACTTGGCGACTTGGTGACTCCCCTTCTGGGTGGCAGCGAACGATACACAGGAGCTCGGCCTGATCAGGATTCATGTCGCACGTCTCAGGGATGCGTAATCATTCAGCTGTGGACCCAACAGGTCAGGGTCTGACTCAAGGGTCCTCTCATGGTCGCTAACCTCAGCAGGGACATTGCATTTCAGCAGAACGAGGATCAGTTGAAGACACGAAGCATTCTGTGGGCGATGATCTCTGACTGTTCTGCCTCAGCAGCCACTTGTGTGAGATTTGAATCAATCAGGAGCAGTATCTTCTTTGTTTGTCTTAGAATATGTCTACTCTAGTACAGCTCAACGAATTTCAATAAACCCAGTTAATGCCAATGTAATTAATTCCCTAGTCTGCTCCTTTTTTTTTTTTTTTTGTCTGTGGACAAACCTCGGCTCTGAAATTCAGCTTTCAACTCTGGTACCGACCTATGCATTGCAGCAGATAACTCTTTGATTTATTTTGGATTCACCCATACATGGCTGCATAATTGCCAAATGTTTAAACATTATGTTCCGTACTAAAAGTAATCCAGTCGACTGCTGCCCGTACATCTGTCGTTACAAACAGCAACTGCCAGCACGCATGCAGTACGACTTTGCATGGCACATGTATGCATCTCGGTTGGCAACATCCCAAATCTGAACTGAGCATCAGTCTTGCCGATCTACATACACATGCATGAGGGGGCGACTCTCCTCCAGTCGTGTGGAATCAGCACCTGAAGCTGTTTGGTGACTGCAAACAGACTAACAAAATGACTTGCACTTTAGCAGTTTAGTTACAACACAACTGTTTAGCCAACATAAGCTAACAATGATCCATAAAGTAACACAAACACAATGATGGCTAACATGGGTAAAATACCACTGAGAATGTGAGCTTGTTTGAGCACACAGTGCAATTTCACAATCAAACAAATCAAGATGTTTGCAAAGAATTTGACTTATTGAGTAAACAGAAGTTAATCAGAAGAATATTTTCAGGGTTTTGTCTCCCAAATCAGGGTGGATTATGTCCTCATGTACTTGTTCTTCATCTGTCACACACAGTGTCTCAGATACTGCAGGTCAGATTTTCAACACTGACGTGCTGTGCGTGATTTTCAGAGTAACAAATTTTGCTAATTACAGGTGGAAATAGGTAAATATTTGTTACTGATTGGCTCTGATTGGACTGCAAACACTGGCGGTGTACGGTGTGTTTACTGTTGCCATATTGTCGCAGGGTTTTCAGTACCCATGAGGGTCTGTAAACCTGTGTCTGTGTGTGTTTTAGCGAACGCTGTGAATGGCTGTGCACACCTTTGTATATGTGAATGCTTTGATAAGCTTTGAGACACACTGGGGAGCCTCTCTTCCCTCTGTCCCTCAGCCTGGCAGTAATCGCTGATTAGAGGCTCAGCTCATCTCACCACACTGCAAGGTTTTTCTCCTGATACAGAAAACGTGCCTCATCTGAGCTGTCAGGAAGCCATCGACTTTCTGTGAGTGACACGAGTGCATAACAGGACACAATGTGCCTGTGAATGTGTGCTTGTTTCTGTAACAAGCAGAGAAAAATCCTCAGTCTGACGTGATGCGGGGCCTCAGTTGGTTGAAGCAATAGTAAAGGTTTGAGTTGGATTAATGTGGTGGTGGAATGTAACAACGTAAATTGTAGTGGAATTGTGGTGGAATGTAGCACAGTAAATTTGTTCTTTTGGCTACTTGAGTATTTCCACTTTTAATGCAACTTCATGCTCCAACTCCACTACATCACAGAGGAAAATGTTGTACGTTTTACTCCATTTGTCTGACAGCTTTAGCTATTTTTTAAGATTACAAATGTTCATAGCCTTACTGTCACGATGCCTCTCCATAATGATCCATTTTGTGTCACTGCATCCGAGTGAGTGATTGTTAGCTAACGGTGTTAAAACACGTTTGTCCCTTATGATGTGTTATGGCGTGGTGATATCCCAACATAGGCTAATTGATCATTGAGACTATGTTTTGTTTGAAATACAATGCATTTTTATTTATGTTAATTCTTGAGCACTTTGAGGTGTAAAAACGACAAGCTTTGTAAATTACCCAAAAAAAAACTAAAAAAAGATGGAATCACTCGGCAGTACCTCTGCATCCCACCAGATAGCGTTGTGTTGCCTACCAGTTTGACTGGCCGAGTGGCTGAGAATAGCCAGTCCAAATAAATTATATAAAAAAAGCCTTTTGGATCAGCTGTAAAATGCATCGTCACAAAAAACAAAAAGCAAAAACGTTTAAGTGATTCAGGGCTCCCACCCGACAGCAATGCTACAAGCATAAACAGATCAAGAATATGATGCATTGCTGTAGATTAAACTGTCCAACAGTATATGAATTAGTTTGAATTAGTGCAACGTTAAACATATACAGCATTAAAATGCCACATATGCATTAATGCAGCACTAATCCAAAGACATGTTGACTAATAAGAAAAAAATACTTTTGAGCTTTTCTTTAAATTGTTGGGTCAAAAGCCCAATTGCAAACATTTACCCCGTAGACACGAATAGTTAAGTCCGGACATGGTCAAGTGTTTGGATGTGGTCGGTAAAGTCCAATCAAAGTCTCAAAAATGAACACAAACCTCCATCCCTCTCAACATCCTCTTTCCCACATGTAAAAGAACATTCATACAAGCAAACAATAGGTTACTAACCTTTATTCAAGCTTATCTCATCACAGAGATACATACATTTAGTGTGCTGTAAGAATGTCAAACTCCGAGTGGTACTTCACTAACATGAGGTAGAAAAGGGTGATGCTTAGAGCCTCGAACCAAAACGATAAACAAGACTATCCTCTTTTTCCCATCATGTGTTGGACCTCAGCCTTTGTTATTATTCATAGTAATACTAATTCCCCTGCTGTGCCAGAATAACGTCATATGAGAAAATTGTTTCTGATTGTATCACTACTCAGACCACAAAGGGGACTATGAGGCCCTGATGCCTCATCAAATCGTGCCTCAGCTCTCTCTCCAGCCCGCTCGCTACAACACCTCCTGGCCCATAATCCATCTCATCCAGACACCAGTGTAACGGCAACCTCTTGACTCTGTGTAGTGTTGGGTGAGGGAATAACGGGTGGGAGCATATGCCTCTGCTCCCATTTACTGTCTGGATAAGAACAGAATATATGTACAGGTGTACTGTTCAACGGTAGGCTCAGACCCAGCAAGTTCATTTGAGGGCTAGCTAGCGTTTAACACAGTAAATGCATTACTATAACACTTGTTACACTCCAAAGTAGCATGTTCATACAGAGGTTGTATTGATATTAATTGGCTACATTTGTGCTGAGCAAAGCAATATCTCTCATGAACTGGCAAAGTTACACAGCTAAAAGCAGCATTACAGGGCGACTGGGCGAATGTAAGCCAATAAACTTAAACCATTGGATTTATGTGGAATCACACACGTTGTTACCATTTTAATGTGTGAAAGTGGCATCTTTCAGCTGTAATTTGACAGTGTGAACATTAGAGAGCTACATTAAAATTGTAGCCCTTTTTATTCATAGTTCCCCAATTTTTAGGGGACAGAAATGTATTGGACAAGCTAAAATACTCCACACCACAACATGTCAAATGGCTGCATTGCATTTTGGTCTATTGAGGATGTCAGCATAGAAATCCAACTTCTTCGTGGATGATGGATGACTCCCGAACATCAATGCAACTTTGGTACTTTGATTCTCTTGACAAGCTGACATTTTCTAATGATGACGATGAATATTATTGTGACGTTATACTGTAAGTCAGCTGTTCAAGTTGTGAAAACATGCACCTCAAAGATAGTTGCTTTTTAACAGTGGATGAATGTTTTAGAGTGGATTTTCCCCTAAAGCAAAATCGAACAGAAAAATCTCAAGACCTTTATCTGCAAATGTACATATGCACCAACTAACATTTAAGTCACAATTACAAAATCCTCCCTCATATATTTGCAGCACTTCTACAGGCATTATATATGAATATGAAATTAACAATGTTAAATACTTTGAGAGTATTAGCAGATTACCACAAAAGGGCAACTAAGTCCAGGATTGTAGAGATAAGCCAACAGTTGCTCAGTTGTTATTTAACCCTGATCTACAATCCCAAGAGATCTGAGGCCCTCTGATGAAAGTCCTTTTGCTAAAGAGTGAGGAACCGCAGTGCTCGGACTCAAGAGATCTCGGTTGGGGCAACTGAAGCCCTGATGTTTTCATTAAGGTATTTTAACTCACGTCAGAGTGCCTCAGACCTCTTGGGATTTCTGGATGTGACCTTAATGTGAATGGGCAATCATTTGTTCAAGTCTTACTTGCCACATCTTACATAGCATCTGATTGTGTGGATATTTCCTGGCAGCCTGGAAATAGTCTGGCACGTAACCTTGTTACACCTTGCTACATATTTACCATAAATACATGGTGTCAATCTTCACATCTAATTCTTTGCATTTCCCAAAATGTTGAACCATTCCTTCAACTTGTCCTTTACCACAATCATGAGGTGAACATTTTAGTTTGTCCAAAACTTTAGTTTATGACCAGATACCAGCAAAACGAATGAGATTCACAACAGCCTCAGCTGTGCTTTGTGTTTAGTGCCAATTAGCAAATGTTAGCATGCTAACAAGCTACACTGAGATTTTGTCAGGGAAACACCAAACAGTTGGACTGCTGGTTGCGCTGGTTTTTGTACTGCCACGAAAATATAGGGCCCTTAGTCTTGTTTCTGTTGTTTTTAAGAGCAGGATTGATGGTTCTCTTGTAGCAACAGTCTAATTAGATCATGAATTACTCTTGTTTTATCCTTTATCCTCTTCGTTTTAACAGGCAAATCTAAAATTAAACTCTCGATCTTTCAATATTAGACCATAAAGAGCGCACTTGCAGTCCCGTTCACTGCACACACAGCAGTCCCCGTATTACAGAGTGCTTTCATTTCCGAAGCTTTTACAAACAACACCTGCTCTAAACACCGGCAACACATTTGGACCTGGCTCCTCCCTGCCAGTGAGCTGTGAGGTCTGAGCGGCTCATTGGCTTTATGATGATTACATTTTCTGAGATAACCTTTTCTTGCTTTGCACAGATGTCAGTAATTTGGGGGGCAGTTTTATCACGACCGGTCATTTGTGGTATTAGTCAGGATCCGTTAGTATCCAGCATCGTGAGGAATCAATGATGGCTGTGTGTAAATTAAATCTCATGTCATTACCATCTGTGCGTGAAGGTTACATGACAACAAAGTATAATATATAATAACACATGTAAATCCTCTACAATCTTTCTGTGAGAGCATGGAATGTAAATACATGTATTGCATGATGAATTTGAATTGATCTCCCTTTTAAGTTCAACACTATTTGTTTCCTGTAGTATCTTGTTTGCTCTGTGTTTCTCTCTTTCGCTGTATTTTCCCACTGAGCTAAAAATGGTGGAAGTGGCTCCCTAATGACCTATACTCTCATGCATATTTTATGCAATGTTCTCATTCACATTTGAAAAGAGGCTAATTCACGGCATAAATATTTGATATGGACCTTTTATATTCCCACCTCCCACATTTCAATTAACTGCTGAATGTATCTTTGGGCTCAGAATTTACAGCTTTGCTAGCCACCAAGGAAACTGTTCCCCTCATTACCTTTACGTTTGTTATGCCACCATAAAAACAGGGAACACAAAGCATTAGTAAAATTGCATTTCCCATTGATTAACCTTTGAAAACCTCTTCAAGTCATCCCCGTTGACCACGTTAAGCTCACTTCACAGACAATGAGTATAGACTTTGATTTTCTGATGATTCGGACTCAAAATGGTCACAGCTTTGAATGCCGTGAGGCGCCTTCTCATCTTACAGTACCACCTGTGTCGGTCTTACTGTAAGACCGAAGGCGCAGGAGGCCGCTGCACCTCATCAATCAAACTGGGAGTAATCAGACACAGATTGCTGCAAATCGCCCAGGAGGATGGGAATCGATGTAAAGCAAAATTAACCCAGGGACAAAATTGACAAAGATGAAACAACTGATACAAAATTAGATATGAATGCCATTTATGATAAACACCATGGCTCAAGGCGCACGGCATTGCTTGTTGGCACTGGAGTCTTTGAGTGGAACTGTTCTGCATGGGTTGATATGGAATATGGAGCGGTCTCCTGGCCAATACAAAATAAAGAGTATCCGTGTTCACTTTGTAAACTGGATCCCTGCTGAGCTCCACATAAGACCCTGCAGGGCATACCGCATGCTGTAATATGAAGAAAGTACGAAAAGGAAAGCACTCTGATATAATAATAGGACAACTGGTGAACATAGTGGATTTAGCAGTAAAAGAGACAAATATTTCCCCCAGGGGGTTGGTGGAGACCACAACAGATGGGACTAAAGGGAGAGTCAATATTGGGCTTGAATTCATCAGGTGGCCACAAATACGACTCACCAAATGAATGATAATGTTGTTCTGCGTCCGCTGGACGTACAGGCAACTGTTTTCTAACGTGTTTGCCAATATTTCAATGTTGTGTTAGCTTGTGTGGCACAAACAACCGATTTTGTATTTTAATTTGGAGGACTTGTTTGCCAACACATGTTGAAAGGCATTATTTTAGACACCTTAAACAAGTCACACAATACATTTTTCTAAGTCCTAGCACAGTATTTAGAATGTCATCGGACGCTTGATGCTGGTTTTCCAGTATGTTATATATATTTGATTATGATATGATCATAGTTTCTGATATTCTTTAAAAAGATAATATATCGGTATGACCCCGACATGCATCAAGATGTCCAAAGAACGAACCAGAAGCCACGACAGGTTTCTAAAGCCTGAATAGAACCGAGCCATCCTCTCCATCTGTGACAAGCCACTGAACCCCGACCAGTTTAACTGATCCTTTCTAGAGCCGAGTTCTGCTGTGCTCTTATCTGTAGGAGTGTGTTGATGTGACTGTGTCATGATAATGAAGTTAGGGCCACAGAAGCCTGTCTCAGTGACGGAGTGATCGCCTGAGGGCTCCTGCCACCACTCTCATTTATCACAGCGATGATAGTTTTCTCTCTCACTCTTCCCCCCCCCCCTCTCTCTCGCTCTCTCTATTGCTCTCCCTCTCTCCATCTGTCGTCTCCCAGTCCCAGCATTTGCATTTGTACCCTTTCAGCTGTTCATTAACACTTGATCAATGCTGCTGTGTAAAAGGGTTTCCTTAAAGTCATTTAGTTTCCTTAAAGTCATTTCCTGCGGCCTCACTCTTGAAACCTCTGAATATGGGCAGACCCAGAAGATTGCAGTGGACTGATATCATGTCACATAATGTCCCAACTCTCTTTCACCCCACAAGCAGCGAAGGGATGGCACGCCTCCCCTCCAGGATCGGATTGGCCCCTTCTTAGTCAGAAGGTGATAGTAAGGTGGCTGACTGCTATCATGGATGTATGTCTTTTTGTTGTTGTTGTTGGAAAGCCAATCAAATGACCACAAAGAGACATGAAACAACTAAAATTATAAAAAAAATTACAACAAAGAGACACGAAATGACTACAAAGTGATGCTAATATGACCACAAAGAGACACAAAGTACAAAGAGGCATAAAATGACTACAAACAAAACCAAAGTCTTGCTCTAATGTAGGAGGGATGGCGGGCCTTTTACATGTCCGTGTCAAGGGGTCTGCTGTCTCATAATCCATCCATGCTTAAAAGCTATTTGCAGCTTTATATATATATATATATATATATATATATATATATATATATATATATATCATTCCATATTAGAACATTTAAAGTTGTTTATTAGGTATTTATTTATCACACTGAAAAGAAATGTAGCCATTATTGTATAGTCAAGAAAGGCTTTAAATGTGAGCCTTTTTACTGTTTTACAAATGTGGCCCCCTTCTTTAAAACTTTGCACCATTCCTAAGTTTATGTCACATCATATCTGCTCAGTCTTTTTTCCTGCCATCTACCATTCTTTTTCAATCACTTCCTCTCTCATTTATTTCCCGCTCCTTCACTTTTTTGCCTCTTGCTGCTCTTTCTCCTCATCTGGCCTGATTTCGCACTTTACAGCTGCCATTAGCCTAAAGTACCGTCTCTCATGCATTAACCATTGGCCCATATTGGCTCCCATTAGATCTGTCATTTCTCATAGAGGAAGAGGCGAGGTGTTGGAAGACAGACTTGAGTGCAGGTGTACTGATGCTCTTACAACAGCCACAAGACAGCCTACCATCTTGTGCATATTAACATCCTGTTCAATCATACCTTTAGAGAAAGTTAGCGCTTTATAACGGGTGGTTTCATATTAGGAGCGGCAGAGGAACAAGATGAAACACTTTCGAAAGACACGAACGCTAATTGTGATTGGTTGATTTGCTGCGCAGCTGCCTGATGGAATACTGATCTAGTCACTGAGGCTTTTTGATGATGAGAATGTGAATGTTAAGACATAATCGCATCGGAAAATGACCTTTACCGCCCTTCTGCACCTGTTTATCGCATAGCTTTTTATCTAAAATATCTATGAATATCACAGACTGTACTTTCAAAGGTTATGCCAGCTCCATGGCCTTAAAATTTTATTTAACTTTCTATACTGTAAAATAAACAGTCTGAACTTTGGGCTGGAATTAGAGACCTACAATATGTGAAATAAGGATTCAAGTCTGTGCTTTCTTTGTGTTTTTCTCTCCATGTACCATTCATGGCATCCGAAATCTGACAATCAAAGCGCCCCTTCTGCTCCTGCTGATTACATTTGCAGCAGGTATCAATTAGCCCCTATAAAAGATAAACGTGGCAAAGTTGTTATGAAATTAAGTCGAGGTGAGTGCCAGTTTTACCCAAGTGGTGCATTGTAATTACTCATTTAAACCATTTGCTTAAACACTAGTTGTGACAAAGGCAGTGTTTAAGTGCTCTCTGTCAGTCAGATGCCATTTGTTGTTCACATTTAACAGAGCCCCATCTGTCTGGATTCATATGCTTTCCAAACAGGTAATTTCAAACAGAATAAAAGGTCTCAATGAGGATAAGAGAATTTCATGACCCAGCCCCCCAAACAGCGACTGTCCAATTATAGCTTACCAAGCATAACTAATGTGAAAGTGGTGGCTTGTCATGATGAACCAGAATTATCACCTGACTCACAGCTCTATTGTTCTGAGGAAAAGGCTGAAGAACCCTCTATGGTTCTAGTGAGCACCTTTTATTTCTAGCAGTGTAAGAAAACCATAAAACACTGTGCGGGATAATTAACAGCGAACTACACCAGTTTACTACTTTCAAACCACAGATTCAAAACTTGCATTGTGTAATATACGTGTCATTTTACAGTAATTTCCTCTGATTTCTTTTCATAACTTGACAAAGGAAATAATAATTACCCTCGGCAAATGGTTGATGCTTAAGTCCATGTCCAAATGCCTGTAACATCTTGATGAGCTCACTTAAAAGAGATTTAAAGGCTTTATTACGTTCACACAATGTCTGACAAATTACTTATAACACACCATGAAACAACGACAACAAATATGCCCTGAAGGATAAACTAGACAAATACAGTACATAGAGTCATCTGGTAGAAAATGGAAGGGGGTTGACTGGAAGAAGACTGCAGAGTAGGCGTTGTGTAGATACAGGATTTTCTGGCCTCAGTTAGCATGTTGGATTAAGCACGGTGAGTTCTGTAAGACCCTGAACCCTGCAGCCAGCAAACAGAAACACACCGGGATAAGATATTGTAACTGAGGAAAACAGCTTTGGCAATCTTTGGTCAAGTTTGAATTCCTGCTTTATCAAAACAATTAAAACTTAAATCATTTTGCAGTAACGCTCCATAGCCGTAACTGTGTATTTTTTCCTGTGTGAAACGATGGGGGGGATACGGAATGATGTCTCTATTTTGAGCTTTTGGTGCACTGCCTTCCTCGCAAGGAGAATGTTTGTTTTCCTTTTGCTTCTAAAACAGTCTCTTTGAATCCCCGCAGGACTCCGATGCCTGCACTCTTCCAGCCTTGATATTGATGCAATTTGATGTTCACATCTGTGTATCTGTAAGGCATTTTTTTTCTCTTGCTGGTTTCTTCAAGCACAATATATACTTCAGTTTCCTCTGCTGGAAATATGATATAATTGGCCCGAACACAGTTATGGTTGCATCTTTTGACTATAGCCAATCAGGCATCATTAGTGTAGGCCAGACGACAGCTTACTGTCCGTCGGTGCTTCTCAGTACTAGTTGCTCTCTATCTTGTCAAGAGTCTATCTCATCATGAGTTGCAACACATAGTTTCCAAAGCTTACCCACACACATATACATTGTTTATGTAAGAATTGCTATTAACCCACTGGCAAATGGAGAAACAGGAAGAAGAGTTTGCAGATGCCATGTTGAGTTTGGTTTTGATTGACTCACATTCAGAGTGTATGGTGGCAAGTAGGGGAGTAGTACAAAGATAGACAGTATACTGTCAGAGTCTACACTCATGCTAATGGCTACATGAGGCTGAACTTAAGCAGAGTAGTGCTGTGTGCTAAATGTCAGCAAGAAAATGCTAACGCGCTGTTGTTTAGCAGGTGTAATGGTTGCCATATTCACCATCTGGTGTCTTAGCATTGACTAACATTGACTAATTATTAAATAATTTGCTAACTTTGCAGGTATTTGGTCATGAAACACATTAATACTGAACCCTAAAAGTACTAAAATGTTGAAGTGATGATGGAGTGAGTGAGAGAAAAGTTAGAGGATCACCAAAATCATTGTGGCACAAAGTGAAGGAACCATAAATGTCTGAACAAAAATCTTGTGCCAATCCATCCGGTTGACGTTGAGATGTTTTACTGAATAAGTGAAAAATAAATAATGACCTTGATTCCTTCTGATGAAGGAAGTGAAGAAAAACTCTGCATCTGATGATGTATTCATATTTGGCCTTTGTCCCTTCACTACGCATATTAGACCCTCAATCCCTGTATTTAACAAAGAACATATGCATTCACTATAATGAACTGTATTTCATCTTATCATTGCAGGCTGATGTCTGGCGGAAGCCAAGCAAACATCCTCGACATGTTTCCAGTCCATTGGAGGGCAAACACACAGTCATGAAGACAGCCGACAGCTGAGGGAGGTAATTTAACCGTGTGCTGCCTGAACATCGGAGAAGAAGAACAACAAGAAGAAGAAAGGGGAACAAAATGGTGATCTGGAATAAATAGAGGTGTGTTTTTATTCTCTGGGCTGCACATTCTGTGGTTTAATGACAGATTGTCTTGAAGTCACTAAAAAGTAACAGAAATTTAAAAACAGAAATGTGCACAGGCCTCTTAGTCTATCAATCCTGTGACCATTATATGACTATGCCTTTAACTAAGTCATCAACAAGAGGAGATCATTTTGTCTAACTATACTTTTCAATAAATGTGATGTCTACCTCAATTTTTTAAATCGTTTGTCTCCCTCACTTTAATTGTTTTAGCTTGACTTTCTTTCTGAAGTCTCTCTTAACATGGTCACCTTACATTTCCATGACCTTCTATGCCTTATGCTCCAGTCCGTGACGTCACATCAACAGATTATTTGTCAATCCACATCATTTTGGAGCATGAGTGGTGATCCTACTGAAGACGGGGAAACATGCCAACTCCACACAACCGACTTTGAATTCATGCGGTCCCTCCCCTTTAGAGGTGTGAGGTGTAATACTTTGCAAACATCTTGGATTTCCTAAAGAGCATCCGGTCATCGGAAGAAAATTAAATACCCCCTCAATGCTCATAGTCCTGGAATGGAAGTAAATCTTCTCCCAACAATTCTCTCTTGTTCTGTTTCTGTGTTTTGAGACAAGAGGGCGAGAAGCTGATGATAAAAAACAAAGACGTTTCTAGCTTGATGACAAAGAAGCTTAGCTCATCTAAAAATGAATCTCTTTAATTCTCTCTCTCAGAGACCCAACCTCCCCTTGCAGACCCATCACACCCTCTTCCTCCCATCCCTCATTGTCCCTTCCCATTTGCTCTTCTTCCTACCTCTTCACTTTTAATACCAATTCTCAGAGGCCTGACTGTGCATATAACCCTCCATGGCTTGATAAGCCTCTGATAAGCAGTCTGTCTCTTGTCCCCGAGGACCCTGGGTTTGAGTTTCTCTCTCTGACCTCTCTTTGAGGTCCAGGTTTCTTCCCTGTGGAGGAGCCAGGCCCAAAGCTCTCATCCGGTGACCCGTCCGAGAGAGACGCACAGAGCTGACAGGATCAAAAGCAGAGGCATAGAGCTCAGGGAATAGAGAGCCCTACATGTTCAGACTGGAAAGGAGGGATGAGACTCACAAGCTTTTCATGTATGTCTCTCTCTCTCTCTCTTTCTCTCTGTCTTCTTATAGTGGGTGATTGTTGCTGTATACTTGTTGCTGCATACAATGTATACGAGCTCTCTGTGGCTTTGTATTTTTCTTGTGCTGACGTTCCCCGGCAGATGTGTAATGTGTTGACCACGAGATGTTAGTATGGGTAGATGTTCTTTAAACAGAAGCACTGAACCAGGAAGAGGTGGACATGTTTTTTCCACAAGGCAACACAACTAATCACATGATATTGTAGACAGCTTCTGTGGGATCCCACAGGCTGCTGTAAGGAGAATTACACTAGTTTGAAAAAGGCAGTTAGCTCAAGTTGATGCCAATGCAACACAGTCTGTGTCTTTATTTTCATATGTTTGTAATTATTTGTATCCTTCTTGTTCAGTGTGGTTTTGTTTGTTTGCTGCTTCTGTGACACAACAAATATCTATTTATCTATCCATCCATCCATCCGTCTGCCTGTTTCTCTATCTGAGGTTGTACTTATACACAGTGGTGCTTTGAGCTATAACACTACAGCCCATCAGGCAAGAGGACTAAACAAAAATGAATTCCATGTCAGTTGGCTGACAGAATTATCTGCATAGTTCGATGCCACTCTGTATATGTGACAAAACTCTTTATTTTTCATTTGGGTGAATTGACCCTTTGAACATCTGTCTTGCACGCTTTTTATTTAAACACTTTCC